>NC_064838.1:4315833-4665000 GCF_024166365.1 Elephas maximus indicus | reverse complement strand
AAAAAAAAAAAAAAAAAAAAAAGTACAGATTTATTCCTCCTTAGTGTTTATTTTAGTGAAGGCCACATAGTTTCCTAAACTATCCTTTTCCCCCCTCATCCCAAGATGTAATTAGTTACCAGGAACCCCTGCCCTCTTTGCCTCTCAGACTCTCCTCTGACTCCCACCCCAACTACCCCAGCTCATTATAAATCACCCTTCAGGAATCCATTCAGACCTCCCCCAGGGGGAGCCCCACCTACCCCACCCATCTACCCCCATACATTGGGCATTGCTCCCCCACGCTCCCACAACACCTGTGCTAAACACCATCCTGACACGCATCCATCTCATGGAGGGTTTGCCTCATTTTCGCTGACCCTCGACTTTACCAAACATGATGTCCTTTTCTAGCGATTGGTCTTTCCTCATGACATGTCCAAAGTAAGTGAGCCAAAGCCTCGCCATCCTCATTTGTGAAGAGAATTCTGGTTGTATTTCTTCCAAGACTGATTTGTTCCTTCTTCTGGTAGCCCACAGTATATTCGATTATAATTCAATATTCTTCGCCATCACCACAGTGTGAATGAATCAGTTCTCCTCTCTTTCTTCTTCACTGTTTTTCACATGCACGTGAGGTGATTGAAAAGATCATGGCCTGCATCAGGTGCTCCTTAGTCATCACAGTGACGTCTGTGCTTTTTAAACATTAAAAAGTTTTTTCGCTGTGGATTTGCCCAATTAAATACGTCATCTGATTTCTTGACTGCGGCCTCCATGGTCATTGATTGTTTATCCAATAGAATGAAATCACTGATAACTTCAATTTCTTCAGTTTAGTACATAGAAGTGCTCAAAAATGTTTTCTTGGCTATTGTTGGATGAATATCCCATTAACTAATAAGGATGAAGTATATGACATGAAGGGAATTCCCAACATTGATCATGTGTTCCATCACGTAATTCGATACATCTGATTTGAAAAATTTATCATCAAATTGAATACGATAATACGAGATTCTTTTGTCCCCATTTTCATTATAGGAACTCCATCTGTATCAAGTGAACTATGTTTTGTGTTTAGACCAAGCTCTTTAGGGAAGATTTGACCTCAGTAAGTTGTATTTGTTATCGGAAGTTGTAATTTTTATTTCATTTAATTTTTTTTCCTGAATATGTCAGTAGAATTGCATACAATGGCCATGTAAATCACATTGTTCTTCAGATAGTTAATTAATGGCTTCAACCTAACTTAGGAATCACTTAATGAAGAATAATCTTATTGCAACTGTAAGGGAATTATTTTTTTATTACTTGTTCAAAGTTATTTGAGTTAAGAAAAAGGAAAATAGATTGAAATCAAGACCAGTGAGGTCTCTTTATGGAGACAGGGAAGAATTTCTAGGATAAGAGACATCAAGCTGAGCATACTTACTGGAAGTGAGAAGATATAAAAATAAGGGAAGGTTCTTTTCAAATGAGAAAATCAGCTGCAATGTGGAAAACAGTATAATGTACCTTTGGATATGGGAAATCAAGCAAGACTTTGACAAATGCTTGTAGAGAACAAATATTTCTCTGCTGTCCTCATTCCACTGGATCATTTTAATGGTTTTTAACCTATTATTTTAAATCTACATGACTAATGGATAACTTTGTCATGTCTCAGAAATAAAATTTATGAACTATATAATAGTGCAGCATGTTTAATAGGTATTCACAATTTCACATTTTGGATGATTTCAAAATGGAATCAATTAAATTAGTTAAAATGCTGACTCATTCTAAAAAGGATATAAGGCAGCTGAAATGAAATGAACATAATGTAAAATCAGTAAAGAGACTAAGGTGAATGTAAGATAAAGGCAGGCTAGTCAAACGAAGTCAGCAGTAGAATTAATACACAAAAATGCACATGAAGTTCTACACAGCTATTAAATTAAAGGTGGCTCAAAAACAAGGCCTCATTGTTTCTTGCTACAAAGACGAAAAGCAGAGAGGAAAACACAGTGAATTATAAGAGTCACCATGCTCATAAGTTAAAACTTACTGGTCAAAACAGAATTAATCAATAATATCAGAAGCATTTACATCAAAGATCCCAAGACAGTATGAAAATTAAACTTATTAAATTAAGAACTGAACAGTTTCCATGAACCTAATTGCAAGACAAATCAATTTTTAACTTACATGTAGTTTTTGTAATCATAGAATTGGGGAAATTGCTAGTTTATAAATATCTTTCAAAACTAAAATTGGAATAGCAGTCACTCAGCATCTCTAAAAAGCCATTCAAGTTAACAGCTGGAGAGGCCAATAGATGGTCTGAGACTGACCAAAAACGCCTCTATGCTTACACCTTGTGCAGAGATGTTAGAAAATGCTGAGTCTTCATTTCCAAACATTTAGCAGCCAAAATTCAAGAACACATGAAAACATTAGTCTTCTCTATTCCCAATCGCTTCCAATATCTAAATGATAGGCTACAGTGCTCTTATTGACACTCTGAGGTGTTTTCTGATGATGAAATCATCAGAGCAAACTCTTAAGATGTAGATTCTTATTCTCTGGTCATAGATATCAACCCTCTGAAGTGGTATGTAAAATTTTATGTATATTACTGGGAAAGTTCAAGGTAGCCACCAGCCAAAGGTGGCTACTGAATACTTTAAACGTGGTTAGTCTGAGTTGAGACATGCTATAATTACAAAATGCATACTGGATCTCAAAGACTTATACAAATAAGAATGCAAAAGATCTTATTCATAATTTTTAAAAAAGTGATAATATGTTAAACAGATTAACTAAAATTAATTTCACCTGTTTCCTTTTTCTTATTAATGTGGCTACTCCAAACCAAAACCAAACCCAGTGCCGTCGAGTCGATTCCGACTCATAGTGACCCTATAGGACAGAGTAGAACTGCCCCATAGAGTTTCCAAGGAGTGCCTGGCAGATTTGAACTGCCAACCCTTTGGTTGGCAGCCATAGCATTTAACCACTACGCCACCAGGGTTTCCATGTAGCTACTAGAAAGTTTAAAATTATGTATGTGACTCACATTATTTTTCTTTAGGCAGCACTGGTCTAGAACTATAATTCAATTCTCAAATGGATCCTTTGCCAGAGTATAGAACTTCTGTCCTATACTCTAATGACTAACATATTGATAATAAAATTTTACAAAGAAAACCAACATCACCCGAAATTTCTAATCCAGAGATGTCAACATTGTTAGCATAATTTTGATATGTACTTTTTTTCCTGTGTGCCTTTAAGCATATGCTTATGTAATTTAGATAAAGAGCTTTATAATATTCCAACCATGTAAATACAATAATTTAAGCATATTCCTACCATTTGACACTTAAATCATTTTGCATTAATTACTGTTATAAATAACACTGCAATAGGCATCTACTACATAGGCATTTGTATAGGTTAAATATTTTCCTTAGTTGAGATTCTTAACTCCTGGATCAAAGGATGAAACATTTACAAATGGTAGGTTTTATCTATCAGCAATATATGAGCTTCAGTTTAATTGCACTCACAGCAGTATTATTGTTGTTATGTACTGGTGAACTAGTTCTGACTCATAGTGACCCTATGTACAACAGAATGAAACACTGCCCCATCCTGTGCCATCCTTATAATCATTGCTATGTTTGAGCTCATTGTTGTAGCCACTGTGTCAATCCATCTCATTGATGGTGTTCTTTTTCACTGACCCTCTACTTTACCAAGCATGATGTCCCTCATGATAACATGTCCAAAGTATGTGAGATCAAGTCTTCCCAACCTTGCTTCTAAGGAGCATTTTGGCTGTATCTCTTCCAAGACAAATTTGTTCATTCTCCTGGCAGTACATGGTATATTCAATATTCTTCGCCAACACCATAACTCAACTGCATCAATTCTTCTTCAGTCTTCCTAATTCATTGTCCAGCTTTCGCATGAATATGAAGGGTCTGAAAACATCGTGGCTTGGGTCAAGCTCACCTTAGTCCTCAAAGTGGTGTCTTTGCTTTTTAACACTTTAAAGAGGTCTTTTTGCAGATTTGCCCAATGCAAAACACCAGTACTCAGTATTATTATTTTAAAAATAGCTTTTACTTGGATCAGAAATATCTAATATTATTTTTGGTGGGAATAGTAAGAACCAAAAGTGGGGAAATGGCAAAGGAAGCAGAAGGAAGGGATACAATGGGCAGGGCAGGGGAGACTGAGATTGGTGATAAATTAATGTTTCTGTAGAGGTAGATTCACAGTGAAGCTGGCAGGGATCCTTCCCAAGGGAGGGAGGGGCCCCAGCAATGTCTTCCCACAGCTGTGTTTTTTACAAAATTTGAAAAAAAAGATATATTAACCCCATATGGCTAAACTTTCTGTCTTTTTAACGCAAACTTCGTCTCCATCATACTTTCCTCGTGTCCAGTAGCTGTGGTTGCCATAGACATTTTTGGGGTCTATCTAAGGAAGAGTTGACCTGGAAATATATTGCTGTTGTCAGCTGCCATTGAATCAACCCTGACTCATGGTGGTCCCGTCAGTGCACGATGGAGTTGGACTGTTGTGATACATACGGTTTCCACTGACTGATTTTCTGGAGTAAATCACCAGACCTTTCTTTCTAGTCTGCCTTAATCTGGAAGCGCCACTGAGAACTGTTCAGTGTCATAGCAACACACAAGCCTCCTCTGACAAATGGGTGGTGGGTGCACATGAGGTACGTCGGCTGAGAATCAAACCAAAGCCAAGTCTCTGGCGTGAAAGGCGAGAATTCTAGCACTGAACCACCAGTGCCCCTGGAACTGTATTAACCTGGGTTGTTGTGATATAGGTTGTATTTCACACCCACGTTGCTTTAGAGTAGAGCTATTGCTAGCCATCCAGGTGTAAGGATGGCTTCCAGGAGCACTTCTGCTCACTGTGCTGACCTGCCTGTCATCCTGACCCAACACAGTGACATGCAGGTTGAGAAGTCATACAGCTGTATGAATGTGCCCTGGCATCTGTACTAAAAGCACCGGGTGATAGAGGAAAAACAAGGTTTAGAACGTATGCAGGTAGAAGCTGTCTGTGGAGAATTCTTCCAATCATCATGCACGTAAAACTGTAATGAGAGGATACCATTCTTACTGATGCTTAGTTAAAACGTAAGTTCTTTCTTGTTAAAAATATACTGTCCTATGTAGCATATACAATTTTAAATGCAATATACCTTCTTTTGAGTATTTTGTGGTAAACTGTGTGAAGTAGAACATTTCTGACTTCCTGCGATTTCATGGCCTGGCTGCAGACAGGGAGTAGATCTGTGTGTGGAGCCAAGCGTCTTTGGCATTCCCGCATATCATGTTACGTCACAACGTATCTGCTACATCTCGTCTTGACTCATCCTGTCTGTTCCCAACAAAACAGCATGCAAAAGTGCCACCAACACAATTAAAGACTGAAGAAATAAGTGTCCCAGTGACAAAAATTATAAATGTACTTAAAATTAAATCAATAAGAAATCTGATTACTCAAATAGCTCAATGAAGCATAGCATCAATTTTCAAATGCATTTGAATTGCCTTTGTGTATGCCCTAATTTCCAAACATTTTGTACATTTTTAGGAATTGTTGACCATACTGAAACAAAAATATAATGGAAAGTAATGATTCTTGTGGAACATACAAACATAAACTGAAAGATAGAAGAGTGACGATGCTTCGAAATGTCAAAAACTATTACATCACAAACTCTGAGGATCACGATGAAGAATCCCAATGTCCAAAAACAAACAAACAAACAAAAACCCAAAGATGATGCAAGTTACAATGGAGGTTTGAAGGGAATTACAGCAATCTCCCTACACAATAAACGAAAGAGCAGATGAATGTAAAAAACCCGACCCTCCTACAGCCCATAGAGTGCATCTGTAAGTGAGTGACACTACCATATAGTCACATGAACAGACAATCATAAGATGTGCTGCCACATACTGTAGGAGAAAGTGTTCCAGAGGTGTGTCACACAGTTAACAAATAAAAGCATCACGTCATCTTTTATTGTGGTAAATATATGTGATATGATATACGATAAATGGAGAAAAGATTGAAGTTGTCAAGGATTTCATTTTACTTGGATCCACAATCAACAGCCATGGAAGCAGCAGTCAAGAAATCAAAAGACGCATTGCATTGGGTAAATCTGCTGCAAAGGACCTCTTTAAAGTGTTGAAGAGCAAAGATGTCATCCTGAAGACTAAGGTAAGCCTGACCCAAGCCATGGTGTTTTCAATTGCATCATGTGCATGTGAAAGCTGGACAATGAATAAGGAAGACTGAAGAAGAATTGATGCCCTTGAATTGTGGTGTTGGCGAAGAATATTGAATATACCATGGACTGCGAAAAGAACGAACAAATCTGTCTTACAAGAAGTACAACCAGAATGCTCCTTAGAAGCAACGATGGTGAGACTGCGTCTTACATACTCTGGACATGTTGTCAGGAGGGATTAGTCCCTGGAGGACGTCATGCTTGGCAGAGTACAGGGTCAGCGGAAAAGAGGAAGACCCTCAACAAGGTGGATTGACACAGTGGCTGCAACAGTGAGCTCAAGCATAACAATTGTAAGGATGCCTCAGGACCGGGCAGTGTTTCGTTCTGTTGTGCTTAGGGTCGCTATAAATTGGAACTGACTCAACAGCACCTAACAACAACAACAATATATGTAACAAAACATTTGCTATTTCAACCTTCTTCACATGAACAGTTCTGACATTAATCATGATATTCAACCATCACCATTATCCATTTCGGAATTTTCCCATCACCCTTAATAGAAGCTCAGCGTCTCCTAGGCAATGAGTTCCCAATTCCCCTTCCATCCCACCTGTCCCTGGTAACCACTAATAAAATTTGGTCTCTACACACCTGCCCACTCTAGACATTTCATACATATTCGATCATACAATATTTGTCCTTTTGTGACTGACTTTATTTTACTCAGCAGAATGTTTTCAAGGTTCACTCATGTTGTAGCATGTCTCAAGACTTCATCTCTCTTTATGAAAGAGTAATAGTCCGTTGTCGTATGTGCCACGTATTGTTTATCCATCTTTGACTATTGTGAATAATGCTGCAACGAACATTGGTATACAAGTACGGTTTCTGTTCCTGCTTTCAATTCTTTTGGGTGTATATCAGGTATGTCCCTAGGAGCAGAATTGCTGAGTCATATGGTAAGTCTATGTTTAACTTTTTGTGGTATCTGTGATATTTTAAAAGCATATTATTTGTTGTGATTATTTTCTCATTCTAAATAGAGATTCGCCTTCATACCCACTTTTGTACTTAGGTTTTTCTTTTTTTTTTTTTTAAAGGAGGTGCCTCAAATTATATAAGCTGTAGGCCCCATAAAGCTTGGACTTCTAGCCTCCAGAACTGTGAGACAATAAATTCCTGTTGTTTGAAGCTACTGCTTTGTGGTATTTTGTTAAGGTAGTCCTAGGAAATGAAGACCCACATCCTTTCAGAGCCTCTCCTACCCATGTCCCCTTCCCCTTTCCCCACACTCCAGAGGGAAAATCTCTGCCCTCATAAAGCTTGTTTTCTAAAGAACTCATTACCAAACCTGCTGCCTTTGAGTTGATTCCAACTCATGGTGGCCCCATGTGCTACAGAGTAGAACTGCTTATAGGGTTTTCTTGGCTGTGATCTTTTTGGGAACAGATCACCAGGCCTTTGTTCTGTGGTGTTGCTGGGTGGGTTTGAACCACCAATCTTTAGATTAGTAGTAGAACGCAAATTGTTTGTGCCACCCAGGGACCTATATTTTCTAAAGATGGAACCCAAATGCATGGACTTGGAAACATTGGTACAGTTGAATGGATACTTCTGGTCAGGGGCTTCCTAAGGTGAACAAGTAGGTGGCCCCAGGGGGTGTGGTTGGGAGGAGAGGAGGAAATGCCTCCAGACCAAAAGCCTTTTTCCAGAGTGCTCTTGAAATTCTCACCCTTCTCCCTCCTCGTGCTCAGGACAGTGAAGGGGCTGATCAAAAGGAAAATATTACCTTTATTGTGAGTTATTTGATTACCTGGTGGAGGCGGAGGCTGGTGGGACTGAGTCTTGAAACAGGTGGGTGGTAGTAAAGCCTGGGGACAGAGGAAGGAGAAGGGAGGCTGTGAAGCCTGGGCCAGCAGGACTCAATGGGTAAGGGTGTTAAGAGGAGGCCCCTGAAAATTGGGGGAGATAATTTTACACGATTAGTTCTGAGGGAGGTGACTGGAATTTGGAGGTTGACTTGTAGAGAGTGAGAAACCTGATCTGGGAAAATGCCATCTCTTATAAGGAAACCACAATTTAACATAATGAATTGAAACTCAGTTTAAAAAATTAGATCAAGCCTTATAAGCCACATGGTAAAGATGAGATGATAACCACTTGGCCGAGGGCTGGCCTGGTCAGAGGAGGGGGATGCACAGTCGGGAAAGCTTTGCCTCCTGTTCCTTATGCACAGACATTTTACCATGTGCTGGGATGAAGGGAGAGGCTGAGCCCGTCTCATTTGTGCTACAGGTCAAGTGGTGTTGTTAGCTGCCACTGTGTCGGCCTGACTGAAATGGAGTGAAACACAACAAAACAAAATACTTACTGGTCCTGTGCCATCCCCACGCTTGGATGTTGACTGGACCTTTGTGGTCCCCAGGGTTTTCACTGGCTGATTTTCACAAGTAGACAGTCAAGCCTTTCTTCCTAGTCCATCCTGGTCTGGATGTTCTGCTGAAACCTGTTTGGCATCGAAGCAACATGCGAATAACCACTGACAGATGGGTATTGCCTGGGAATCAAACCCGGGTCTCCTACATGAAAGGTGAGAACTCTACCACTGAACACCACTACCCCACAGACCAAGAACACAGTACGAATAGGCCCTGGTGAGCAGGGATGATGTGTGATCACTCTAGGGTGACATGTATTCTTTCAAACCGCTAACAATGACTCCACAGGCTTTAAATCTGTCTGGGAGTGGCACTTACGACCAGTGTCTTTTCCTCTCAAGCTGATTATGGGTGACCTGAGGGCATCCATCCTCCTGTCTCATCCCCCCTTCCCCCCTCCCCCCCACAACTCCTAGAGCGGGGCTGGATGGCTGGGCATTCTGTACATAATGGCTGATGGATTGCTAAATGGTCACCACATGACCAGCATATCTAGGGCTGAATTTGCTCTCCTGGAAGGCCCCGACGTCTGCTTAGCTGGAAGCTTTACCATGGAAGTGCCAGGTGGAGGGAGCAGCAGGCTCGGAGAGTGGAGCCAGGCTTAAACCTGCCCTGTGCCAGGGGCCTGTGAGCAGCAGATGTGTGGCCAGCAGGGTGGACACTCAGAGCAGATTTGGAGCTGGCTGGGAGCCAGCGAGAGAGGAGTTGGTACAGGCAGGTCCCGAATCCAGAAAGGTGTGCCCGGGGATGCCCTCAGGTGTGGGCTCTGGTGGAGGCCAGTCACGGTTAGTCACTGGCTGTCCCCTAGTCCACTCTCTGTCCTGCCCTGCCCTGCCCTGCCCTGTGCCATGGGGCTGACTTCTGCAGCCGGCATCCGCTGGGCTTTCTTGCCCTCTGTTTCCAGCCTAGTTGGGCCAATGGAAGGCACTCACAGAAGGTCAGAGGCTGGGTATTATTTCTCTCCATTGCCTTTCCTGCCTTGCCATTGCTTTGGCAAGGGTTGCTTTTCAGGGTTGTAGCTCCTGCTTCCAGGCTCCAGGCTTTCCCTGGCCCCAGTAGCATTACTCCCTCAAATGTTCCATTCAGGAGTAGGGGTGGCAATGGCTTCTGGCTATTTCTAGTCCCTGAGGATTTGACATTCCTTACCAGTCCCCTGGAGTCTCTGGGTGGCACAGTTAATGTGTTCAGCTGCTAACTGAAATGTTGGAGGTTTGATTCCACCCAGAGGTGCCCAGAAGAAAGGCCTAGTGATCTATTTCCAAAAGGTCACAGCCTTGAAGACCCTATCAAGTGCAATTCTACTCTGACATACATGGGGTCATCATGAAGTGGAGTCAACTACATGGCAACTGGCTAACTGGTGGTTGGTTCCCTTACCCCTACCCACACCTCCATAAATAGACTACTAAACTCTCCTCAGAGCCTGGACAAGAACCAGTGAATGAATCAGGGCCTTGTAAGTCATGAATCCATTTCCTGTTCCTACTTCTGGGTTTTCCTCTGGTCACTAGAAGAGGTAGCCTAGTTCAGTGACCCCCTGCTGATGGGATTCTGGGTTTCAGATGAGAACCCTGAAGGCCAGAGCACCCATAGATAGACAGATGTGTGGTTTGCAAGGTTAACTCTACATTCCTGGGGCCTACGTCAGTATCAGGGCCATAAAAGGCACCCATGTGGGACCAGTGGATGGAGGTATGGTGGGGTGGATGAGTAGACGGGAGGCAGTGAATCAACAGAAGCAAAGGGGGCCCAAGGAGGGGTTGTGGCAGGCCCTGCCCCGTGGACAGACTCAGACCTTTTGGGCTGCATGGTTCCCCAGGTCTGGCCCAGAGTAAGGACAGATGCTGTGCACTTTCCGTCTGTGCTCTCTGCAAACAGTTGCATAAACAAAGCCGACGGCTGCCATTGGTAAGACCATGCCTTGAAAAGAGCTTCAAAAAACAAGCAGGCTTTCATTATTATACTGGACTTTGAAATCATCATTGCTTTGTTCCAACAGCCTGGCCTTTGAAGCCATTTCTTGTACCTGGCTTGTCTCTTAAAATAGCATTGTTTGGATTTCTCAGAGTGCTTTTGGCCAGGATGGCTCCCTTGAAAAGAAATAAATTCTTCTAATATGCTTTCACTTTAAACAGACCCCATAGAAACAAAACAGCCAAACCCCTCTTAGTTAAACTCTTCTCTTTTCCTCTCCTTCCCAACCCTGTATCCCTTTCCCAGGTTATTTTTTTATTTTTGTTTTTTAAATGAAATCATCTTTTCCTTTGAAATGTCTTGTAATTCTAAAATACAAGAAAATCAAATTCTGTTCACTAGGAGCTATTGTGCTAGACAAGGTCATCAGCCACAGGGGCCTGCGAATTGCCTTCATGTGTCTAAGAGCCTCTTTTTGCCGTTCTAATTACTCCCAACAGAGATCCTGCCTCCTTGTTCTGAATGTAAGCAGGCCTGATTTGGGGCAAGATGGAGAATTCAATTTTACTGACCAGGCATCTATGCTGTCCCTACTCCTTGCCGTTTTCTGCATGAGGTTCTGGGAGTATAACAACCCAGGCCCTGTTAGGGGTGTGTATGTGCTGGGGGAGGTGGGCGTGATGACCCTAGATCCACAAGTGAACTGTAGTTAGCGACTGACCTGAGAGGCAGCACTAAAGCCTCATCCTTCAGGATGAAGAGGGTTTTGGCAGTTGGAGAAGGAGGGATGAGGGAGCGGGATTCTAGGTAGGACAACAGCTGAACAAAGGCTGGTTTACTTCCGCACCAGGTATTGGTGGGGCTGGGGCAGAGTAGTGGTGTTTGGGAAAATATGACTAGAAAGGGTAGTGGGAGATTTTGGTTGAGTATTGAGCTATGATACCTATTTTTCACTTTATTTTGTAAATAACAGGAAGCCTATTGAGCAGGATTCCTGCCACTTACTTATTTATATTGATTCTTCTTTTTTTCCTTTGGCTTCCAGCTTAAAAAAATTTATTGGGGTGAAATATATATAACAAAACATTTGCAATATTAACCATTTTTACATGTGCAATCCAGTGACGTGAATTACAGTCAACATTTTGTGAGAACATCATCACTATCCCTTTTAAATTTTTTCACCAATCCAAAGAGAAACTCTGTCTATACTGATTCTTCTAATGGTAACATTCAGGCAACCACACGTGTTCACCTAGGAGATAGTATGTGTCAGACACTACTCCAGGCACTTGGGATCAACTGCCGGACAGAACAAGAGATGCTCCCCTCTGGGCCGGCGTACACGTTAGTGAACCAAATACCTACTTAACATATACATTGCAGTCGATGATGAATGTGTGGGAAATATGGCAGGGTAAAACAATCAGGAGTGCATGGGGATGCAGGGTGGTTTGTGATTTTAAATGGGGTGGTCAGCACAGGGCTTTGGGAGGGTGACTTTTGAGCACCCCCTGAAGGAAGAGAGAGTGAGTATGTGGAGACCCTGGGGAGTGAGTCTTAAGCAGGGAGAGAGTCAGTGTGAAGACCCTCCAATGGGAGGCAGCCAGTGTGCTGAGAAAAGCAAGGACGAGGCCCATCGAGCTGGAGGAAGGGGGATTACGGGTGATGTGCTCTGGGGGATAAGTAGGGAGTGTGCAGAGGGGACCAACAGGCTGTGGTGAGGATTCTGCCTTCTGGATGGGTGAGCTGGGGAGTCCTTGCAGCCTGCTGGGCTGGGGAGCCACATGACCTGACTCATGTTTCTAAAGGCTCGCCTGGTTCCTGGGTTGAGATGAGTGTGAGGATAGAACATATCTTTTCAAAGGAGATATCTGAGTTTCCTGTCTACACTGAGGAAGAATGTTGTTAGCTGCCATCAAGTCAGCCTTCGACTCATGGTGAGCCCATTCATTACAGAATAGAACTGCTCCACACAGTTTTCTTGGAAGTAGATCACTGGGCCTTTTCTTCCACAGAGCCTCTAGGTGGGTTTGAACTGACAACCTTTCAGTTAGCAGCCAATTGCAAACCATTTGTGTGACTCAGGGTCCTTGAAGAAAAACTAGCTGAAAGTAAATTTTAAAGTATAACCAACTCCCTTCCGAAAGTGCCTTTTAATAGGTGCTGACACCTTGAAAGGATTTGAAGCTCTAAGATAGAATTCTACGTATCTCTTACTGGCCAGGGATCACATCAAGGAGAGTTTTCTTGATGCCATAAAATTGCAACATGTAGCCTATTGCTTCCTGTGTGTATGTGATTGAGGCCAGTCTTAAAAGAAAAAGAAAACATATTAGGCTCACTCAAGAATATTTGTTCCAGAAATTGTTTTTGGCAACTCCATCCCACCCCTAAAATTTCAAGTCCGTTAAACTTTCCTTTTCATTTTTCCATGGCAGGTTTTCCTTGTGTTAAAAGTATAAGTTGTGACTACTTTCTTAAGATGAATCATGCATTGTCAAGGTTAGAGGGGACCTTATAGAAAGGTCCTCTGGTCCTATCCGTTCATGTTGCTGATGAGAAAAGTGAGGCGCAAGAAGAGAAAAAACAAAACACACACACACACCCACACACACACACAAGGCCTTAGGCATGTCAATTAGAAAAGGGACTATGACCAAGGTCTTTGGATTCTTAATTCGATGTTCTTTTTATGACAGCAATTTTAGTTTGGAGAGTGTTAGGTTTCTATCTGGAAGAACATCAACGTCATTATCCTGACACTCGTTCTGTTTTTTCATGTGAGAATTATAATAGAAAATCGGAATATTTTAGAGCTCCATGAGACTTTAGGAATGATTTAGACTCCACATCTTTTATCTGTATAACCCACCACCATCACTGCCATCTTGCAGATGAGAAAACTGAGGCACGGAGAAATTATGCAACTGGCTCATGGCCACCAAACTAGTTGTTGGAATTGCTGAGATGGAAACCAAACGTCCTCCTTCCCCATCTAGTGATTTCTGTGCTGCAGTGTATCACTATTTTTGTATGGTCTTTTGGGTCTATTGAAAAGAGAAGGGAATTAATGATCCCAGTGTGCTTCATGGAAGGTTAGAAAACTGTCTTGCTTTGGTGTATGCTTTGTGGTCGGTAGAGCTCTTCTGAATGAATCTGGTGTGTCGATTGTAAATAGAATGAAAGAGAAGATTCCAGGGCCTTAGAACATTACTTAACAAATGCTTGAGAGACTCTTGTCTGAGCAAAATACCAGGGACTCCTTCACAGACAACCACAAGAAAGGAACGGCAGGTACTGTGCCACCCTTAATTTTGGAGCAAATACACAGTATTTTTTTAAGGATAATGTAGAGGTAGAGAATGTGACTGCTAATTTCTTTTTGGAGACAAGTGAGGAGAAGAATAGAGAAGAATTTATTTTGGCAACAATTCTTGATCTTCTTTTTACAAAGAAAGTTAAGGCCATAATTCCCCCAGGCGTGAATGCTGTAGCCTGAAAAAACCTTCCTGGAAACAATATTAAATCAGAAAAATAGATAAGCAAAGAGGAAATTCACCTCTAACTGTCAAATGGCCTTGGGTTTTATCTTTTTATGAGATCAGAAAACTGAAGGTAGTTTCAGGAAAACATTTTGATTTAAAAAACTAAACATAGTGTGAATGTGGAAAGTGTGGACAGTCAGTTGTCTTTCTGGTAGAAAGTAAAATAGAGGTGGGTTTAAAGCTCAGTTTTTTATTTATTATTGTTTTTTAATGTTTTCTCAAGAAAAATCCTGGGGAAGGGAGGAAGAGGGGGAGCCTAGAAGTCTGAGATCGTGCCCCAACTCAGCTGCTAACTAGCTCTATGACAGGATTTCTTGGAGTAAATTACCTTGGGTTAGTCAGTGGCTGTATTAGGATTTAGGACTTCGTAACCAGCTAATGCCACCACCTACCTGTCCATTTGTCACTGATGATAATCTCAAAATGACTGCAGCTCTGCTTGGACAAGGAGCTGACAGAAGTTCAAGCTGGATTCAGAAGAGGACCTGGAACGAGGGATACCATTTGCTGATGTCAAATCCATCTTGGCTGAATGGAGAAAATACCCCAAAAACGTTTACCTGTGTTTTATCGACCATGTGAAGACGTTTGACTGTGTGGATCCTAAAAAATTATGGATAACATTGTGAAGAATAGGAATTCTTGAACACTTAACTGTGCTCATGTGGGACCTGTACATGAATCAAGAGGCAGTCGTTTGAACACAACAAGGGGATACTATGTGGCTCTAAATTGGAAAATGAATGAATTGGCAAATGTATTCCAAGCCCAGGTGTCCCTCCTGAGAATGGATTTTGAATCTAAACTGCTTCTATCTGCTTTCCTTTGAGCTTGCCATCCTCAGCTCCTATTCAGCCTTTTAAATTGGAAAATGGAGTAGTTTTTTTTTTTTTTTAATGGTTAAAACTTCTGTAATTAATTTGGCCTGCTTTGGATGTAGCAAGACATTGTCCTTGCTAATTGATGAGAGTCCCAGTGTTGGCTCAAGCAAAGACCAAATGTACCTGCGTCAGCTGAACTCTCATCTTGGAAACGCTGGCCAGAGTAGGGCTTCTCCTAACAGAAGCAAGCACAATTTAGTTAGCATTAATTCTAGAATTCTGCACATCAGAACTAGAAAATGGACCCCTACCATTCCAGTGAAACCAACTCTCCTGACTTTATTTCTTATGTCTTTTACTTCAGAGAATTGGTTTTTTCGAAGGCCCCAATCTAATTTGCCAGTCCTTGGCATAATAGAAATCACTGGTACACTGTCTGTTTCCTCTCCTTCCGTTGTTTCTCATTCGTTCACTATCTCCCGTGGAAATAGAAGTGAAAGCCTCAAGGGGCTTGCAGTCCAGAGGGGAGGATGGACACCTACCTTTTTTTCATGTCATGGGTCTTTACTGAACACCTGCATTAGAAAGGCCTTGGGCTAGGTGCTGAGGCTGCAATGACGGACACCATAGACATGGTTTTTAACATCGAGGGGTTAATAGTTTAGTGACGGAGACAGGTTAATAAGGAATTGTAATTATAATAAGTGCTATAATAGCAAACTAATTTAATTCAAAAAACTGTCAAAACATATCTGGTAGAAGGCAGACTACTTGGGACAGTTCCTGACAAATAAGAATGAGTTTCTCAAATTGGGTAGGAATGGCTTTGGAAGCAGCCAAACATATGATCTATACAATATGATAAAATAGGATGTGTATCATTTCCTCCTCAGTGATGAAATGTGTGCATTATAATTTAGATAGCTCAGCATCTACTTCCCAAAAGCTCTCTCAGTGCCTTTTGGCAATGCTTCAAACTGGAGAGCAACAGATTTGGAAGTGGGGAGAAGTAGAAATTATTTAGCACAACCCTTTGCCTTGTTTGCATCTCTAGTCAGCCAGTAGCATAACCTCTATCCCTAATATGTGATGTGCTTCCGTAAAGATCATAGCCAAGAAAACCTTACGGAAAAGTTCTACTCTGTAACACAAGGCCACCATGAGGCAGGACCAGCTCCATGGCGGCTAACGACAACCAATTGACTAGAGATTTGGCTTTGGTTTACTCTTCCGATGATGGGAAATGAGCCAGACCAAGTAGCTGTAACCCTGGAAAGAATTATACTGATTGTCTCCAGAGAATTTCAGAATAATTTAGTAGTAGCAGAGCTTGGCTTTTCTGCTCTTGGTTTTTCTCATCAAACAATGAATGTCGTGATTTTCTCTTCCGTAAAAATTTGGAGTGCTTTGGAAATTTGTGTATCTGGTCAGGCTTGAGGTAGACAAAGTGGCAAGTATGCCCCCCCACTCCCACTGACTTCACAGCGTTCCCTAGTTTCTCAAAGACTCTGCTATCTCACTGCTCATCACGGGACAAGATCGGGTCAGCTGGGAGCATCGCCAGCCTGGAAGCTCACACCATGTGCATCAGGCCACCTCTGGCTACTCAGCATTCTAGAAACGTGGCATCCAGACCGGTGCTTCATCTGCCAAAAGAGTTTCAGTGATTCCCGTACTTGGAGAATTTTAATTGCAATTGATGAGCTAGGAGTTACAGCCATAAAGCAATGATATATTATTTTGAGACAAATAAACCAGAATATATATGGCAAAAACTCAGCTATATGGAACTCATAGAGAATGAGTGGCCAGGCTGACTTTTCTGCCTAACTGAATGAGAGTTGAGTCCTGTATTCACTATTAGAAAAAAATAGAGCCTATTGAATGGAAATATGTCTTCCCTAAGTTTAGAAAGCAGAAAACCAGTTCCTTACATGGCATATGTCATAACAGTAAGTAAGTTTGGCTTTGAGAGATCTTCTGTGAAGAAAATGAGGAACTTGTGACCTGCTCCACCTGCTTTCCCTGCAGGGAATTCCTACAGGGAATTGCACCTGTAACTAGCCAGACCAGACTCTACATCCAAGTCAGCTGTTGCTGAGACCTGTTGATTTTACATCTGAAACCAATCACTTACTCTGTGCTCCTCTCTGCAGGCTGCTTGCCTAGGCTACTGCTGTAGCCAACTCACAGGTCTCTTTCTTCCAGCCACCTCTCCCAACCATCACCCAGCTGTTCAAATTAAAGCCACATCTTTTCTTCAATACTTTTCAATGGTTCTCTACCCCTGGAAGAGTAACATATAGGCTCTGTGGCTTGGCGCATGAGATTCCAAGCCACGTAGAGCTCCCTAGATGACTGTGTTCTCTCTATTTTGCATGTGCTCATCCTCTGCCTTGAGTGCACTTTACTCTTTTTCTCCGGGAAAATTGTTTCTTCTCTTACAAGACTCAGCGAGGAGCTTACCTTCTCTTTCAGGCTCCCTCAGGCACCCCCAGGCAACTTGTATGTTATATGGCACACTTGCCTTTGTTAGGACCACCTCCTGAGTTTACCCATGGGTTTCATGAACTTCTCAGTAGACTATGGACTTCAGGAAGGCAGAGATCATGTTTTATTTCTTTTCATCAATCAACATCTTTTTATTGGGTACCTAATATGTTTAATATGTGTCAAAGGAGGCCTGGTGGTGCAGTGGTTAAAGCGCTTGGCTGCTAGCTGGAAGGTTGGTTGTTCTAACCCACCAGCTGCTCTGTAGGAGAAAGACGTGGCAGTCTGCTTCCATAAAGGTTACATCCTTGAAAACCTTATGGAGCAGTTTTACTCTGTCCTATAGGGCCACTGAGACTCAGAACTCACTCATGGCAATGGGTTTTGGTATGTGCCAAGCACTGTTACAGGTCCTGGCAACAGAGAGGAAAACTAGAAAACATGATTTCTATGGCAGAGATGGCAGTGATCACTAAATATTTCATTCTCTTCCCTCCCAGGACCAAGCGTAGTTCTGATCCATGAAGGAGGCGTGTGGTAATTCTTGGCTGAGGCAGCGTAAACTCATGAACTATTACCTATTCCTTCTCGTCTCTTACTGTGATGGGCATGGAGGCCCATGTCTCATGTGGTGCAGTAGTAAAGGGGGGAAGCTGTGTCAACTTGCACTCCCAAGTGCTTGTGTGGGCAGAGCCCTACCAGCCCACATGGGACATAGTGCAAGTGAGAGACAACCATGCATTGAATGACCCCTGTAACTGTGGATGTTTATTGCCATATGCTGGCCTGGCCATATCTGACTGATGCAAGGTCTGCATTCTCAGACCTTTCACGCCGGAGGTGAGTGAGTCAGTAAGTGAGCAGAAGAACAAGAAAATACCAGGAAAGGGCTATGCAGGGAATGAAAGTTGGGTGGCTTGACGGAAAGTGAGTAGGAGGCTACCTTAGGTCGTGAGGTCAGGGAAGGCACCTCTGAGGACTTTTAAGTTGAGCTGTGATTGATACTAAGGAAACTTTCATACTGAAATGTCATATTAAACCAGGAACGGTGGCATTCCAATCAGTGAATAGCTAGTGCATAGGCCAAAGTCAGGAACGTGCATGGAGTATTTGAAGAACCAAAGACCAGTGGAGCTGGACCGTAGAGAGAGAGAAGAATGGGATGGATGAAGTCAGAAAGAGAGGCTGATGACACAGAACTTTGTAAACCAATTTAAGGAATCTGAATTTAATTATGGGGGGGTGAGTATTTTTTTTTGTACCCCTAATAAGCCTGGTGGCACAAATGGTTAAGTGCTCAGCCGCTACACAAAAGGTTGGCAGTTCAAACCTACCCAGTGGCTCCATGGAAGAAAGACCTGGAGATCTGTTTCTGTAAAGATTATAGCCAAGAAGACTCTACAGGGCAGTTCTCTTCTGTTATATGGGGTTGCTCGGAGTTGAAACTGACCTCCTGGCACCTAACTCTACAAAGGCCTGCTACATCTGCCAGTTTTCCATACTGTGGTGGCCTGTGTGTTGCTGTGATGCTGGAAGCTATGCCACCAGTATTTCAAATACTAGCAGGGTCACTCATGCCGGACAGGTTTCAGTGGAGCTTTCAAACTAAAACAGACTAGGAAGAAAGGCCTGGTGATCTACTTCCAAAAATCAGACAATGAAAACACCATGGATCACAACAGAATATTGTCGGACACACTGCTGGAAGATGAGACTCCTAGGTTGGAAGGCACTCAAGACACACAGTGGCTACAACAATAGACCCAAATATACCAACAATCATGAGGATGGCGCAGGACTCGGCAAGGTTTAATTCTGTTATGTGTAAGGCTGCCGTAAGTTGGAGTCAACTCGATAGCAGCTAACAACAATAACACATGACACATAAATGATGTCCACATTATTTTCGCCCCTCAGATGCCTTTATTTCCAATTATTTCTTGGTTTGGGGTCATTCTCTTGGTAGGTGAGACTGTCAAAGAGCTCCAGGTAGCTGAAGTATTAATGTACATGTTGCAATGCCATACATAAGCTAAAATGACTGACAATATCAGTTAAAATAAATGATCAAACAGCCAACACACTAGTTCTGCTGCAACAGCATCTTTGGAGAAAACTCATAAAAACAGGAGAAGTAACAGGCATGAGGTACTCAGCTACCCACTGAATTCAAGAAGCATGCAGAAATCTAGAACCCAACATTCAATTCCAAGAGAAGGACCCTGACCCTTGGAGTCTGGGGCTTGTAAGATGCATATTTGGAATCTCTGGCCCCTCCCAGGAACCGGGCTACTATTGCAGAAAGCTGTCGAGAAACCTTGGCTCCACCTCTACCCTGGCACCTCAACTTTGTGGTTGGCAGTAGCACCAGCCCCTCCCCTGGCATGATGGGGGCTGGGATCCAAGCTTGTGGGTCCAAGCTGTTTTCCATGGAGACTTGCAGAAGGCCAGAAACTACCTTAGGAAGAAAGCATGCAGGGGATCAGTTTTGGATAAGTTAACACTTACCTTCCAATGAAGCTGTTAGATGGAGTTATAAAACAAAACCTAACATATGCTATTTACAAGAACATAAAATATAGGGACAGAAAAGGATTTAAAAGGTATACGGTGTACATGAATAAAGAAAAGAGAATATCACTGAATTAATATCAAGCAATGTAGACATCGAAGTAAACTCACTAAAAGGACAAAGATGATAATTTTATATTACAAAAGGTGCCATTCACAACAAAGATATAATTTTGTTGCTATAAACTTCTAAGCATTGAATTACATTGCCTTTAAATGGACAAATTGATCTGTTAGCAATTCAAGGGACAATGACAGAAATGAAATGTAGGAGACTCAATATACTTCTACTTGACACTGACAGATTATTTCAGCAAATCTTAAACTAGGAAACTGAGAATAATTTAATATAGAAATTAATACCCTAGAGAAAATGTAACTTTCTTTTGATGTCTATAGAAAATTGGCAAAAAAATGCATCACGTATCATATTACAGTGAAACCTGTGAAAACCAGAAACTGCGTAAAGTTGAAACCTGTTGGAGAAGGAACACTCAAATATTTTCTGCTAACAAGAGAGATACAAGTCTAAGACTGTACCTTGTCAAAGGTGCAAAAACTTGCAAGACCCAGAAAAACAAGGCAGTCTTGTTGAGTTCCATCTCTCACAGGTTTCACTGTTATGAATAAAATCTCAAACTGGTGGAATATTCTAAAACCGCAGCATATAAAAAACACACAAAAAGGGGAGCAGAGGAAAGAGAAAGGGAAGGAAGGAAGAAAAGAAGGAAATGAGGAAGGAAGAGAGGAAAGGAGAAATAAATGAATCTGCTTACATTTTAAAATTTTTTAAAGTTTAACCTTTAAAAACTAAAACATAAGACTCTCCTCTATAATCCCAAACTAAGAAAAAAAAAAAAAATTGCAACTGTAGACTACTTGGAGGATGATCACATTGAAAACACTATGGTAGTAGATTGCATCACCAAAGATTGCCGCAGTAATATCTCCCCTCCCACACACTTTTTTGAAATGTGACGAAGTCACTCTCCCATCAAGAAGCGGAATCTGGAAGCAGAGCCAAAATGGCGCCCTAAACAACACAGCCGGCTGTCCCTCTGAAGCAAAAACCTGAAAAACTAAGTAAAACAGATACAGATGTCAATCCTGGAACTCTAAGCATCAAATGAAAGGATAAAGAACTGGATCAAACACTGAATGCAAGAAGAAACTGACAGAAAACAGAGAACGAGCAGAGACACGGAGTGGAGGTCCCCTGCCAACCAACCCACACAGAGTCGCCATCTTGAAGCGCAGTCAGCGATGACCCCGGACAGGCAGTATGGGACGGCAGCTTCACGGAGCTCACAACAGGAATCAGCACCCGGTCGCCAGAGAAACGTTCTTTCCCACCCGTCACCTGACTGGTGAGTTGAAGCAGCCCCCCCCTGCCCCGCCCATCCTGGCAGCCCTGACCACCAGGAGCCACAGTACAGGCCCCTCCCCCGCTGGCTCTCTCCCCACACCGCGGTCCCGTGGCTTTTTTTTCTGTCTTCCTTCTCTCTCTCCCTCCCATCTGGCCCCACAGGCCCCCTTCCCTCACGTCCCGTTTGTTTTACACCTGTAGATGTCTTTGGGTAGAATTGGCATTTTCACATTGTGGATTCTTCCTATCCGTAGCATGGTATGTTTTTCCATTTATGTAGGTCTATTTTGATTTCTTGCAGTAGTGTTTTGTAGTTTACTTCGTATCTTTTTTTTTTTTTACATCTCTGGTTAATTTATTCCTAAGTATTTTGTCTTTTTAGGAGCTATTCGACGGTAGTGGGTTTTTTTGGCGGTGGCTTATTATAAATGGTATTGTTTTGGTGATTTCCTTTTCGAAGTTCTCTTTGTTGGTGTATAGAAATCTGATTTTTGTATGTTGATCTTGTATCCTGCTACTCTGCTTAATTAGTTCTCTATTAGTTTCAGTACCTTTCTTGTGGTATCTTTGAGGTTCTCTATGTATAGGATCATGTCATCTTCTAGTAGGGATAGTTTTACTTCTTCATTCAGATTTGGATGCCCTTTATTTCTTTTTCTTGCCTATTGCTCTAGCTAGAGCTTTCAGCACAATGTTAAAGAGGAGTGGTGATAAAGCACATCCTTGTCTTATCCTGGTTCCCAGGGGGAATGCTTTCAGCCTCTCTCCATTGAGAATGAGGTTGGCTGTTTGTTGGTTTTGTATAGATGCTCCTTATTATATTGAGGAAATCTCTTCTATTCCTACGTTGTTGAGAGTTTTTATCAGGAATGGGTGTTGGACTTTATCAGATGCCGTTTCTGCGTGATCATGTGATTCTCTGTGTTCTGTTTATGTGGTGGATTACATTGATCGACTTTCTGATGTTGAACCATTCTTGCATACCTGATATGAATCCCATTTGTTTGTGGTGTATTGTTTTTTGATATGATTCTGAATTCTATTGAGAATGGCTTATTGAAAATAGACTAGAATTTTGTTGAGAATTTTTACATCTATATTCATGAGAGAGTGGTTCATAATTTTCTTTTTTTGTCATGTCTTTGCCTGACTTTGATATCAGGGTTATGCTGGCTTCCTAGAATGAATTCAGGAGTTTTTTTTTTTTTTTTCCTCTTCTATGCTTGGAAATAGTTTGAGTAGTACTGGTGTGAGCCCTTCTCTGAATGTTTGATAGAATTCTGTGAAACCATCTGGGTCAGGGCTTTTTTGTTGTTGTTGTTGTTTTAATTACCTCTTCAATCTCTTCAGTTGTTATGGGTCTATTCAGATTTTCTGTCTCAGTTTGTGTTAGTTTAGGTAGGTAGTGTGTTTCTAGAAATTTTTCCATTTCTTCTAGATTTTCAAATTTGATTGAGTAACCCTGAGGGACTGAATTTCTGGGCTGAGGACTGTGGGGACCATGGTCTCAGGAAACAGCTAGCTCAATTGGCGTAACAGTTTTATAAAGAAAATGTTCTGCATTCTACTTTGGTGAGTAGCATATGGGGTCTTAAAAGCCTGTGAGTAGCCATCTAAGATACTCCACTGGCCTCACCCCTTGGGAGCAAGGAAGAATGAAGAAAGTTAAACATACGAAGGAAAGATTAGTCCAAAGGATGAGTGGACGACATGTACCACAGCTTCCACCAGACTGAGTCTAGTACAGCTAGATGGAGCCCGGCTACCACCACTGACTGCTCTGACAGGGATCACAATAGAGGATCCCAGAGAGAGCTGGAGGAAAATGTAGAACAAAATTCCAACTCACAAAAAAAAAACCAGATTTGCTGGCCTGCCAGAGACTGGGAAATCCTGAGAGTATAGCCCATGGGCACCCTTTTAGCTCCGTAATGAAGTCATCCCTGCGGTTCACCCTTCAGCCAAATATTAGACAGGCCCATAAAACAAAATGAGGCTGAAGGGGCACAACAGCCCAGGAGCAAGGACTAGAAGGCAGGAAGGGATAGGAAAGTTGGTAATAGGGAATCCAAGGTTGAGAAGGGAGAGTGTTGACTTGTCGTGGGGTTGTTAACCAATGTCATAAAACAATATGTGCACTAACTGTTTAATGAGAAACTATTTTGTTCTATAAACCTTTGTCTAAAATACAATAAAAAAGAAAAAAAGAGATAAAACAAAACAAATTTAATGGAGTAAAATTTTTCATAGTATTCTGTTATCCTTTTTATTTCAGTTGGGTCTATTGTAACATTCCCCTTTTTATTTCAGTTGGGTCTGTTGTAACATTCCACGTCTTATTTCTTATTTGGGTTATTTTCTCCTCCTGTTTTCCTTTGTCAGTTTGGCCAATGATTTGTCAACTTTGTTGATCTTTTCAAAGAGCCAGCTTTTGGTCTTGTTGATTCTATTATTTCCCTGCTCTCTGTTTCATTTATTTCTGCTCTAAGTTTCATTATTTCCTTTCTTCTGGAGACTGTGGGCTTCTTTTGCTGCTCTATTTCTATTTGTGCTTTTGTGGACTCAACTGTGGTCTATGCTGCAGAATGTTTCTTGTGCATTGGAAAAGAATGTATACTTTGCTGCCTTTGGGTGGAGAGTTCTGTAGATGTCTATGAGGTCAAGTTGGTGGATTGTGGCCTTTAGAGCTTCTGTATCTTTGTTGAGTTTCTGTCTAGATGTTCTGTGCAAGAGTGGTGTGTTGAAGTCTCCTACTATTATTATGGAACTTTCTATTTCTCTTCTCAGCGCTGTTAGAATTTGTTTTATGTGTTTTGGAGCCCAGTAGTTGGGTGTGTAGATATTTATTAAGGTTATATCTTAGTGGATTGACCCTTTAATCATAATGTAATGTCCTTCTTTGTCTTTTATGGTTGATTTTGACTTAAATACTATTTTATCTGAGATTAGTATTGCCATTTATGCTTTTTTGTTTGTTTACTGTTTGTTTGATATGTATTTTTCCCATCCTTTGATTTTTAATATATTTATGTCTTTGTGTTTAAGTTGTGTCTCTTTTAGACAGTATATTGATAGGTCGTTTTTCTTATTTTAATCCATTCTGACACTCTGTCTCTTTATGGGTGCATTTAAGCCATTTACATTTGGTGTGGTTATCAATAGGCATGAGTTTATTGCTGTCATATTGTCTTTTTTTTTTTCTTTTGTGGTGCTGGCATTTTCTATGTTCCTCTTACTCTTCTGTGCTGACTTCCTTTTGTTTATAGATTTTCTTTTCTTATTATAGGATTTGTGTTTACTGAGTCTTTGTTTTTCTTCTTTTTATTTTGATGAGTAGGTTTGCTAACTTGCTTTGTGGTTACTTTGAAATTTACCCTTATTTTCCTAAGTACAAACCAGTCTTTTAGTACTTGGTATCACCTTGACTTCTCCATTTGACAGTTCTATACCTACATCATTTATTCCTCCTTGTATTGTTTTGAGGTTGTCGTCATTTACAGATTGATGCCGGTTTCCGTTTTTTTAAGTCTTTTAGCTTTGTTTGATCATTGAGAGTTCTTTACCTAGGATGGTATCTTACTAATGCTGTCCCGTGTCCTAAACTCCAGTTGTTGTCTGATGTTGTTGATTCTCTAACTGAAGGACTTCCTTTAATATTTCTTGTAAGTTTGGTCTGGTTTTTATGAATTTCCATTTATCTGGAAATGTTCTAATTTCACCATCATATTTGAGAGAACTTTGCAGGATATGTTTTTCTCAACTGGCAGTTTTTTCTTTCACGGTTTTATATATGTCATCCCATTGCCTTATTGCCTGCATAGTTTCTGCCTACTAATCAAAGCTTACTTCTATTGTTTCCCCTTTGTAAGTGACTTTTTGTCTTTCTCGAGCTGCTCTCAGAATTCTTTCTTTGTCTTTGGTTTTGGTGAGTGTGATTATGATAAGTTTGATGACTTTATTTTGGAGTTCTATCCTATTTGGGGAAACCCTGTTGGCGCAGTGGTTAAGAATTACAGCTGCTGGTGAGGAGTGAGCTTCTTGGATTAGATGGACACTTGAGGCTATGTTGGCATCTCCTGCCAGGAGGGGAGATGAGAGGGTGGAGGGGATTAGAAGCTGGCGAAATGGAAAAAGAGAGAATGGAGGGAGAGAGCGGGAGTGTGTAGCAAGGTGTATATGGGTTTTTGTGTGAGAGACTGACTTGATTTGTAAACTTTCACTTAAAGCACAATAAAAATTATTAAAAAAAAAAAAAAAGAACTACAGCTGTTAACCAAAAGGTTGGCAGTTCAAATCCACCAGGAACTCCTTGGAAACCATATGGGGCAGTTCTGTTCTGTCCTATAGGATTGCTAGGAGTCAGAATCCTATCTGGGATTCATTAAGCTTCTTGCATGGCCAGCTTTTCATCTTTCATGATATTTGGGAAGTTTTCTGCCAACAAATCCTCAACAATCTCTATGTTTTCATTTTCTCTGCCTGTTCTGGAACTTCGATCACATGCAAGTTTTTTCTTTTGATTGTGTCCCACATAATTCGTAGGTTTTCTTTACTCTTTTCTATGAATTTTCCTGAAAGTGGCATCCATGGATTTATCTTCAATCTTGCTCATTCTGTCTTCCATTGTTCTAAATTTGCTCCCTAAATCTTTTATTGAGTTGTCCGTATCTAAAATTTTGTTGTCTTTTGGATTTCTACCTGGTATTTTTGTATAATTTGTTTGTTTTGACATTTTGTTCTTGTATTATTTTTCTGAATTCTTCTATTGCTTTGTCTGTGTTTTCCTTGATTTTGGTATTTTTTCCTTGGTTTTATTTATTTATTTATTTTCTTGATCTCTTTCCTAATGTCTGTGAGAACTCTAAATATTAGTCTTTTGAATTCCATATCAGATAGTTCCACTGCCTTTTCTTCTACTGGCAGGTTATCTGATTTTTTAATCTTGGTCATTCGCTGGAGCTGTCTTGTCCTGCTTTTTTATATGCTTGGTATTTCGTTGTCTCTTTGACATTACGGTAAAACTTTATTTATTGATTGTATGTTCATCTGTTTTGTCCTGCTTTTTTGTTTTGTTTTGGTATGTTTGGGTAGGCTGACCGGGCATGCTTTGCTACATGCCCATCTCTGGGCACAATAGCTCTCACAACCTTGTCTACGTAAGCAGAGCATCAGTGGGCAAGGCAAGTCCACTTTGCTGTACAGTGGTTTGGCAAAGCGGCTGAGGGCAGATTGGATGGGCTCTGTCTGCCTTCTGATGTTGGTCCAGCAGTGTGGGAGTGTTTAGAGCCCTTCATCAGATGGGTGGGGGTGTTGGACTGGGATGGTATGGGCTTGCTTCCCACCATTCAGAAACTGGTCAAGTGGTAGGAGGAGAGGTGCTGTGTCAGCCCAGTGTGGTAGTGGGCCTCAGCACCAGGGATGCTCTAGCCATGGTGGGTTGGTGTGGCCAGTGGGAAAGACGGGTAGTATCATATAGGGCTAGGTAGGAGGAAGAAAGAAAAGGAAAGAGAGAGAAAGAAAAGGAAAGAGAGAGAAAGAAAAGAAAAGGGTAGCTAGTGGGTGGGCAGGGTGATCTGGAAGCCAGAGGGAAAGAGGGGGAGGTGGTGAGGTAGAAAGAAAAGATAAAAAGAAAAAAATAAAATAAATGGTGTCTCACTGTGGGCCAGCAGGTAGGGGTGGGTGGACCTGGGGCATTGGTGGTTCGGTGAGCTGGTGGCACTCTATCCACAGCAGTATGGCAGGGGCTGTTGGGGATGGAGGGAGGTGGCATACAGGGCTAGGTGGGAAAAGGAAGAGAGGAAAATGAAAGAAAAAAATTGTGGCACAACAGGGGTCGTTGAGTGTGGGCGAGGTGGAACCAGGAGCCAGTGGGAAGGGAGAGGAGGTGGCTTACGGGGCTAGGTGGGAGGGAGAAAGAAAAGAAAGAAAAAAGGAAGAAAGGAATGGCTGTGTGGTGGGGGCCAGCAGGTGTGGGTGAGGTGTACCCAGGGCAGTGGCTGGCTGGTGCACCAGAGGCACTCTGGCTTGGTTGTGCGATGGGGGCCTGCAAGAAGGTAAGGGAGATGGGGTATGATGCTAGCTGGGAGGGAGAAAGAAAAGGAAGAGAAAAGAAAAAAATGTAAAAACGAAAATGGCAGTGTGGGAGAAGTTGGTGGGTGAGAGAAGGGCGGACCTGGGTGGTGGTAGGAAAGAGCTCTCCAGCTGTGGCAGTGTAACGGGCTGACAGGAGGGGGGAGAGGTGGTGTATCTGGCTAGGTGGGAGGAAGAAAGAAAAGGAAGGGAGGGAAAAAAAGGAAAAAACATGGTGTGGTGGGAGCTGACAGGTGGGTGCAAGGCAGATCCGGGATGGTGGTGGGCTGATGGCTCTCTAGCTATGGCAGCACAGTGGGGTCAGCAGGAAGGAGCGGGTGGCATATGGGGTTGGGTGGGAGGGAGAAAGAAAAGGAAAAAAAGAAAAGGTGAAACCGGAGCCGACAGATAGGGGCACGGTGGACCTGAGGTGGGGGCAGAGTAGTGGCTCTTGGGGGACATCTAGGTCAATTGGTATAACAAAGGTCATAAAGAAAATTTTCTACATCCTACTTTGATTCAAAGCATCTGGGATCTTAAAACCTTGCAAGTGGCCATCTAAGGTAGAACTCTTGGTCCCATCTCATCTGGAGCAAAGGAGAATGAAGAAAACCAAAGACACAAAGAAAATATTAGTCCAAAGGACTAATGGGCCACATGGACCACAGTCTCCCCCAGCCTGACCCCAGAAGAACTAGATGGTGTCCAGCTACCACAACTGACCACTCTGACAGGGATCACAATTGAGGATCCCGAACAAAAAAGGAGAAAAATGTAGGACAGAATTCAAATTCACACACACAAAAAGACCAGACCTACTGGTCTGACAGAGACTGGAGGAACCCCAGAGACTATGGCCCTGGACAGCCTTCTAACTCAGAACTGAAGCCAATCCTGAAGTCCACCTTTCAAAGATTGAACAGGCCGATAAAACAAATAATAACACACGTGATGAACGTGCTTTTTAGTTCAATCAAGTATGCGAGACCAAATGAGCAACACCTGCCCAAAAGCAAAGATGAGAAGGCAGGAAGGGACAGGAAAACTGGACGAATGGACATGGGGAACCCGGGGTGTAAAGCGAAAGGGGAAGAGTATTGACACATTGCAGGAATGGCAAGCAATGTCAGAAAACAATTTGTGCATGTATTTTTGAATGTGAAACTAATTTGCACTGTAAATTTTCACCTAAAACACAGTTAAAAAAAAAAAAAGTGAATCTATTTCCTTTCTCCTTGAATTAAGGCTGTCTGTGTGGCCTTTTTGATGGATAGAATGTGGTACAAATGACACTGTGTTACTTCCAGAGCTGGGCTTTCAGAAGTCTGCAACTTCTGCCTTTGTTTCTTGGAATCCTTGCTCTTGGGATTCAGCTGCCATGAAAAAAAGTCCAAGCTGTCCACATGGAGGGTCCGGCCCTGACAAGTCGCCACACATGTGGGTAAAGTCATTGTGCGTATTTCCAGCTGCCATTGACTTCAACCTCACATCCAACACCATGTGAAGCAGAAGAACCTCCAACAAAGCCCTGCCTGATTTCCTGCTCATAAATGTGTACTGTTATCCCTTGAGTGTAAATGCAAGCTGCTTTTGATACTAGTTCTTAATAGAGATAGAAAAGAATTCATGTGTTTACTCACTGACTGCACACCAGGTACCTGAAGCTGTGTTAATCTCCTCTTGAAAAGATGCCATATCTGATTAAAGAGCTGCAATTAGGGCTATTAGCTGGTTGAGTTTTCAGTAGTTTGCTGTCGTCTACCAGTATCCCTCTAGATTTATAGGAGTCAAACTGGTGAATTAAATGGGGATATTTAATGTGGAGTATTTTCCTTCATTCTTTGAATCTTGAAGGATTGTCCTAATTTACTGTCTTGGCAGTGGTGAGGGTAATTTCATAGGCTTATACTTGACTTTTTACCCACAGACCAAATTTGTGGGTTCTTACAACTACTAAATTTTCTCCTCTAATTATATATTCAGGTACCAGAGAAATGACCACTGGCTAGGGCCAAGGGTCCGATGGACCCACTGTTAGCTGAAATTTGCTGGATTTCATTTATTATCTGGTCACCTCTCTAACAGGTGGGTCATGATGGTACTTCGAGATCCTGACTGGCAATGTCAAATCAGATCCTATATCCAGCAGTTCTCAATATGTTTGGGTAGTTGCCTTTCCCCAGTGTATAGTTATCCAAGTAAATGAATCTAGGTTATTTTTTGGAAGTTCCTGAAAAATTATTGCCATTTATTGATGATGCTGATTTCAGTATTCTTGCTTCTGGAGACTCACACTCTTTCTCTGTCAATGGGTTCTGGGTCTGAGAAACTGGACAAAAGGTATAAAATATTATTAGGATGTCATCTCTCTTCTTCATGATCTCCCATCATTGATTTCTTTTGATTTTATAGATTAAACAATAACCTACATTGAGTACCCATCTATCTTGTACCTAGGAATACTATGTTCTGTTAGCTATCTCCTTATAGTTAAGAGGTAAGGCCCTTTAGGCTCACGCTCTGACTTGCCTCTTACAACAGTAATTGTACCCATCTTGCTTCATATGGTTAAGTGCCACCTCCTAGCCTTCTTAATTTTAGAATTATATTAACTCCATTGCTATTGGTGTGTCCAATTCTGTAAGGCATCTCCTATAGTCAGTTCGGCCTAAAGATGTTAGCCACTATTGAGCATTTCGGTGATACCTTCTTTCCTAGCATATTCCTGATTACTCTGGTAAATGGAGTGTCCATCCTCCCTGTACTCTTGCAGTACATAGTTGGCTGGTTGATTTTCTAGTCTTATTAAGTATGTACACTTTAGTGTGTGCACATCGCTAAGCCTTTGGATAACTTCGTCCACCATCTACCCCTAACCCTTTTAGTGTGAACCATCACATTTTGAAGCTACCAAAAGATTAGGCTCAACTTCTAGGGTGAATACTGCTGCCAAGGTAAATATGTGTCAATGAGAATGTTCCTGTATCAACAAACCCTCCCAGACCTAACTTTATATTCAGTCCTCTTTGATTTGGCGTTCTCAGCATCTTACCGCATAATATTATCCCGGCTAGCCCCTTTGGCATATAGTCCCTTTCCTGCCTCAGAAGGCCCAGGGCTTGTGGCTTAATCCTAGTTATTAGTCTGATATTCAGGAGAGGAGACTGGGTTAAATTCCAGGCAGAGGGATAGGGGGAGGTATTATCTCACAAAGTCAAGTTCTCTTCTTGTCTTCAAGCAAGGAAGGAGCACTAGCCCTTGTCAGGGAGGATTGGGCCACTTCTGCAGTCCCAGAGGGTTCCAGGAAAATTCTCTACCTCCTAGATGCATAGACCAGTGTCTTCATTCCAAGTCTTAAGGGCTTTCTCCCAGTCAGTGCTTGCCCTTAGCATAGGACACTTGCCAAAGTTCAATATTCAACTGTCTCTGAGCTCATCTGCACTTACTATTAACTCCTGCCTTTATATCACAGCTTTTTCTTCCTGACAGATACAAAAGATGAGGGGCTCTTTATAGCTGCTAAGAAGGCCTTTGAATTTCACACTTCCCTTTAAATTGGTGATTGATCATCCTCAGGCTTTCATTGTCTTTCTCCAAAGCATTGTTAGCACCCAGCCAGCTAAGATTTAATACTGCTTATAATTCATACATCCCCCTACTTGGCAAATACCTGAAATATAGCATTCACCAGTTCATTGGCTTTTACCAGTATCCCACCCCAGCCATGACCAGGGAGAGTGTTGATAATTTTACCACAATAACACGACAGGGTATGTCAGTTCTCCACCTGGCACCAGTGATACAGTCTTTATGCCACTCCAAAATGAAACAATCAAATTTAAAAATAAAGCTGGACTCACTGAATTAGAAAAGAGATATGGTAGTATTGATAAAACAAACAAATAAACCATGAGCTGGTTCTTGAAAGAAAGGAAAATAAGAGGAAGATTGGGAGGGAGGAGGAAAGAAAAGAGGAAGAATGAAAGAAGGAAGGAAGGAAAGTAAAAGGAATAAAAAAAAATAAAGGAAGCAAAGAAAAAGGTGGAAGGAAGGAGACAAGAAAAAGCAAGAAGGGGGAAAAAAGAAAGAACCCAAACAAAAAAAAAAAAACAAAACCCGACAATGATGAATTCAATAAAGAGAAAAAGAAAGAATGCATCCACTGGCTGTATATCCTCGAACAAGTAACTTAACCTCTTTATTCTTTTTCCACCTATAAAATGGGGGCAATAATACTTATTTGGTAAGGTTTCTATAAAGAGTAAATAATATGATACATTCAAAATTACTTAGCACATTTCTTGGTGTATAGTACATGCTCAAAAATTAACTACAAAACATGTAGTACACACACACCAAACCCAGCAAGCCAATTTCACTGATCAATGTAGATGCAACCTGCAATTTTGAGTTGAAAGAATAATACATGAAGTCCAAGTTATTTTTTATTCTATATTAGGTTAAACGTTAATAAAATTCAACATATAAACATGTCAGAAATATAAATCATAAACATATTAATTAAAAAACAACATCTATTCCTGATTAAAATAAAAAGAAACCCCTCTTAGTAAACTGGAATATATTTCTGACATAAGGAATAAATCTCTCTCAAAGCAATGATAGTATCATGCTTAATGGTGAGGTAGTCCCGTTAATCTCCATAAGAATAATACAAGGATGGCTGATATAATAACTATTATTAACAAATGTTCTTAAAGTCCAAGACAGCACTAAAGTAAGGTAAACAAATTGGAGTTATAAATATTGGAAAGCAAGAGACACAATTGTTATTTGTCATAAATGAACCAAGTGTTTTCCAAAAATTATCAGCTAAAAAAAACCACTAGAACTAATTAATGAGTGAAATAAATGAGATTGCTAGATACAAAACAAATAAACCAAACTGAGAGCTAACATATAGAATAAAAATAACCAATTTGATGATATAATAGGAAAAAGATCCTATTTTCAATGGTAATATATATATATATATATTTATATATATATATAAAGCAAAAAATCTGTTCTTTACTAGAATGTATTGTGTTTTGTAACAATTAGAGTGACAGGTATATAAGACAGAAAAAAGGGTAGGTCTTAAAATATAATTCTGAGTAAAAAGAGTAAGGGACTGAACAAGATCTGTAGCAAAATTTGATACATTTAGTATATACACATACACACAGAGAAAAGGTTGCACTTTTTAAAAAACACATGTAACCCAAAGGGTACACGCTAGAATGGTTGTCTCCTGGAGAGTGGTGAATGGTAATGGAGGGGAAGGAATACAAAAATAAGTAAAATAAGAAAGGAACCCTCCAAGAACCGGGAATGATAACGAGCCATGAATCCGCACATGCGATTAAATCAACTTTTTGCTCCTGAGGTAAACACAACGACACATTTAATTTCAAGTGTATGCATCATTGGTCTGGAATAATAAATTAATGAGAATCAATAGGATAGTTCAGAGGCTGAGGAGTCATAACCATGGCCTTGCCCTCTGTGGTACGCAAAGCAATGACTCCCCCACCTTTAACATGACCATGTTACCCTGAAACCTGTGAATACATTGCCTTCTAAGGCAAAAAGGACTTTGCAGTAAAGGATCTTGAGATGGGAGATGATCTTGGATTATCTGATGTGCCCTTATAAAGAGGGAGGCAGGAGTGTCAGAGAGAGACAAGAAGGTGTGATGATGGAAGCAGAGGTGAGACAGGTTTGACAATGTTATGTTGCTGGTTTTGAAGATGGAATAAGGAACTTGCACCAAAGAACACTGGTGGCCTGTAGGATCTGGAAAGAGCGAGACAACAGCACCTCACCCAGGGCCTCCAGAAGGAACACAGGCCTGCAGACACCTTGATGTTAGGACTTCTTGCCTCTAGAATTGTAAAATAATAAATTTGTGTGGGTAGTTTGTTTGCTTTCGGAGAGAATTAAAAGATACGCAATATTCAAGGTGAAGAAAGTGTAGGGAAAAAGACATTCTCATATATGGTAGAAGAGAATGTAATTGGCATATCTTTTTGAGAAGATAGCTTGGTAAGATGTCAAAGTTTAAAATTAGCCTAGCATTTCACTTCTAAGAACTTATCTAAAGGATATTATCAGTAAAGTGTATTTAAGTGTACACTCAAAGTTGTCTAATCACAGCTTATAATATAGTCAATAATTGGAAACAACTTAAAAATCCAACAATAAGGGATGAGTTAAAGTGACTTATATCTTTAGAATGGAATGATAGGCAGTGGCCAGAAATGATGATTCATTGGTATGGCCAAAAGATCTGTGATGTATACTTTAGTGAATACAGGTTATATAACAGAATATATATAATAATGCCTTTGTATAAAATCATAAGTCACAAAAAAAATCTGGAAAAATATTCATCAACAAACAGTACCAAACAGTAGTTTTCTCTGATGATGTAATTTTAGTCCTCTTCCTCCTACTTTTCTGTATGTTTTCTTCTTTTTTTTTTTGTAGTGAACATGTGCAATTTTTATGGTTCATGGAAACAATAAAGATATTTTCATTTTGGAAAAAGAAGAAATGCAAACAAAACAGGTTAAGTAGATGAAACATACAACAAAAGTTTAAGAACCTTCATATATAAAAGACATTATGAGTCAGTAAGAAGAGTCAAAAGATATAAAAAGACAATTCACAAAAAAAGAAATACATGGCCAATGAAGGCCTGAAAAAAATCATAAGCCTCATGAGCAATCAAAGCAATGCAGTCAAACAATGAGTTTCCGTTTTCTTCTATCACAGTGGTAATGGAAAAAAAATTGTTTGTCTTTATTGGTTTACAACTCCTGGCTGTTTCTAAAAGTCAAATCTATTATCAAAAGATGATTAAATGTCAACATAACTGTCCTTTAATCTTGAGTTATTCAAATTGGCATTATTAATATGTTGTATCATTATTAGTCTTTTACTTTGGTTTCAAACCACTGTGATAGTTCCACTGAGCTGACTCATTTTGGTGAACAGCATCGGTCTGCAACCACAGTGACTGGGGCAGGGAAAGGGTTCACGCGCTTCAGCTTCTAAAAGGCCGAGATCTTGTTGACCACTTGGTTGGAATCCCACAGAGAACTTTCTGAGCACTATTTTAATTTGATTAATTTCTTCAGTTTATAAAACTGGAAAGTTTTTTTTTTAAGCACAATTGCATAATCTCATGGAGCCTTTATAGATTTGAACCACCAATATGCATTAAAATAGCCACAATTAAAACAAACTAAATGTCTTTGTTGGTAGGGTGTCTGCTCTCTAGCCTTTAAAAATGCTATCTATATACTTTAGTGGTGGGACAGAATATTCTGTTTATACAAATGCATCCATTCATCAAGTGCCACTGCGATGAAACTCAACTTCATGGGCTGAGTTGGATTCTCAGCCAGTAGGACGCAGAGAATATTGTTGGAATGTTGGGGAGGCCTTAGTAGGGAGTCCCTGAAACAAATTGGCAACAGACATTGATATCAGGGGAATCCATGTTCATTCTTGCGTCTTAAAACAGCTTTGTCTCCCTTTGGCTCTCTGATGCCTGAATTTCTCCAACTGAGTTTTCTTTTCCACAGCGTGACTTAAGGCATAGAAATGCTCCAGAAGAGGAAACACAATTATTTATACTCAGAACAAGGTATAAACGACTGATACCAGGCCTTTCCTAGAATTAAGGGCAGGAGGCAACTGATGAAGGTCATTACAGAGGGAGAAAAGGTAGAAGAGGAAGCAGGAAGAAGGGAGATCTGTTTTTATGTTATGATTGTCCTGGTCAGACAGTAGCCGGTTTTACAGAACCAATAGGCCATGTGCATGGATAGGTACCCGGGGATGGTCCTCGTTTCTTCTTACCTGTTACTTCATATTTGAAAATAAAGAATAATGTTTTGTGTATGGGATAGAATTTCCATTAATAGGAATCCAATACAGTGAAACAACTAACTAGACGAGTTTCTCCATTTTCCTTGTACTTTAAAGAGAGTCAAATGTCAAATAATAAAAGACAAATGAAAAATATTCTGTATCAGATAACTCTACCTAAATCCTAAGTCTTTTTCCAGTATCTTCTTCTAGACATTTAGCATTCCTAGTCATAATGTGGATTCTCAGGTATGGCAATATTCTTAAGTTTTAGCTCTCCTCACGAGCTTCTTTCATCAAGAGAAAGAGATGCAAACATTTTAGAAAACTTTCGAGAAGGTTGCCACTTCAGTCCTTCTTCCTCCAAATTCCTATGGCAATGGTCCAAGTCTTTAAATAAATTCACAAGAATTTAGATTCTAAAAACCTAGAATTTTAGGCTCAAAAGAAAATTTAAAATATAAATTCTAAAGAATTTAAATTTTAAAGAAAATTTAGTGTGTTACTGTCTTATATGAGGTTCTATGACAGTCATATTAGAAAATACACTTCAATAAACCATAAGCTCTGGAGGCCTATTATTTAAATCCAAATTCTAAAGAAAGGTGCAAAGGTTAAGCACTTGACTGCTAACTGAAATGTTGGCGGCCTGAACCCACCAGCTGCTCCTCGGGAGAAAAGACCTGGAAATCTGCTCCCAAAAAGGTTACAGCCTTGGAAACCATATGGGGCAGTTCTATTCTGTGCTATAGGGTCGCCATGAGTCAGAATCAACTCAACAGCACACAACAACATCATGGTCAGGTTAGAAAATACATTTCAATAAACCAGAAGCTTTGGAAAACCATTATGTTTACTAATTATGTTTGAGGTTTCAGGAGGATTTGGATATGACACTAAAAAAAGTAATGAATGTGTTACTATTTAAACTTTTTAAAGTAATAATCCTGTAACTTTGCATGTTTAAAATTAAGGCTGAAAAACTACTAAAAATAAACAATTATTTTTCAAGCTCTTAAAATGAAGAAAGATGCTGGGCAACAACTAATGAAGTGGCGAAGATCAGATTTTAGACAGCGGACTGAACCAATTTGCTGTCGAGTCAACTCTGACTCGTAGCGACCGCATGTGTGTCATAGGAGAACTGTGCTCTGTACAGTTTTCAATGGCGGATTTTTTGGAAGGAGATCACCAGACCTTTCTTTCAAGGCACCTCTTGGTGGACTCAAACCTCCAACCTTCTGGTTAGCAGCTGAGCATGTTAATCTCTTGTACCACCCAGGGATTCCTAGTGGACCCACTAGTTATTTTTGTGATTTCTTGGATATTTTTAAAGGCAGGAGAAATTTTAGAGGCTCATCTAGGAGTGACCTAGAGTCTAATCTAAATGAAATCCTAAGGCCAATCAAGGCAGCCATCTGCTTGAAATCTTGAAGTTTCATTTCTAGGCAGTTCAAGCTGCTGGAAAATTCTCTCCATGCTGAACCAGACTCTTTCTTCCTCTAATTTCTGCTCACCAGTCCTGGTTGTGATGTTTGGGGTCCCTCAGCATAAGTCTCTTTCCTTGACATTTGAGGATGGCCCTAGATGTTCTTCTACTCACTCGTTTTCTTTTCTTCCAGTTAAAAAATTTCCTATTCGCTTTCTCCATTCTTTAAACTTGGCATGGTAACCAGATAACTGACCTTGGTGGCCATCAACCTTGACACTCAAATGTAGTTCCAAGACCTGAAAATTATTAGTTTAGACACAACCTGTCCAGATCAGAGAGGAGAAAGACTGTTACTGTTATTTCGTTTGTCCAGAAACAGTTTTATTAAAAAACACTTAATAGTGTCCACTTCACACTGATGGCTCTTTATTGTTGTTATTGTTAGGTGCCGTCAAGTTGGTTCCTACTCATGGTGACCCTGTGTACAACAGAATAAAACACTGCCCCACCCTGTGCCTTCCTCACAATTGTTGCTATGGTTTGAGCCCATTATTGTAGCCACCGTATCAGTCCATCTTGATGAGGGTCTTCCTCTTTTTCACTGACCTTCTGCTTTACCAAGCACGATGTCCTCCAGGGAATGGTCCCTTCTGATAACATGTCCAAAGTACATGAGACAAAGTCTCATCATCCTCACTTCTAAGGAGCATTCTGGGTGTACTTCTTCCAAGACAGAAATGTTTTGTTCTTCTGGCATTCCATGGTATATTCAGTATTCTTTGCCAACACCGTAATTCAAAGACATCAGTTCTTCTTTGGTCTTATTTATTGTCCAGCTTTCGTGTGTATATGAGACAATTGAAAATCCCATGGCTTAAGTCAGGTGTACCTTAGTCCTTAAGGTGACATCTTTGCTTTTTAATACTTTAAAGAGGTCTTTTGCAGCAGATTTGCCCATTGGATTTCTTGACTGCTGCTTCTATGGGGTTTGATTTTGGATCCAAGTAAAATGAAATCCTCGACAACTTCAGTCTTTTCTCTGTTTATCATGGGATGTTGCTGATTGGTCCAGTTGTGAGGATTTTAGTTTTCTTTATGTTAAAGTATAATTCATGTTGAAGTCTTTGATCTTCATCAGTACATGCTTCAAGTTCTCTTCACTTTCAGCAAGCAAGGTTGTGTCATCTGCATATCACAGGTTGTCAGTGAGTCTTCCTCCAATCCTGATGCCAAGTTTTACTTCATATAGTGCTTCTTTATTAAGAAGCACTAAACTTTTAGAAAGGTCTTGTTTTCTCTGAAAAAGTGTCAGGCTTTGAAAAAGGAAGTGATGTTCTTATCTATTTTAACTTTGGCAAGCCTTTTGCATCTGATGCACAAAATTATTTTAACTAAGTGAAGGAAGTACAGAGTAGATGGCAAAAGTATTATGTAGAAGAATGTCAAGGAGTTCTCATCTAAGGGACACATTTAACCTGTGCTCAGGTGGTTTAAATTTTTCGTTATGTGAACAGGGGTTTGTAGACATAGCCATTTGTATTAAAATAAAATCCTGGAATCTTGATCAAGAGTTGATACAGCACAAGTGAAAATGCATGACACACATTTGTGGACCTGATGTGCGCAAGGGGTTGGTGAGAAACACGACTGACAAACACCAGGACCATAGCACAGGTTGGGAGGGAAAATACAGAGATTGCCTCTGTTACCTCTGTTATTTCTCAATTAGACAAAGTTTGTCTCTGTGTGGCATTACTTAGTCTACCTTCTCTTGGGCTGTCCTAGACTGTGCCTCTGAACTAGTGCATCATTACAAGGTGACAGGGAGATAGCAATATGGGAGATAAAGCCAAAGAAGTTTAGATTCAAAAGTAATAATGCACACAAGGCTTAAATTATTAAATAAAGCCAGATAGTCCACAAAACCCACGTGCCTTAAAATCTCCCACGATAGCCTAGCAGGTGAAATGCTGTTTGAAAAGCTTTAGGATAGACTAAACCCGTTGCCATCGAATTGATTCCAACTCAGAGCGACCCTATAGGACAGAGTAGAACTGCCCCATAGGGTTTCTAAGGAGTGGCTGGTGAATTCGAACTGCTGATCTTTTGGTAAGCAGCCAAGCTCTTTAACCACTGCTCCACCAGGGCTCCCTTAGGATAGGATACTTACTCATAAAGTCTGCGGATGATGCTGAACTACAGGCCGGGAGAGGGGTCACTGGTCAAAGGAAAGATGTCTTAGTTTGGGTTCCCCACAAAGCACACCCGGAAGCAAGAACTTAGGGGCAGATAGTTTTTTGGAAGCTGATCTCAGGAAGCACGAATAGAAAAATGGGGGAAAGTGAAATAGGGAAGGGAGAAAGGACATGTTCATGGGCAGGTGTTAGGGAATGAGTTGTGTCCCCAGAATATATATTGAAATCCTGGCCCCTGTACTTGGGGATGTGATCCTGCTTGGAAATAGGGTTTTCTTTTGTCATGTTAATGAGGGCATACCTGAGTGGGGTAGCTCCGAAACCTAATCACTTCCGAGTTATAAAAAGAGCAGAATAGACACAGGGACACACAGAGGCAGGACAGATGTCAAGGAACGCCAAGGATCGCCAGCAGTCAGCAGTCAGCAGAAACTGAGAGCAGCTAATAGAAGGAACTGACATGACTGAGACCCTGATTCGGACTCAGCCTCCGGAACTGTGTGGAAATAAATTTATATTCTTTAAAGCTACCCATGGTAGCATTTGTGTTGTGGCGGTGCTAGGCGGTTAGGGCTGCAGGCTAACTTTGTGTTGTGGCGGTGCTAGGCGGTTAGGGCTGCAGGCTAACTTTGTGTTGTGGCGGTGCTAGGCGGTTAGGGCTGCAGGCTAACTTTGTGTTGTGGCGGTGCTAGGCGGTTAGGGCTGCAGGCTAACTTTGTGTTGTGGCGGTGCTAGGCGGTTAGGGCTGCAGGCTAACTTTGTGTTGTGGCGGTGCTAGGCGGTTAGGGCTGCAGGCTAACTTTGTGTTGTGGCGGTGCTAGGCGGTTAGGGCTGCAGGCTAACTTTGTGTTGTGGCGGTGCTAGGCGGTTAGGGCTGCAGGCTAACTTTGTGTTGTGGCGGTGCTAGGCGGTTAGGGCTGCAGGCTAACTTTGTGTTGTGGCGGTGCTAGGCGGTTAGGGCTGCAGGCTAACTTTGTGTTGTGGCGGTGCTAGGCGGTTAGGACTGCAGGCTAACACTTTGAGAGGCTGGGACTCAAGCCTGCTGGAAACCCTCGGGGGACTGTGGGAAAAGGCATGCCTGAGAATTGTTGCATTGAGTAACGGGGTAGCTGGGGTATTCATTCGACCCCTCCCTGGTTGAGGATTGCTAAATCCTGTGCACTTCCAGCTGCCTTGTGCATGGGGCTGAGCAAGCGCCTTTGGTGCTGGAGTGAGCTAGAGGCAGGGAGCTGACCCCAGCACTGAGAGGTGAGGCTTGCAGTGTACACTGTCCACACAGCTGTACTTGTCCTCAGAGAAGGGCTGAATTGTGCCTGCTTCAGCAGGAAATCACCAAAGGCTTAGGGAGTCAGTTACTAAGGCACTGTCTCTCAGCTTCAACACCCCCCTTCTTTAACCTGCCCTGTGATGATGGGGCTAGGGCTCTGCAAAGAGGGGTCGCTACAAGGATCTGATAATAGGGGGCGCTAGAGGAGACTAAGTGGAGCCCTGGTAGCTCAGTGGTTAAGAGCTCAGCTGCTAACCAAAAGGTCAGCAGTTTGAACCTACCAGCCACTCCTTGAAAACTCTATAGGGCAGTTCTACTCTGCCCTATAAGGTTGCTGTGAGTCAGAATTGAATTGACGGCAACAGTTTTTTTTTTTTTTGAGGAGACTAAAGGTCAGGGGAAGAAGGGATTGCCTATCCCTGCCTGCTTCCTGTTTCTGTCAGCGTCACCCCCAACATTGTTCTTTCCATGTACCAGCACCAGTGGCTGTGCCTCTCCTCAAAGATCTGAGTCCAGTTCCACAGGGCTTTTCTCTAAATCTCTAGATTTCCCTAAGCCCAGCCTCTTCCCTTGGTTCCCTCACCCTAGCTGTTTCATGCAGCTCCTATCTCTGTTTTACCCCAGTGTTTCCCTCATGCCTGTTTAGTCTTCTAGGCCTGTGTACTTTCTTACCTTAATTTTTCTTTGTCATAAAATCTGATGCGGGTTCTGTTTTCATGCCTGGATCCTAACTGATATGATTAGTAAGCTAGAAAAGGCAAAAGTGGGCAGTTGGGGTGGATGAGTACTGAAGAAGTACAAACACATGGGTCCCAGTAAGACTCTAATGGCTGGCTGTGTAAATCAGATGGGGAATCAAGGAGGACAGACCAACAGTGACCAGGAGTCAATGGAGCAGTGGTGACTAGGAAGAGGATTGGAGGTAGAGATAGTCTTCTAGCAACTTCTGGGTGAACCAGAACCTTGCTAGAAAATTCTGTCTAGGCTCGGTCCAGAGAACATGGAAGCAATTCAGAAGAGTACTCCAAATGAAACTAAAGGACTAACAAAATTTGAAAGGAAGGTGACAGACCCTAGAGATATTTAGCCTAGAGAAGACATGGGAGTATCTTGTGTTCAAGTAGAGAAAAAAATATTCTGTGAAGAAATGCTGTGCCCTCCTAAATGCAAAATAAGACAAAGTATGGTTACTCTGCTTATTTCATGGTTTATTCATTTGTGCATCCTTTTAAACAATATATATTAAGCCACCAACATGTGCTGAAGGTTTGGTTTAATATGTGCCAAATACTGCAAGATGTAGGGGATATGGTGGTGAACGAGAAAGATAAAGGCTTTGCTCTGAAGGAATTATGTGGATTGAGTTAGCCATGAGGAAGAATTTTCTGAAAATGAGGACTGCGTGTCTAATAGGCAGGTGAGCTGAGGAGACTGGAAGAGAGCATGAATTAGTCCACAATGGCAACAGTTGAACGTAACTGTATTTTAAGATCCCATGAGACCCCTGATTCATTGAAAAAGTAAAAACAAAATTAAAACAAATTCAAAAAGGTCTTTATTTTGAAGAATCCCATGGGAGGTCAATTTAGGGATTTGCCAACATCGAGTCTGACTCAAAATATGACCCCCCAAAATATTTTAACATTTCAATTGTTTCTTAAGGAAGTCTGTTTTTAGTGAAATGGAAAGGCATTGAATTGGGACCAGTGGGTAGACTATAGAGCTGCTGTCACCCGTTCTATCTCATTCCCTCTAAATTGGGGACTTCCCTCTGAAGTTCACGCTCACTCACCTTTATGCATGTTTTAGCCATACTTCTTGTCATGGAAGGTACACACTTCAAATGAAATACCTTCAAGAGAAGGCCCTCTTCTATTTTGCCTTTCATTTTTATCTTTCGTATCTGATTCAAGCCGCTACTGTCATTTATCTCAGCATCGCGAGGACCAGCCTCCATGTATAGAGGCCGACAGTTTGCAGGAACAATTTCCGTTTGGTTTTTGGGGGACTCCATTTTCCCTGGCATGTGTGGTTCATCCTACACAATTCAGTACGTTTCTTCACTGATGGCCTTCAGCCTTTCTGCAGCTCCTTGTTTGCTTACTTTTTATGTAAGAAAAACACGCATACCAGTGAGACCCATGATCCATCAATTCTACCCTGGATAAGTGGTGCCATGGAAACGGAGATGCCTTGATACCATGGCAACTGAAAGCTGCAGGTCAAATTCAGGTGTTTCCCACAGGGAAAGGGAAGTCACATGGAACACGAGAAGAGTATTCAGGTTCACGTTCTATTGGATTTATTCCACACCTACCTTAAACCACTTTTTCTACTATGCAGAGTGTCTAGTTACAGGACTTATTTTCCACAGGGCCTTGCCTTCCCCTACTTAGGAAGTCTCTGAGGAACCATCACGAACCCTGGGGGCTCTGCAAAATTCAATGTGGAAACCACTAGATCAGATGATTTCTTAACTCAGTAACTCTCTGTGGTTAGGAAAACACACTGCCTCATACTAGACGTTTTAAACCAAAACAGCCCTATTGACTAGGACCTAACCGTCTAAACAAGTTATTGCTGGAGGCAGAATCCCAACAGGGCACAGCCTTAGAGGGCATATATGAATTAAATACTTATTATACACACCACGTGTAGCCAGGCAACAGCGTTGTTTAACATGAAGCTGTTAGTTACGCTAATGATAACAAGAACCAGTCTTCCTTTGACCATTACTAATTTTCCACCCAGTTTGGAGGCAGTCACTTTATAGTTGAGATAGTGTTACTGGAAAAGGCTTTTGACCTCGCTGCCTCATTGTTACTATTTTAAAAATCATTTTTCCTGAGTCAGGGAGTCCTATATCTAGGCAGTCAGTATGAAATGGAGCAACTTAATGAACTAATATAACATTCACTCATAGGTGAGTGAAAAGGAATATTGTCTGCCATGGCTTTTTGCAAAGAATTCATTTCACATCAGTGCAGCCCGTAATGCGCTTCCCCAGCCCTTTGTATTTGGAAGTGGCTTGAAGAATTGTGGCAGTGAATTCTCCCTCTCTCCACTGTGATGTTTGAAGAAGAGACTAGAAGAAATCTGCCCCAAATGTGGCCTGTTGATTTCCTTGAGAAAGCCAAACAAAACGCTCCCTGGGGCCTCGGGAGGCCAAGGCCTAGAGGACAGGCCAATCCTGCATTCTCTTTTGAACAAAATGATTCCTGGGAAAAGTAACCTGGTGAGTGATAATACCTTGGTCAGAAATAAAAGGACTCTGCTGAAGGGCTGGATCCTGAAAAGAAAGAGAGGCTAGGGGTGTTTCATGGGAGGGAGGAGAGGGTTTGATGGGAAGGGATGTGGAAAGGAAAAGAGAAAAAAGGGGAAGAAGCCCAGAGTGAAGACACGGAGACCTTGAAGAGAGAGTTAAAAATTTTTTTTTTTTTAATGTTATTGGGAGCCAGGATCCACCCTCATAGATTCCCTTTCAAACAACGTATTGCCCTGGGTTGGCCATTTCCTGTTTTGCTTTTGCCTTTACATTTCTAGATAAATTTACTTCCCTTTCCAGTTATCTCACATAGGACCCATCTCCTCAAGTGAAAGAGGAGTCAGAGCCCAGTTATAAATTGCTGACCTGAGGAACTCTGCTTCTTGTCTTCATTAATAAGTCTGGGGCATTTGCCGTTCTCTCCCCAGGCCTGGCCTTTAAGATGATATACAAAATGCAACCTGGGGTAACAGACTGCAGCTCAGCCAAACAGAACGAAAACAGGATGGGAGTCTATATCCTTAGGACATGACGACAATGAGCTTGGGGTTAGAACAGATGACCCCTGGGCTAGAAGGGCGTTGGGGATCAGTCACCTCCACCCCTTAGCCTCCTTCCTCCCCAGAGAGTTGGAAGCCAGACGACAGAGATTTCCTTGGTGCCATATCTTAGGTAGAAACCCTGGTGGCATACTGGTTAAGAGCTATGGCTGCTAACCAAAAAGTCAGCAGTTTGAATCCACCAGGCACTCCTTGGAAACTCAAAGGGGCAGTTCTATTCTGTCCTATAGGGTCGCTCTGAGTTGGAATTGACTCAACGGCAATGTTTTTTTTTTTAATATGGTGGGTAGTCTTCATCTATTTCTGACCTGATTCATAACAAAGGGAACAGAGGCACCTAGAAACAAAAACTTTAAAATATTTCCCCAAGGGAGCCAGGATCAGATGGTTGGGAGAAACTCCTTACCTGCACTGATCTAGCCATCAGGAGAGACACCCCGTTATTCTTTCCAGTGATTATTCTTCCCAGTTTTGTCACCAGAAACTTGTGGCAAACCAAGACATTTATTTTTAAGCAATAGTAACTATTAATGGTAATTAATTCTAAGTACTTGTGTTCGCTCTTTAGGCAAGTAAATGATTTGTATTCTTTGCGTCCGTCAACGATTTTGTGAAGAAAATTGTTACATGAATCTCCATATATGAAATATATTAGGCTCTGAATGTTCATTTGCATTTCAGATGATTGAAATTTAAGAAATATTTTGCCACAGAAAATTATAGCTTTGGTTAGATTCTCAGGCTAGTTCACTAAGGGGAACTCAATATACTTGCACTAGAGCCCTTTATATTTGTAGTTTATGTTTAAAAAGTCTTCCTGTCTATATTATCTCCTGTGGAAATAAATAAATTTAGAAATAAAATATTTCTGCTCTATCATGATTTAGATAGGTATTTATGGGTAGCCTAGAAACTTGGTTCCTGTTGAAAACATATTTTGGAGTGGGGGCTTTCTCTTTCCTTCATGGGGTTGTAGGAGAATGTCTATCCCTCTAGTCCCCTTCCTCAAAATGATGAAGGCCAAGGCTCACATATTCTGTTATTCTTAAAGTTTTTGTTTAACATGTGTAATCAATTTTGTTTTTCATAGGGAAACAGATTCTAAGAATGATTATCTTAGAATAGCAGTGGCTATTTTTGATTGATTTAAATTCCAAAGACACAATTTTTACTTCTTTATTAGGGTACTGTCAATGGCTAGGCAATCAAGGAATCGTAGACTTTGCTATGCTCTGGGTCCAAGCTTCTTAATCTGTACCGGGGCAACACAGGCAAATGCTTGCCGGGGCAAAGAAGGCATTGACATTGAACGAAGGGGTTGTGTGGGTGCCGTGGCCACCTGGAGACTGCCTGTCCTGTCTAAAGGGGACAGCAGCTACCCAGCTTCAGCCAGCCATTGCCCCTGCACTCACAGGTCCAGCAGTGCCAGATTTTCTGGGTGCAGAATTCTAGGTTGATAATTGGTTCCTTGGCATTTTGAAGATATTACATCATTGCCTTCTGACATCTTTTGTTGCTGACGGGAAGTCTGCTGTTGGGATACTTACTGTTCTATTTGGTAATAATCTATTTTCTCTCTAATGGCTTTTAGGCTGCTATATTCTCTTTCACTGATGTTTTACAGCTTCACTGTGATGTCTCTAGGTGTGGATTTATTTTTATTTAGGCCTCCTTGTTTTCTGAGGGCATTGTCAGTGTGAGAACCAATGTCTTTTTTTCAACTCTGAAAAGTTTCCAGCCTTCATTCTCAAATATTGCTTCTTCACAATTTGTTGTATTCTTTCCTTTTGGAATTCCTACTTGACCTAAGCTGGAAGTTCTGTCCGTGCATGCCCCTAACTGCTTTCACAAGTTCTAACTAGAGAATTTAACTCATTCTCTCTTTGTGCCTCGTCTAAGTTTATCCCATCTAAGAAGCTTTTTTTTTTTTTTTTAAAGTGGCTGCATTAACACTTTCTAAGAGTTCTTCCTGATTTCTTTTCCTATACATCTGTTATTATTTAATTTCAGCCTGTAATTGCTTAATTTATTTCTCTGAGATTCATAAACATTTATTTCCAACTCTTTTTGAAATTGTTCTATCATTTTCATTTCATCTAAAGCGAATTCGTTTTCTGATGGCTGATTATGTTGGCCATTTTTTTATCTTAGTTTTTTTCGTGTATTATAGTTTTGGTTTGCAGTTTACCTTGAGTGGAAGACTTTTTCTCCGTGTGTCTCTTTATCCTCCTTTATACTCACCCCTTGCTATCCTGTGGCTTTTCAGTTGATTTCACCCAGGCTCCTAGGGACCAGGTCATATATTGGGTGGCTCAGGTCTCCTGCCCTGTGATGATATCGGGGATATCACAGAACTCCTCACTGGGACATTGGGTGGCTTGTCTCAGGTTCTGGTTCATAATTGTGTCTGTATTCCCCTGTCTCCCTAGTCCTGCAGCTTCCTATAAACCATAACTAAACACAGTTCTCAGTAGGAGGGTGGATTTACCCTTCAATACTAGAGCCTGTAGTTTTTAGTAATGATGCCAGATCTGGTCCATGACATGGTCTAGGGAACTTAATACCCTGTTACAGCTTAGGAACTCAAGGACACCACTGCCAACTCCTAAAGCTCAAGATCTTTGTGCCTTTGTTTCATTCTTTTACTACAGTGCCCCACTTTTTTTTTTTTTAAATTGAACTGTAGATGAAGGTTTACAGAACAAATTAGTTTCTCATCAAACAGTCGGTACACATGTTGTATGCCACTGGTTAACAACCCCACGACATGTCAACACTCCCCCTTCTCAACCCTGGGCTCCCTATTACCAGCTTTCCTGTTCCCTCCTGCCCTCCAGTCCCTACCCCAGGGCTGGTATGCCCTTCTAGTCTTGCTTTGTTCCATGGGCCTGTTCAATCATTGACTGAAGGGTGAACCTCAGGAGTGGCCTCATTACTGAGATGAAAGAGTGTCTGGGGGCCATACTCTCAGGATTTCTCCAGTCTCTGTCAGGCCAGCAAGTCTGGTCTTTCTTTTTGAGTTAGAATTTTGTTCTACATTTTTATCCAGCTCTCCCTGGGACCCTTTATTGTGATCCCTGTCAGAGCAGTCAGTGGTGGTAGCCGGGCACCATCTAGTTGTACTGGACTCAGCCTGGTGGAGGCCGTGGTAGATGTGGTCCATTTGTCCTTTGGACTAATCTTTCCCTTGTGTGTTTAGTTTTCTTCATTCTTCCTTGCTCCCAAAGGGATGAGACCAGTGGAGTATCCTAGATGCCTGCTCACAGGCTTTTAAGACCCCAGAAGATACTCACCAAAGTAGAATGTGGAATATATTTTTTTTTTTTTATAAACTCTGTTATGCCATTTGAGCTAGATGTTCCCTGAGACCATGGTCCCCACAGCCCTCAGCCCAGCAAGTCGGTCCCTTAGGAAGTTTGGATACGTCTATGGAGCTACTGTGGCCTTGTCTTGTACAGGTTGTGCTGGCTTCCCCAGTATAGTGTACAGTCTTACCTTTTACCAAAGTTACCTCTTATCTTTTGTCTATTAAGTGTTTTTCCATCCCCACCCCTCCCCCCCCATAACCATCAAATACTGTTTCTTTTTGCATGTAAACCTTTTCATTGAGTTTTTACAGTAGTGGCCTCATGCAATATTCGTCCTTTTGTGATTGACTTATTACACTCAGCATAATGTCCTCTAGATGCATCCATGTTATGAGATGCTTCACAGATTTATCGTTGAGTTTATTGCTGTCATTTTGTAGTGCCTTTTTTTTTGTGGTGCTAACATTTTCTTTGTTCCTCTTGCTCTTCTGTGCTGAGTTCCTTTTGTTTGTGGATTCCTTTTTCATTGCTTTTGTTTTTATAGATTTTGTTTTTATTGAGACTTTGTTTTTCTTCTTTATTTTGATGAGTAGGTTTGTTAACTTTCTTTATGGTTACCTTGAAATTTACCCTTATCTTCCTAGGTTTGAACCAGTATATTATTACTTGGTATCGCCTTACCTCCCTCTCCATTAGAAAGTTCTATACCTACATTGTTTATTCCCTCTTTTATTGTTCTGACATTGTTGTCATTTATAGATGAATCTCTCTGGTTCCCTGTTGTAATTCTTTTGGTTTTGGATAGTCCTTGAGAGTTCATTTCCTACGTCGGTATCTGGCTGGTACAATCTTGCATCCTAGATTCAGGCTGTGGTCTGATGTTATTTGTTCTCAGACCAAAAAAAAAAATAATTCTTCTAAGTTTGGCTTGGTTTTTACATATTCCCTTAATTTCTATTTATCTGGAAATGTCCTAATTTCACCATCATATTTGAATGAAGTTTTGCAGGATATATTATTCTTGGTTGGCAATTTTTTTCTTTCAAGGTTTTATATATGTCATCCCATTGCCTTCTTGCCTGCATAGTTTCTGCCAAATAATCAGAGTTTAGTCTTACTGTTTCTCATCTGTATGTGACTTTTTGTTTTTCCCGAGCTGTTCACAGGATGTTTTCTTTGTCTTTGGTTTTAGCAAGTGTGATTATGATATGCCTTGGTGTTTTTCTTTTGAGGTCTATCCTATATGAGGTTCGTTGAGTTTCTTGGATGGTCAGCTTTTCATCATATTAGGGAAGTTTTCTGTCAGCAATTCTTCAATGATCATCTCTGTGTTTTCCGTTTTCTCTCCCTGTTCTGGAACTCCGATCATTCGCAAATTTTTGCTTTTGATTGTATCCAGTGTAATTCTCAGGGTTTCTTCATTCTTTTTTCTGATTTTTCCTCAAAGTTGTATCCACGTGTTTGTCTTCATTTTCACTGATTCTGTCTTCCATCATTTCAAACCTGCTCCTGAGCCCTTCTATGGCACTGTCCATTTCTGAAATCTTGTTGTTTATTTTTTGGATTTCTAATTGTTGTTTTTTATGATTTCTAGTTGTGAATTTATTTTGGCATTTTGTTCCTGCATTACTTTCCTGAAGTGTTCATTCTTTTGTCTGTATTTTCCATGAATTTGTCTCCCTTTTCCAAAAATTTGTCTACTATTTGCTCATTTTTGTCTGCTTTTTGCTTCAACTCTTGGATTGGTCTGAATATTAGAGATTTGAATTTTGTGTCAGGTAGTTCTACTGCCTTTTTTTCTACCAGAAAGTCCTCTGTTTTTTTATTTTGGACACCTACTGGACCCATCCTGTCCTGTTTTTTTTTTTTTTTTTTTTTTTTTATGTTTTGATATTGCCTGCTATCTTTGGGACAGTCATAGCTATTTTCTTTGTTTCTTATTGTAGATTTGTTTGTTTTGTCCTTTTTTTGTTTTATTTGGTTGTATCTGAGCAGGCGGGCTCTGTGTTCTTTGTTGTTTGCTCTTCTGTAGTCATGATAATTTTCACCTCATTGTCCAATGAGCAGGGCCAGTCATTCAGCTATGGTGCAGCAGGGCAGGTCCAGCTGAAGGGGAGGGGCTGGGATGGGTTTGTGGCACATACTAGGGCTGACAGGGCAGGCCAGGAATCAGTGCTGGGCAGGTTCCAGCAGGCTGTGCCTGTGCCACTCAGAGGTGTGATGTTCAGTGCATGGTGCAGGTAGGCAGGAAAGAGGGGGGAGGTTGTGATGTGTGGAGCTAACAGGGGTATAGGAAAGAGGAGACAAAACAAACAAGCAAAGAAAGAGAAAAAAAAAGTGCTAAGGGAGCTTGCCATTGGAGTGAAACTGAGAAATGGAGAAAAGAAAAAGGGGGGGGGGAGAAAAGGGAAAAAGGAAGAAAAAAGAGTAACTAGATAAAAATTTGGAAAAGAAAAACCCCCAGGAATCCCAGAGTCCCACCGGTGGGGCTGCTATGACCAGGGAAGTGGCTCCCAGGCTGCGCAGTATAGCCTGGCTAGAGGGGGTATAGATGTCACACAGCACCAGGTATTCAGGAGACAGGAAAAGAAGATAGGTATAGGGAGACAAGAACGGAGAAATGAAGACAGACAGAAAGGGAAAAAGAGAGAGAAAAGAAAAAAAAAAAAGAAAGAAAAGGAGAAATGCCCCCAGGGATCCCACCTATGTCGCTCTGCAGATTGGGGGAGTGGCTCCTAAGCAGAGCAGTGCAGCCTGGCTAAAAGGGGCTCCCAAGCTCCCAAAAGGAAAAGAAAACAAACAAACAAAACAAAGCAAAACAAGGGGGAATAAAAGCTCCAGGGATCCTACCAGCATGGTGTTCCAGGCCAGGAGAGTGGTTCCCCAGTTGAGCGTGGCTTCACAGCCTTTCAAGAAGAAGCAAAGATGGCACACAGAGCCAGGTGTTCCAAAGGAAGGAGGGGGAAGTGGTAGGAGGCACAGAAGAAACCAAAAGAGAGGGAAAGAAACAACCCCAGATCAGGGGCCCGGCCAGTGTGGGCAGGGTGAGTCTAAGCATCCTGAGACCAAAGCAGTTGCCTCCCGGCCAATATGGCTGGTGGAAAGCCCGGGGGGGGGGGGGTGGGGGGGAGGGGAAGACTAGTAAAGCCCATTTCACTCCTTATCAGGTACTCTGTCTCCTATTGGGAACTTCGTGAAGCTTCTTTGTCCTACTCCCTGTCCGCCAGTCTCTGATTTGGGTGGGGCGAATGAAAGTGGCACAGATACTGCACTTCCCAGCCAGTTGAGCCACCGCAGCCAACCAGCAAGCTCAGCTATAGCAGCGGGGAGAGAATAGGGGGTGGGAAAGCGTGTTTCACTTGTTACCGGGTGCTCTGTCTCCTGCTGGGAGTTCCACGAAGGGGCTTTCCCGTGCTCCCTGTCTGCTGATCCTTCACAGGAGTCCAAGATGGCGGATGCGTGCTGTGTTAGCTGATGGGGCCTTCCCACGTGTCTCTCCTCGCTCTCCGTCCTCTGTCAGTTTCTTATTCCATTCGGTGCTTGGGTGAGTTCTCTGTCTCTTCATTTGGCACTTCAGGTTCCACGAATGACATCTGTCTCTGTTTTACTTAGTTTTTTGGGTCTTTGCTGTGGAGGGACGGCATGGTGTTTCTGTCTATGGCTCCATGTTGTCCCACTTTTTTTTAAATTGTTTTTGAGATAATTTTAGATTCACATGTAGTTGTGAGAAGTAATACGGATTTTTTGTATCCTTTATCCAGTTATTCCCAATGATAATATATTGCAGAATTACTGTACAATATCACAACCAGGATATTAACATTGGTACAATCAAGATAGAGAATATTTCCATCCTCATAAAGAACCCCCATGTTGCCTTTTTATAGCCACATTCACTTCCCTACCAAACCCATCTCCCTCCTTAATCCTTGGAAAACACTAATCTTTTCTCCATTTCTATATTTTTGTCATTTCGAGATTTTTATATAAATGGAATCATGGAGTATGTAACCTTTTGGAACTGGCTTTTTTCAAGCATAATTTTTTTTAGCATAATTCTCTCGATTCATCCAGGTTTTTTCATGCATCAATAGTTTGTTCCTTTTTATTGTTGAGTAGTACTCCATAGTATGGTGTCACAGGACCGGGCAGCATTTTGTTCTGTTGTCCATAGGGTCTCTATGAGTCAGAACCGACTTGACAGCACCTAACAGTAACAGTTTATTTAACTTTTCACCCATTGAAGAACATCTGGGTTGTATTCAAAAGCAAAAACTACTATAAACATTTGTGTAGAAGTTATTATGTGAACTTTTTTTTTTTTTTTCAATTTCTCTGTGATAAATACACTGGAGTGCAATTATTGGGTTGTATGGTAGTTGCATGTTTAGTTTTTTGAGAAATTGTTAACAGTTTTCCAGAGTGGCTGTACCATTTTAAATTCTTATGAGTAATATATGAACGATCTGGTTTCTCCACACACTTGTCAGCATTTGGTGCTGTCATCATTTTTTATTGTAGGTGTTCTAGGTGTGTGGGGGTAAATTTCTGTAATGGCTAATAATGTTGAACATGCTTATTTTATATATTTATAATCTCCTGAGTGAAGTGTCTCTTCATGTCTTTTGCTCATTTTCTTATTTTTTTTTTTTCCTGTTGGGTTTTGACAGTATCTATCTCTATCTCTCTGTCTCTCTCTCTTCGTATCTTATTCTAGATATCAGTCCTTTGTCACATATGTGGTTGGTAAATATTTTCTCTTAGTCTGTAGGTTGTCTTTTCATCTTCTGAACAGGATCTTTCACAGAGCAAACATTTTTAACTTTGATCAAGTCCAATTTATCAATTTTTTTCTTTTATGGATTATGCTTTTTGTGTCAGTTGTAAGGACATTTTGCATAGCTCTAGATCGTCTATATTTTTTCTAAAGTTTTATAATTTTATAACTTATATTTAAGTTCATGACCCACTTTTGTCAAATTCTTTTTTTCTTTTGCGTGTGGATGTCCTGTTGCTCCAGCACTATTTGTTGAAAGGGCTATCCTTTGTCTATTGAGTTGCGTTTGCACTTTTGTAAAATACCAGTTGGGCATATCTGTGTTAGTCTATTTCTGGGTTATCTCTTCTGGTAGACCTATGTGTCTGTCCCTATGTCAAGACCACACAGTCTTGATTACCACAGCTGTATAATAAGTCTTGGAATAGGTAGGCTGATTCCTTCTACATTAGTCTTCTTTTTCAAAATTGTTTTAGCTCTTCCAGTTCATCTGCCTTTCTATACAATTTTAGAATAATCTTGCTTATATCTACAAAAAATCTTACTGGAATTTTGATAGAAATTGTGCTAAACTTTATATCGATTTGAGGAGAGCTGACATCTTTACTATGTTGAGTCTTTCAATCCAAGAACACAGTATGCTTCTCTGTTTATTTAGATTTTCTTTCATGAGCACACTGTAGTTTTCAGCATCCAAGTCCTTTACATGCTTTGTTAAATTTGTACGTAAGTATCTCATTTCTTGAGCAATAATATATGGTGCTGTATTTTTAATATTGGTATTCACACATTCTTTGCTAAAAATTTAAGTATCTCATTTCTTGAGCAATAATATATGGTGCTGTATTTTTAATATTGGTATTCACACATTCTTTGCTAGTATATAGAAATACAACTGATTTGTCATTGTTTATCTTGTATCCTATGACCTTGATAAACCCACTTTAAACTCTAGGAGGTTTTTGTAGATTCTTTGGATCTTCTATATAAATAATCATGTCTTCTGCAAATAGGGACTGTTTTATTTCTTCTTTTCTAATCTATATGCCTTTTGTCTCCTTCTTTTGCCTTAATGCACTGGCTGGAATTTTCAACACCGTGTTGAATAAGAACAGTAAGAGCAGACCTCTTTGCCTTGTTCCCAATATTAGGGAGAACGCATTCAGTCTTTCATCATTAAGTATAATATTAGCTGTACATTTGCTGTAGCTATTATTTATAAGACTGAGGACATTTCCTTCTCTTTCTGCTTTTCTGAGAGTTTTTAATCAAAAATGGCTATTAAGTATTGTCAAATGCTTTTTCTGCATAAATTGGTGTGATCATTTGAATTGTCTTCTTTAGCTTGTTGATACAGTAGATTACATGGATTGATTTTTTAATATTGAGCCATCCTTGCATCCCTGGAATAAATCCCACATGGTCATGGTATATAATTCTTTGTATATATTGCTGAATTTTATTTGGTAATACTTTGTAAAGGAGTTTTTGCATCTATATTCATGCAACCTTGTTTTTGTGTGGGGCCATGCCTTTAAAATTTCCCCTCTCTAATTTACCTATACTTGCTATCTGCTTGGAGCAGGGAAGGGTACCCAAGAAAAAGCTTCCAAAGCCACATTGAGTACCAGCTACTCGTCTTTCACTTTAGTCTCATTTATTTAAAAAACCATGGGCTTCCCAAATACCTATTTGCAGTCTTCTCTCACGTACGACTGACCAGAACTGGACTGCACATCTGTATCTAGCTTCAAGGGAGGCTGTGGACTTGTGCATCTGACTTGTAGCTTCTTTAATGGGAAGCAAGCAAGAGAGAAGGGGTTTGACCGTGGCTATTGGGGTTTTTTTTTTTTTTATTATTATTGGGTTAGCCAACCAGCAGTGTTTGCCACAACTAGTACCATTATTTTCTAGATCTCTTCCTAGCCTAGTTGATAGCTAGGGCACAGCCTGTCTCAACAACTCTCTGCTGACTGACACTGACTTTTTTTCTAAAAACACAAACTTTTAAAAACATGCCTTGATCCAGAAAACCTCTGTGGCTTCAAGTCATGAGTGTAACTAGAAATGGGAGGAGCTGCACACCCAAGGCACATAGGTGACCAGTAAGAAAACAAACAAAAATGTTGCTGTCGAGTTGACTCTGATCCATAGTGACTCCATGTGGGTCAGAGTAGAACTGTGCTCCATAGGGTTTTCAGTGACTAGGCACACAGGGGGAGGCAGTGCCTAATTTTACATGATGGGGGTTTTCTTTCCTACCATCTCCCTCCTGGGGTAGGGAGCATATTCAAACCTCTTTGTTAAAGAGAAAAGTGGCCAAGACTGTTTCAGTAGTATAAAATACACTATGATTTGCTAATAGGAGGGTAGTCTTAGCAGTAAAAAGAATTTCTTCATGGATATTTCATCTGAGATTGGACTGGGAGCCCCCCTCCTTCCCTCCCAAGAGCAGCAAAACCTTCCTTCACTCAGTCAGTGCTTCTAAAGGGAAAACAAGAGGAACTGGAAATAAATGATGGATACCATGAGCCAGAAGAAGGGAGGGAGAAGAAACAAAGCCCAGGTGGGAGGGCAGAGGGGTTTTAGAGATCAATAGGAGAGAACAGAAAAGAAAGGGACTTTTATTCTCATCACAGAAGGACTCAGTGTGAGCTGCCTGATTTGAGGGAGAAATGTTAAAAAATCATGTAAATACCTTTCCTAAAAAAATAAATAAATAAATAAAAATTTTATTTTTTTTCCACCAATCTCTGGATTCTATGCATGCACTTGACCATTTAATAATGCTTTTCTCTCAGTAGCAAATCATACCTGCCCTTCCAAATGATAAGAGCGTATCCAAAGGTCATCGGGGATCAGTGCCTAGCACGCACCTGGCAGGAAGGAGGCCTTTAGGAGATGGCAGCTCTTCTTCACCCCAGTTTCTGAAGGGTGTGAGGGTCAGACATGTCGGGTGGATGTTTGTGTCCTGGACTCTTCCAGATGTATCATCGAGTATCTGAAGTTATCTGCTCTGCGAGGGTTGGTTTTCCCTCCACCCCTCGAGGCTTCTCTCTTCCCTCTTTTCCCTTCTTATTACTTCCTCCAGTCCTTCCTCCCTTTCCCCTTTCTCTTTTTTCCCCCTTCTCTTTCCCACTACCCCCACTTTTCTATCCCTTAGTCCTGCATCTTTTCCCTCTTCTCCTTTTTCTCTTCCACCTATCCTTGCCCTTCTCCCCGCTTCTTCCGTAACACTGGTTGATTCCTCTCTTCCCATTTTTTCTTTCCCACCTCGTAGCCGCCCCCCCAGGCACATAATGACAACATTACCTCTCATGTATTCTTTTCACACTCTTTATAAAATCCATTGCTATCGAGTCAATTTGGACTTATAGCAGCCCCATAGGGTTTCCAAGGCTGTAAACCTTTATGGGAACAGACATCCATGTCTTTCTCTAGCAGAGCGGCTGGTGGGTTCAGACCTCCGATCTTTCAATTAGCAGCTGAGCTCTTAACCACTGCACTACCAGGGCTGATTATCTTTCTAAAATGTAGGTTGGAATATGTCACTGGTGCCAAAAAGCCTAAACTCTTTAGCATTATGGTCCTTCATAATTGGCCCCAAACATATATATATGTGTGTGTGTATATACATATATATGTATATATGTTTGTTGTTATTGTTAGGTGCGATTGAGTTGGTTTTGACTAAGAGACCCCATGCACAACAGAAAGAAACACTGCCCAGTGCTGTGCCATCTTCACAATTGTTGCTATGCTTAAGCCCATTGTTGCAGCCACTGTGTCAGTCCATCTCATTGAAGGTCTTCCTGTTTTTTTTTTGCTGACCCTTTTTCAGGAGTACAGCTTACTAAGCATGATGTCCTTCTCCAGGGACACACCCAAATATGCACATCCATTGTGTATTTTCTAAGTAATGCCATCTGTATAGGCTCATTGTAGAAATTACAAAAGAGTATAAGAAAACAAAAGTCATCAATAAAGCTGATATTTGGGTACTTCCATTAAGTATTATTGTATGCTTATATATTTATAAAACTACACTTAAACTTTTTTTACACTTAAATTTATGCAATGAGAATTTTCCTTTTAATTAAAATTATTTCAAAAACTAATGACTAATAGTTCACTATATTCAGATAGCTTCACTTATGTATTGGTAGATCTTAGAATTGTTGGATATTTTTATTGCTATAATCAATATTATTAGAATGAACATTTGATACAAAACTTTATCCATGTTTGATTTTTCCTGATGATTGAATTATATAAGCAAAATAACTGGATTAAATAGTATTCTTTTCAAGCCTTTTAATACATGTGGATAAATTACTTTGTATTTGAGTTGTTCCACAAAATTTAACGATACTGTACACAGTATAATTCCTTACTCTCAAATTCTTTTAAACTTTTCAATTTAACAGCTAATAAAAATAATAGTTGACATCTTTGAGCGAATACTTTCACTCACTTTTATATCTAGCCAAGACCACTTTTTTTTTAAAAAAAGCTGGACAAAAAATTTTTTTATCTTTAAAGACTCAAAGGGCTAACATGTTTTTGAGAAATTGCTGGGGCAGCAAAAAATGGGCAAAATACTTGAACAGGCAGTTAGCAAAAGCATAAATTCAAAAAGCCAATAAATATAAGCAAAGGTACACAATCTCATTATTAATTAGAAAAATATAAATGAAACTCACAATACGATACCACTACACATTCATCTCACCTAAGTAACTAAAATTCACAAGTCTGACCAAAGTTGGGAAAGATGTGGAGAAACACGAATTCTCAAACTCTAATGGTGGAGGTGTAAATTGATACAATATCTTGGGAAAACAGTCTGCCGTATGCCCTAATGCTAAAAATGTCAATACCCTGTGAAATTCCCTCTTAGGTATGTAGAAAAATGCATTTCTATGCAAACTAGGAGAAAAGATGCAAACATTCATAAGACCATTATTTGTAATAGCCCAAACAGGAAATAACCCAAATGTTAACCAGTATACACCAGTAATAGCATGGAAAAATATTTTAGGTTATAGTCATACAGTGGAATGATATGCAGCAATGTAAATGAAAGAACTATATCTACTCAGGAGGGACCAGTCTCTGGAAAAGGACATCATGTCAGCCAAAGTAGAGGGTCAGTGAAAAAAAGGAAGACTCTCAATGAGACAAATTGACATAGTGGCTGCAACAGTGAACACAAACACAGCAACAATTGTGAGGACAGCCCAGGACTAGGCAGTGTTTTGTTCTGTTGTACATAGGGTCGCTACAAGTTGGAACTGACTTGATGGCTCCTAACAACAGTGTATCTACTCACAGCAACCTGTATGGATCTTATAAATCTAATATTGTGCAAAAGAAACAAGATACATACAGGATGATCCTATTTACGTAAATTTCAAAAACAAGCAAAACTAAATTATATTGTTTTAGGATGGAGTCATAGATGTTGAAACTATTTTTTAAAAATCAAGGATATTAAAATTATAGTTCAGATAATGGTTACCTGCACTGGAAAGGTGTGGAGAATTAAGCAAGGAAACACAAGGGAGTCTGGGATGCTGGCAGTGTTCTACTTCTGCTCTGGAGTGTCAGCTACAGCACGGGTCAGTCATCGTGAATGACCATGGACCTCCTGGGAGGGTGGCCAGAGGAGGGAGCTGCATCGCCTGGGCACATAAAAATCAGGGCATTTCCTCCGTGGCTTCTGGAAACATATGCTAATGCTCCGCTTCTGATTTTTTGCTCACCACCCATTCCAGACAAATCTCTCATCAATACAGAGCAGTAACAAATGAGGGGATAAATTTTTCATCATTTGGCTAAATTAAGGCTATCCCTGTGATAAATTGGGGGTCTTTCTCTCTCCTTTTTTAACTGAGAGGGCTGATGCTTTCAACACCACTAACAGGAGTTCCCTATCCTCACTCAGAATCTTTCCCTTTCAGGTCCCTGTGACTGGCCTTTCTCTTCTACCAGCATCAATGCTTTCATGTAGTCTCACCCAACAGGAGTCAGAGTCAAGATGTGAAGAGCACCTAAAGGCCTATAAGGTATTTTCTGGATTGCTCTTAGACTAAGTAGGTGATTCTCAAAGTGTGGCTCCTGGACCAGCAGCAGCTGCATCACCTAGAAACATTAGAAATGCAAATTCTCAGGCCCAGACCAAACCTACTGAATAAAAAGCTCTAGCTGTGGGACTTGTAATCTTCTGCAAGCCCTCCAGGCGACTCCGAGACGAGCCCTCCAGGCGACTCCGAGGCGAGCCCTCCAGGCGACTCCGAGGCGAGCCCTCCAGGCGACTCCGAGGCGAGCCCTCCAGGCGACTCCGAGGCGAGCCCTCCAGGCGACTCCGAGGCGAGCCCTCCAGGCGACTCCGAGGCGAGCCCTCCAGGCGACTCCGAGGCGAGCCCTCCAGGCGACTCCGAGGCGAGCCCTCCAGGCGACTCCGAGGCGAGCCCTCCAGGCGACTCTGAGGCGAGCTCAGGTTCGAGAACCCCTTGGGTCAGGCATTGTTTGTAGAAGGACCTTTGTTGTTGTTAGTTACTGTGGAGTCAGCTCCAACTTGAGGGAACCGTATGTACGTCAGAAGAAGGTATTGCCCTGTCCTGCATGATCTTTGATATGTTTGAGCCCATTGTTGTGACTACTGTGTCAATCCATCTCATTGAAGGGTTCCCCTGTTTTTGCTGTCCCTCTACCAAACGTGGTGTCCTTTTCTAGCAGTTAATCTTTGCTGGTGACATGTCTAAAATAAGCAAAACAAAGTCTCATCCGTCTCCTTCTAAGGAGCGTTGTGGTTGTATTTCTTCTAAGACTGATTTGTTCTTTCTTCTGGCAGTTTGTGGTATATTCAATATTCTTCGCCAACACCACATTTAAATGCATCAGTTCGTCTACTGTCTTCCGTCATTGTCCAGTTTTCACATGCATATGAGATAATCGAAAAGACCATGATCAGCTGAAAGGGAGCCATTCAAATGATGAGAATGGGACATATTTGAACATTGAAAGTGTGTGGGAGGTGGGGGAGTGAGCACAGGACCCTTGCATGAAAGATGGACCCAAAAGGAACAAGAGGGGAGCTTTGGACAGTCAGGAAGCAGCACAAAGTTCTCAAGTAGGAACAAAACGAGAAAGCCGACGTGCCTCAGAACATCCTACTTTTGCTTTTTCTTAGTTGGCTTTGTTTTGTTTTTAAAATTTTGTTGTTGAGATTATACACAGCAAAATATATACCAATTCAACAGTTTCTGCATGTACAATTTAGTGACATTGATTACATTCTTTTGAGTTCTGCAACCATTCTCGTCCTCCTTTTCTGAATTGTTCCTCCTTCATTAACATAAACTCCCTGCCTCCTAAGTTTCCTATCTAATCTTCCAGTTGCTGTTGTCAACTTGGTCACATATAGATAGTTTTTAAAAGAGCATAGTGATCAAAGCATACCTTTTTTACTAGTTAAGCTAAACTATTGTTCTTTTTTTTTTTTTTCAATTGTGCTTTAGGTGAAAGTTTATAGAGCACGTTAGTTTTTCATTCAACAGTTTGTACACAAATTGTTTGTGACATTGTTTGCAATCTCCACAGTATGTCGACACTCTCCCCTTCCCCACTCCAGGTTCCCCATTTCCATCTGTCCATTTTCCTGTCCCTTCCTTCTTGTCGTTTTTTTGGGATTTGTGCTGTCTGTTTGGTCTTGCATACATGATTGAGCTAAGAAGCGTGTTCGTCATGTGTGTTATTATTTGTTTTATAGACCTGTCTAATCTTTGGCTGAAGGGTGAACTTCAGGAGTGGCTTCGATTCTCAGTTAAAAGGATATCCAGAAGCTGTGGTCTTGGATCTTCCTCCAGTCTCTCTCAGACAAGTAAGTCTGGCCTTTGCTTTTTTTTTGTGCATTTGAATTTTGTTCTACCTTATTCTCCAACTCTGTCTGCTACCCTCAACTGTGATCGTGTCAGAGCAGCCAGTGGTAGCCAGGTGCCATCTAGGTGTTCCGGGCTCAGGCTGGTGGAGGCTGTGGTACTTGTGGTCCATTAGTCCTCTGGATTAGTATTTCCCTTGTGTCTTTGGTTTTCTTCATTCTCCTTTGCTCCAGATAGTATGGGACCAAGAGTTGTATCTTAAACGGCCACTTGCAAGCTTTTAAGACCCCAGACACTACACACCAAAGTTGGATGTCGAACATTTTATTTATGACCTATATTATGTCAACCTACTAGATGACCCCCACAACATAGCCCTCAGTCCTCAGCTGTGGCAACTCAGTCCCTCAGGGTGTTTGGATGTGTCTATTAAGCTTCTATGACTTTGCCTTGGTCAAGTTGTGCTGACTTGCCCAGTTTTGTGTACTGTTTTAGACGCTTCACCAAAGTTAAAACTTACCTAATATCTAGTAAATGGCTTCCCTTCCCCAGCCATACTCTCTCTCATAACCATCAAAGATTGTTTCTTTCTGTATGTGTCATGGATTGCATTGTGTCCCCCAAAAATGTCTGTCAACTTAGCTGGGCCATGAGTCCTAATATTGTGTGATTGTCCACCATTTTATGTGATTTCCCCGTGTGTTGTAAGTTCTATCATTACAATGAAATGAGATGGATTAGTGGCAGTTATATTGATGAGATATACAAGATTGGATAGTGTCTTAAGCCAGTCTCTTTGAGATATAAAAGAGAAAAGTGAGCAGAGATACAGGGGGACCTCATACCACCAAGAAACCAGCTCTGAGAGCAGAGTATGTCCTTTAGATCTGAGGTTCCTGCCCTGAGTTGCTCCCAGACCAAGGGAAGACTGATGCATCGCAAGAACCTTCCTCCAGAGCCAACAGGGAGAGAAAGCCTTCCCCTGGAGCCAGTGCCCTGAATTCGGACTTCTAGCCTACTGGACTGTGAGAGAATAAACTTCTCTTTGTTAAAACCATCCACTTGTGGTGTTTCTGTTATAGCAGCACTAGACAACTAAGACATGTGTGTGAGTTTTCATAATAGTAGTCTCACACAGTGTGTGTCCTTTGGCGATTGACTTATCTCACTTAGCGTAATGCCCTTCAGATTCATCTATGTTGTGAGATATTTTGAGGATTATTCATTGTTCTTTATTGTTGATAGTGTTGCATTGTGTGTATGTACCAATTTGTTTATCCATTCATCTGCTGATGGACAGTAAGGTCGTTTCCATCTTTTTGTTATTGTAAGTAATGCTGCAGTGAACATGGGTATGTGTATATCTATTCATGTGATGGCTCTTATTTCTTTAGGATACATTCCTAGCAGTGGGATTACTGGATCATACAGTATTTCAATTTCTAGCTTTTTAAGGAGGCACCATATGGTTTTCCACAGTGGTTGTACCATATTACATTTTCACCAGCAGGACATAAAGAGTTCCAGTCTCCCTACAACCTCTCCAACATTTGATATTGTCTGTTTTTTTTTAATGCTGGTAATGGAGAGGTGAGGGTGGTATCTCAATGTAATTTTGATATGCATTTCTCTAATGGCTAATGATTGCAAGTATTGTCTCATGTGTCTATTAGCTTCCTGAATGTCTTTGGTGAAGTGTCCGTTCATATCCTTTGCCCATTTTTAAATTGGATTATTTGTCTTTTTGTTGTAGAGGTGTTAGATTTTCCTATAGATTTTAGAGATTAGAACTTTGTCAAATTTGTCATAGCCAAATTTTTTTTTCCCAGTCTGTAGGTTCTCTTTTTTTTTTTTCCACTCTTTTGGTGAAGTGTTTTGATGAGCGTAAATGTTACCTAGTTTATCTTCTGGTGTTTTTCTGCATTTTTAGTTACAGTTTGTATTTAATTTATGCCATGTTTTAGGGCCCTGGAAACCCTGGTGGCATAGTGATTAAGAGCTATGGCTGCTAACCAAAAGGTCGGCAGTTCGAATCCACCACGTACTCCTTAGAAACTCTGTGTGGCAGTTCTACTCTGTCCTATAGGGTCACTATGAATCTAAATTGACTCGATGGCAGTGGGTTTGGTTTTTTGGTTCTTAGGGCCCTTAGTGTTATCACTATTTTTTCTTCCATAATCTTTATAGTTTTCGGTTTTCTATTTAGGTCTTTGATCCATTTTAAATTAGTTTTTGTATATGGTGTGAGGTATGGGTCCTGTTTCTTTTTCTTTTTTACATATGGACATCCAGTTTTGCCAGCAACATTTGTTAAAGAGACTGTCTTTTTTCCCATTTAACGGACTTTGGGCCTTTGTCAAAAATCAGCTGACCAAAGGTGGATAGATTTATGCCTGGGTTTTCAATTCTGTTCCATTGGTCTACATGTCTGTTGTTGTACCAGTACTAGGCTGCTTTGAATACTGTGGCTGTACACTATTTTCTGAGATCAAGTAGTGTGAGGTCTACGACTTTTTTCTTCTTTTTCAGTAATGCTTTACTTATTCATAACCTGTTTCCTTTCCATATAAAGTTAATAATTAGTTTTTACATCTCTTTAAAGAATGCTGTTGGTATTTAGATTGGATTGCTTTATATGTATAGATCACTTTGGGTAGAACTGACATTTTCACAATGTTGAGTCTTCCTATCCATAAGCATAGTATATTTTTCTCTTTATGTAGTAGTGTTTTATAGTTTTCTTTGAATAGATCTTTTATGTCTCTGGTTGGATTTATTCCTAGGTATTTTGTTTTTGAGTCAGAATTAACTTGATGTCAGTGGATTTGGTTTATTATTAATGGTATTATTTTCTTGATTTCGTTTTCAAAGTTTCTTTGTTGATGGATAGGAATCTAATTGGTTTTTGTATGTTGATCTTGTATGCTGCTACTCTGCTGAATCTTTCTATTAGTTCCAGTAGTTTTCTTGTGGAATCTTGGAGTTCTCTATGTATAGGATCATATCATCTGCTTCTAGGGATAGTTTCACTTCTTCCTCTCCAGTTTGGGTGAGCTTTGTTTCGTTTTCTTGCCTTATTGCTCTAGCTAGGCCTTCCAGAGCAATGTTAAATAGGAGTGGTGATAAAAGGCATCCTGGTCTTGTCTCATTCCCAGGGGGGATGTTTTCAACCTCTCTCCACTGAGAATGATGTTGGCTGTTGGTTTTGAATAGATGCCCTTTATTATGTTGAGGAATTTCCCTTTTACTCCTATTTTGCTGAGAGTTTTTATCAGGAATTGGATTTGGAAATGCTTTTCCTGTGTTGATTGAGATGATTATCTGTTTCTTTCGTTCTGTTTATGTGGTAGATTATGTTGATTGATTTTCTAATGTTGAACCATCCTTGTATACCTAGTATGAATCCCATTTGATTGTGGTACATTATTTTTTTGATATGATGTTGAATTCTATTGGCTAGAATTTTTCTAAGAACTTTTGCATCTATATTTGTAAGAGATATTGGTCTTTAATTTTCTTTTTGAATTTGGGAGTATTCCTTCCTTTTCTACGCTCTGAAATAGTTTGAGTACTACTGATGTGAGCTCTTCTCTGAATGTTTGGTAGAATTCTCCAGTGAAGCTGTGCGAGCTGGGGCTTTGTTGTTGTTGTTGTTGGGAGTTTTTTATTATTTATTTTTTTTTTATTACCCTTCAGTGTCTTCTCTTGTTATGGGTCTGTTCAGATTTTCTATCTCAGTTTGTGTTAGTTTAGGTAGGTAGTGTTTGTTTCTAGAAATTTCTCCATTTCCTTTAGGTTCTCAAATTTGTTGGAGTACAGTTTTTCATAGTATTCTGTTATGATCCTTTTTTTATTTCAGTTGAGTCTATCGTAATGTCCCACATCTTATTTCTAATGAGAGTTATTTGCCTCCTTTTCTGTTTTTCTTTTGTTAGCTTGGCCAATGGATTGTCAATTTTGTTGATCATTTCAAAGAACCAATTTTTGGTCTTGCCAATTCTTTCTTTTGTTTGTCTGTTCTCTGTGTCATTTGTTTCTGCTCTAATCTTTATTATTTCCTTTTTTCCAGTGCCTGTGGCCTCCTTTTGGTGTTCTCTCTCTATTTGTTTGAGTTGTAGGGCTGATGTTTTGATTTTGGCTCTTTTTTTTTTCGATGTGAATGTTAATTGCTATAAATCGAACTCTGAGCACTGCCTTTGCTCAGAGGTTTTGGTATAATGTGTTTTCATTCTCATTTGATTCTAGAAATTTTTTGATTCCCTCTTTGATTTCTTCTATTATTCAGTTATTTTTTAAGCAAGGTGTTATTCAATTTCCATGTATTTGATTTTTTATCCTTGCTGTCTGTCATGGGTTGAATTGTGTCCCCCCCCAAAATATGTGTCAACTTGGCTAGGCCATGATTTCCAGTATTGTGTGGTTGTCCTCCATTTTGTGATTGTCATTTTATGCTAAAGAGGATTAGGGTGGGATTGTAACACCACCCTTACACAGGTCACCTCCCTGATCCAATGTAAAGGGAGTTTCCCTGGGGTGTGGCCTGCATCACCTTTTATCTCTCAAGAGATATAAGGAAAGAGAAGCAAGCAGAGAGTTGGGGACCTCATACCACTAAGAAAGCAGCACTAGGAGCAGAGTGCGTCCTTTGGACCTGGGGTTCCTGTGCCTGAGAAGCCCCTTTACCAGGGGAAGATTGATGACAAGGAATCTTCCTCCAGACCCAACAGAGAGAAAGCCATCCCCTGGAGCTGACACCCTAAATTTGGAGTTTAACCTACTAGACTGCGAGACAATACATTTCTCTTTGTTAAAGCCATCCACTTCTGATATTTCTGTTAGAGCAGCACTGCATAACCAAGACAGAATTTGGTACCAGGAGTAGGGTACTGCTCTAACAGATACCTAAAATGTGGAAGCGGTTTTGAAACTGTGACTAGGAAGAGTTGCAACAGCAGCAGACGACTAGTGCAGCAGAGAACCTGCAGCGGCAGAACTAGGAGACCAGTGCAAGATGGCGCTGGAGCTGACCCACGGAGTGAGAGAGCTTAGTGTCTGTGTGTAGGAGGCTTCCTGGCAGAGTGGGGTGCCTCTGGGCACTTATCGGTGGAGCTGCTGAGCTTTGGAACACTTGCCTCAGTAGGGCAGATGTGGGTGTGAGGCCTGAGGAGTCAAGAGGCCAAGAAACCAGGAAACAGAACCTAAAGAGACAAGGAACACAAGAAGCTGAGCTGCCTCAGTCTCAAAAGGTATGGCCATGACCTCAGGGGTTTCAAAGGGTGGAGCCACGGCCTCTGGTGTTTCTAAGCATGGAGTTGCCACTCAGATGGACTAGGAGAATGGTGCACCTAAAGGTAAGGGAGCAGAGTTGCTGTCCTAGTGGGCCTGGAAGGCAAAGCTGAAGCCCAGGGCCAAGGGGCCTCCACTTAGAATCCAGAGAGTATAGCTAATACCTAGAGGCTGGAGGGCAGTGTTATTGTGTAAATTGTTTCAGAGAACAGAGGATTATTTTTAAAGCTTTGAGGGCTAATGTAATGTGTTCTGTTGACTTGCTTAGTGCCTGTTATGCCTTCTTTCCCTTCAGTTTTTCCCATTTGTAATGTAAATGTCTAGCTTCTGCCTGTTCTGCCATTGTACCATTGGAAGCAGATAACTTGTATTCTAGATTTCACAGATGAAGAGGAATTTTTGGGTTTTGGATTTGGAGTTAAGACTTATGCTATGATATGATGAGGTGAATATGTTTTGCATGTCACAAGGACGTGATTTTTTGGGGGGCCAAAGGGTGGAATGTCATGGATTGAATTGTGTCCCCCCAAAATATGTATCAACTTGGTTAGGCTGTGATTCCCAGTATTGTGTGGTTGTTTTCCATTTTGTGATTGTAATTTTATGCTAAAGAGGATTAGGGTGTGACTGTAACACCACCCTTACTCAGGTCACCTCCCTGATGCAATGTAAAGGGAGTTTCCCTGGGGTGGGCCTACACCACCTTTTATCTCTCAAGAGATAAAAGGAAAGGGAAGCAGAGAGTTGGGGACCTCATACCACCAAGAAAGCAACACCAGAAGCAGAGCGCTTCCTTTAGACCTGGGGTCCCTGCACCTGAGCAGCTCCTTGACCAGGGGAAGATGGATGACAAAGAATCTTCCTCCAGAGCCAACAGAGAAATAGCTGTCCCCTGGAGCTGACACCCTGAACTTGGACTTTAACCTACTAGACTGTGAGACAATACATTTCTCTTTGTTAAAGCCATCCACTTCTGGTATTTCTTTTATAGCAGCACTAGGTAATGAAGACAGTATTTTTTGTTATTGCTTTCTATTTTTATGGTGTTTTGATCAGAGAAGGCTTTGTATTATTTTGATTTTTTTTTTTTTTTTCATTGAGGGTTGCTTTGTGGCCTAAAGTATTGTCTATTCTGGAGGATGTTTCATGTGTGTTGGAGAAGAATGTACACTTTGCTCCTGTTGGGTGGAGTATTCTGTACTCATCTATGAGGTCCAATTGGTTCATTTTGGCCTTTAGATCTTCTATATCTCTGTTGAATTTTTTCCTAGATGTTCTGTCCTTTACTGAGAATAGTATGTTTAAGTCTCCTACTATCATTGTGGAACTATTTCTCTTTTTAGTCTTGTTAGAGTTTATTTTATGTATTTTGGAGCCCTGTTGTTGGGTGCATAGATATTTGTTAAGGTTATGTCTTCTTGGTGGATTGTCCCTTTAATCATTATATAGTGTCTTTGTCTTTTATGGTTGATTTTGCCTTAAAGTGCATTTTACCTGAGATTAGTATTGCCACTTCTGTCCTTTTTTGGCATCTGTTTGATATTTTTTTCCATGCTTTCACTTTTAATAAATTTATCTTTGTGTCTAAGATGTGTCTAATATAGACAGCATATTGATAGTTTATTTTATTTTTTTTTAATTCATTCTGCCACTTCCTGTCTCTTTACAGGTGCATTAAAACCATTACATTCAGTATAATTATTGATAGGTATGAGTTTGGATAGATATGAGTTTATTGCTGTCATATTGTGATTTTTTTCTTTTTGTGGTGCTGACATTTTCTTCATTCCTCATACTCTCCTGTGCTGAGTTCCTTTGGCTTGTGGTCTTTCTTCCTTCCTTCCTTTTTTGTTTTTCATTATTGTGGATTTTGTGTTTACCTAATCTTTGTTTTTCTTCTTTTTTATTTTGACGACTAGGTTTGTTAATTTTCTTTGCAGTTATCTTCAAAATTACCCTTATCTTCCTAAGTTTGAAGCAGTCTTTTTTTTACTTGATATCACCTTGACTTCCTCTCCATTTGAAAGTTCTACACCTACGTCGTGTATTCCTCTTTTTATTGTTTTGACGTTTTTTGTCATTTACAGATTGACATTTCTGTTTCTCTGTTTTAAGTCTTTTAGCTTTGTTTTATTTTTGAGAGATCTTTACCTAGGTTGGTATCTGATGCAGTCCTATGCCTTAGACTCTGGTTGTTGTCTGGTGTTGTTGGTTCTCTAACTGAAGGACTCGCTTTAAAATATGTCTTGTAAGTTTGATTTGGTTTTTGTGCATTCCCTTAATTTCTGTTTTTCTGGAAATGTCCTAATTTCACCATTGTATTTGAGAGTTTTGCCAAATATATTATTCTTGGTTGTTAATTTTTTTCTTTCAAGGTTTTATATATTGTCATTTCTCTGCTTTCTTGCCTGAATAGTTTCTACTGAGTAATCAGAGCTTAGTCTTATCGTTTTCCCTTTGTAGGTGACTTTTTGTTTTTGTCAAGTTGTTCTCAGGATTCTTTCTTTGTCTTCGGTTTTGGCAAGTGTGATTATGATGTGTCTTGGTAACTTTGTTTTGGGGCCTATCCTATATGGGGCTCGTTGAGCTTCTTGGATGGTCAATGTGATCATTAAGGTTTTATGTCAACTTGGCTGGGCCATGATTCTCAGTGGTTTGGCAGTTATGAAGTAGTATAATGATGTAATTGCCTCCATGATGAGATCTGCTATAATGTGATCACCTCCATAATGGGATTTGCTGTGAGTAGTCAATCAGTTGAAAGGGAGTTTTTTTTAGGGGTATGGCCTGCATCTAATATAGGTGGACTTTCTGGCAAGGCTTGGGGGCTTTTACTCGCTCTGGATCCTGCAGCTGGCTTCTGGTCCTCTGATCTCCAGTTCTTGGGACTTGAGCTAGCAGCTTACCTGCCATCTTGCCTGCCGATCTTGTGATTTGTTGGTCTCTGCAGCCTGTGAGCCATAGCCCTGCTGTCTGACTGCCGATCTTGGGTTCTCCAGTCCCTGCAGCTACATGAGTCAGGAGAAGCCTCCAGCCTGACCCTTGGGCTTGGGACTTTCTAGCCTCTACAACCACATGAGCTGTTTCCTCAATATAAATTTATCTATCTACGTATTTATATGCTTTACTGCTTTTGCTTCAATGGAGAATCCAAAGCTTTTCACTTTTCATGGCATTTGGAAAGTTTTCTACCAGCAAAACTTCAACAATCTTCTCTATGTTTTCCATTTTCACCCCCTGGAACTCTGGAACTGTTCCAGAATCTGGAACTCTGATCATGCACAGTTTTTTGCTCTTGATTGTGTCCCACATAATTCTTAGGTTTTCTTTCTTTGCTCTGATTTTTCCTCAAACACACAGTGGTGGCAATGGATTTGTCTTCCATTTCACTCTTTCTGTCTTCCATTGCTTCAGATTTTCTCCTAAGACCTTCTATTGAATTTTTCCATTTCTGAAAGTTTGTTGTTTATGTTTTGGATTTCTAGTTGCTGTTTTTGTATGATTTCTAATTGTTTCTTTATTTTGACATTTTGTTTTTGAATTATTTTCCTAAATTCTTCTATTCCTGTTTTTCCCTTCATTTTGGCTATGTTTGATGTTTTTTTCCCGTGTTTTCCCTGATTTTGTCTATGTTTTCCTTGGTTTTGTCTGTGTTTTCCTTGATCTCTTTCCTAATCTCTTGGCAAGCCCTAAATATTAGCCTTTTGAGTTCTATGTCAGGTAGTTCCACTGTCTTTTCTTCCACTGGAAAGTCATCTGATTCTTTATTTCGGTCACTTGATGGAGCCATCTTACCCTGCTTATTTATATGTTTTGATATTGTCTGCTGTCTCACAGACATTAAGGTATTATTTTCTTTATTTGTTGAATGTATATTACTTTGTTTCATCCTGCTTTTTTGTTTTGTTTTGATATGTGAGGGCATGAGGGCCAGGCATGTTTTGTTGCTTGCTCATCTGTGGGCATGGTAGTTCTCACCAATCTGTGGTGCTACGTTGTGGGTAAGGTAGCAGCAGGCAGGGCAAGTCTGCTTGCTGTACACTGGTTTGGTGAGGTGGCTGAGGGCAGACTGGGTGGGCACTGTCTGCCTCATGATGTTGGTCCAGCTTTGTGGGAGCATTCACAGCCCCTCATCTGATAGGCAAGGGTTTCAAATGAGGAGTTGTATAGGCTTGCTTCACACCACTCAACATCTGGTCAAGTGGTGGGGGGGCAGTGCAGGCCTGGTGTGGTAGCGGGCCTAGGCATCGAGGATGGTCTAGACTCAGCGGTACATTGAGGGCTGGGAGGAAGGGTTGGGTGGTGTACAGGGCTAGGTGGTGGGGAGAAAGAAAAGAAAAGAAAGAAAAAGATTTAAAAAAGGGTAGCAGGTGGGTGGGGGTTGGGCAGACCTGGAGGTCAGTGGGAAAAGAAGGGAGATGGTATACAAGGCTAGGTAGAAGATAGAAAGGAAAGAAAGAAAGAAAAGGAAAAGAAAAAACAAAATATGTGGCAATGCAGTAGGGGTAGGTTGGACCTGGGGCTGTGCCAGAGCCAGTGGCTCTACAGCCATTGTGGTGTAGTGAGATCAGCAGTGGGGGGTGATGGCATTTGGGGCTAGGTTCAAGGGAGAATGAAAATGGGGAGAGAGCGGAAAGAAAACAATTTTAAAAATTGGCAGTGTGGCTGGGACTGGCGGCTGGGGGCTGGTTGGACCCAAGGGCTGGTTTGGAAAAGAGGGGATGTGATATGTGAAGATAGGTGGGAGGCAAAAGAAGAGAAAGAAACAAAAGCAAAAAAAAAAAAAAAATGGTGGCATGATGGGAGCTGGCAGGTGGGGTTGGGTCAGACCTATGGCAGTCGTGATCTAGTGACTCTGTAGACAAGGTGTCAAGGCATGGCCCCGCTGGACAGGGTACAGGTGGCATATGAGGCTAGGTGGGAAGAAGAAAGAAAAGGAAAAAAGAAAAGAAAAGAAAAAAAAATGGCAGCACAATTGGAGCCAGTGGATGGGGGGCGGAGCAGACCTGGGGCAGGTATCTGCTGGTAGATCTCTAGCCAAGTGGTACCATGCAGTGTAGTCTATCAGGAAGGGGTGGAGTCAGTGTATGGGGCTAGGTAGGAGGGAGAAAGAAAAGGAGAAAGGGAAAGAAAAAAAAGAAAACAACTGTGCTGAGGGAGCCAGCTGGTGGGCATGGGGCAGACCTGAGGAGGTGGCAAGCTGATGTGTCTCTCACCAAGTGGCACAGTGTGGCCCATTGGAAAGCGGTGGATGTGGTGCACAGGGCTAGGTGGGAGGGAGAATGAAAAGGGAGAAAGGGAAAGACAAAAAAAAAAATGGCATGGCGGGAGCCAGCTGGTGGGAGTGGGGTAGATCCCAGGCAGCAATGAGGTGGTGTCTCTTCAGCCGAGCTGCATGGCATGGCCTGTTGGGAAGTGGCGGAGGCAGCCTACAGGGCAGAAAGGTGAGAGGTGAGAAAATGTGTTTCTCTGATTACCAGGTATTCTGTCTCCTGTTGGGAGTTCTGTGAAGTTGCCTTCCCATACTCCTTGTCTGGGGTCATTGCTGGCTGTGTTCAGTATGGTGATGCTGTGCTGTGTTAGCTTACAGGGAACCCCCACTCTATAGCTTTTCTTGTTCTCTGTCAGTTTCTTCTTCCATTTGGTGCTTGATCTAGTTATTTTCCCTTTATTTGGTGCTTAGGATCAGGGACTGATGTTTGTATCTGTTTTACTTAGTTTTTCAGGTCTTTGCTGCAGAAGAATGTCATGGTACATTTGTCTATAGCACCATGTTAGCCCCGTTTTTTTTTTTTTCCCCTAAAAGAATGATTCATATTAGCCCATTATTTTGTGAAGAACAACTGTGCTCTCTGAGAGGAAGAATTTACATTAGAAATGGGTTTATTGCAAACTCCCAGGCCCCATCTGCATCCCCCCATCCCTTCTCCTTCACTCTGAACATTACACAGTACATCTCTAAACCTCTAGAGGGGAGAAGGGGCCACTGAAGTCTCTGCTCCAAGACACATGGCCACCAGCCTTCTGAGGGGGCTCATTGGTTCTCCCAATATGATAGTTGTTGAGTCATGTTGAGAAGGACTGTACTTCCAAAAATCCCTCTTCTGCCAGGTTTCTCATGTTTACAACCCCATAAGCAGTGTTTGCTTAGCACTGAGCCTCAGACTCACTCCTGGCAGGATATGAATGAGCAGGTGAGAATGCAGGTCTTAGAGTAGATGATCTCCCTGTCCTAGAGGAACCTGGGGGTTACTAAATGGCTCACAAGGACAAGAAACTGGAGGACAGAATCTCACACCAAGCCTAGGACTAGGAACCCAGACACCTGTATTTGGGAACTGAGTTGCATGATTTCATATTAACTTTCCAGGTCTCTGCCCCCTGGAAATTCCTTCACTCCAAGTAATGCTTTTATTACTTCAGCCTACCCAACAACTCTCTAATTCTTATGTAAAAAGTGAGAGAAAAAAAAAATCTAATACAATGCTTGATAAGCAAATTAACAAAGAATACATTCATTTTAGTATAATCTCTACTCATCTAATTCCTTCAGCTAATATCAACGTTGCTTTGACTACCTCTTCTCATTTGTGTTGGTAGAATTGGAGTTTTTCTTGTTAGTAGGAAAAAAAGGCACTTACTTTGTCACCAAAGCGTGATTTCTTTTTTTTCCTTCCCGTAAATCCTGTCAATTAGGTTAATAATAGAGGAAAACTTCATCTTGAAATGAAATCTCCCCAACATTTAGGCCTGAAATGTCATCTCTTTACCTAATTGTATTAATAAAAATTTTAGCAACATAGTTTCGAGGATCAATGCACCAGGCCCCTGCCAATCAAAGATTTTTCTACTTACTGAAAAGTTAGTAGACCTTTTAGTTTCTTTGTGACAGACTAAGGAAAGGCTGAGATGCCTCCAGAAGATTAAATCTTTAATTTCACATTATTTCCAGCCATCTCTGTAGAACAAAGTGGGCTTTACCTGTTGAATATGGGGCTTATGCAACTTGAAGTACTCTTGAGACGTAAAGAGGCGGCCGTGAACGGTCTCTGAGATTTAAGCTGAGGGGAATTCTAAAGGGATTACTGCTGCATTTTCCATAAAACGAGAAATAAAAACAGACTTAAGCAATGCATGATCATAAATGCATTCCTGATGTGATGGAGAGTCCCATTCCCACTGCCACTCTAAGGCCCAGGCAGGAAGGACCATCAATGGACACCATACTTGTAAGGATTTGTGCAAGTCTAACGTATAATGCAGTTAGTGGGTGAGTACTCTGGAAAGATTTGTTATATATATAAAAAAAGATACTTTTCCATTTTTTCTGGTCCAAAGGTGAGGGATATGCATACTATTTTGACATCATTAAGATATCTTTTGTAGAGAAGGCTAACCTCCATGACCACAACCGGATAGTATTCTCTTTGTGAATAAGTAAGAACAAAACTTTTCCAGGGAAGATTTTCATGACTGATTAGCTATGTGGGTGAAAAAAAGTGATGTCTTCCAAAAATGAAAAGAAAATGGGAACCCCAGTTAAAATCTCGTCATCCTTACTAATCAGCTTAGAAACTCAACTAAAACAAAAGTTCTATTAAAAATGCAACATTTTAGAGTATGCATTGAGTACCCAGCAATGCACATTTTGTATAAACACTAGTTCTCTCTGTCCTCCAGATATCTTGCTTTGTGAATTGATGATTGATTGCAGTAGTGAAAGACAATTTGAATAAATTACTAGCAAAATATCATAGGCTTGCAATAATGTAAGTATAAAAAATTAAGTTTTTATTTTCAAATCTCCATATTGAAAATAACAGTTTCCTAAATTGGAGAAGAGGAAGCACTCTCCTCCATGGCCATTTACCCCATTTAAGTGAATTCATCCATTCTTACTGTAAATTTATTACTAGCCAATAAAAATTTGAAAAGAAGTTGCTTATCTTTAATGTAGAGTTTTTCTTTTCACAACTTTACAGCAATAGCACTCATAATTAGATTCTTCCAGCACTCAGCCTTTATGATTCTAAGAACGATACTGGTATTTTCTAACAGTACAGATACAGATCAAATATGTAAACAGAAAATGTAAGAGCTGGATGATTTTCAGAGAATACCTACTTGAACCTTATAAAATTTTATAATTCTGTGACTGACTTGTCTAAGATCACAGATCTAGTTAGTGGAAGAGCTATTACAAAATTACAAATGTTGTACGCCAATGTTCTTGGCTGCACAGTTTACCATAATCAAAAGGTAGAAGCAACCTAAATGTCCTTCAACAGAAGAAAGAATAAACAAAATGTGGTACGTACATACAATGGGATATTACTCAGCCATAAGGAAAATGAAGCCCTGATACATGCTGCAACATTGATGAACCTTGAAAACATTATGCTGAGCAAAAAAAGTCAGACACAAAAAAACAGATATTGTATGATCCCACTTACATGACATAGGCAAATGTGTAGAGACCAAAGCTTATTCGTGGTAACCGTGGCTGAATTTCTGTTAACGATGGTGGAATAATTTGGAAAAGAATGCTTGGTTGCACAACATAATGAGTGTAATCCAATGGGACCAAATTATACATGTAAAGATTGTTGAATTGCAAATATCTTGCCATATATATTTTTACTGCACACGCAAACAAAAGATTCTACATGTCCCCATTCCGGTCCAATCTTCATCTACTCTGCTCTGTTTCCATTACTGTCATTTTCATTACATAGTCATTAAATACCAAACTTCTGATCACACACCTCCTTCTCAGACTTTCCAGCCAAGTGTCCCAAAGTGGGTATGACTTGTCTGGTCCTCAAAGCTTAGCCACGGCTCTGCCATGGTGCCAACCGAATGAAGACTCCTAAGGTCTCTGAAAGAAAACTGTTTCTTTCTCCCACCTTATCATACTCAGTTTCATTTCACACCTTTGGTTCTGTTGCACTTGAGACAGTATTGCAGGAATTATCACAGGTGTTGTGTCTTCCCAAAGCCTCCTGTAGGGCATGGTTTTGACCAATATCCACTTTAGGAAAGGATGACCACTGTATGTACACCCTACTCCAAATTTCTTCTCTCTGCCTAAAATCTCCCCATCAAGTGTTTTTCCTGGGGGTATTCAGGAATCCTCCATGTCACATAGTAACTTCTTACCTGAAAGAAGAGCCTTGAGGGAAGAGGACTCATGGGCACTTGAAGAGTAGGTAGAGGGTGGGATTTTAAGAGGAATTAGGGAAATATTACTAGGGCAGATGAGAGAGTGCAGGAGATACAGTCTCTTTTTACCTCATTCTCTGTTCTGTTCTAGGCCAGCAGGAATGAGAAACTCCCCACCCTTTCTGTTGCCCTTGAAGGACTGCTCAACCCTCATGGTTATCTTGTCTGACATGAGTTCCCAAGGGATTCATGCTGCAATGTGAGTGAACCTTGAAAACATTGTAGGCCTGTCATTGGTCCTTCCCTCCTACACCTCATAGTTCTTTATCTTATGTACCCTTAGGATCGGAAGGACTCTAGGAGTTGGCTCAGCCCTGGATTCTTCTCTATGGTGTCTCACTGAGGTGGTTGCCCAACTTCTGCTCAGTACTCCTGGGAATACAGACCTCACTCTCTAATGAGACATCCTATTCAACTGCTGGAAAGCTCTTAAATCTTTTGTCTGATCCAAGAGCTTCAGCCTTGAAGGCAGCTCAGAACATTTTCTAAATGAAGCCCTGAGGAAGACAACTATCATCTACATTTCTTCAAGAGAAATAAAACCTGCAAGTTCTTTGAATTCTTTCATATATGACATGGTCCACAAACATCTCACCATCCTGTCATCCCTAGAGACATTCCAATTTATCAAGAACCCCTGAAAATATAGCACCCAAAACTAAATGCGACACTCCAGGGGTCAGCAAGGATCAGAAAAGAATAAAGCAAGATTATTACTTTCTATGTTCTCAGCTAAAGCCCGTGGGTCTTTTCCATATACACTGCTACGCTAGGTTCTTCCCATTTTGTTCTTGTAGAATTGATTTTCTGAATTTATACATCATGGGCTGCTGCTTCTTTACATCATATTCTCAAAAATATCCCCTAAATTTAGAAAACTTTACTTCAAAAATGGTGACTTGAGAGTAAATATTTAGTTTTTTACATCCCATTATTTCAAGCCCATGATGGTTTTCCTCACATTTATTCTAATAGACTTTCACTACTGCATTTCATTTACCTTTCTAGAAGCAAAGAGATACGTAGAACATAGATACATTTATATTAAAAAATGCATTGATGGCAAACAGCACTCACTATAGGATACTATATACATTTTTAATAGTGCTTTTGTTTTAATTCTATTACTAGGATGATTGTTAAGGGAAATGGAGCTTTAACGCTGCTTCCGTTTTCTTTCACTCCTTTGAAAACTTCACTTTACCAACCCACACAGCTAATCAGTTTGTACAGTTCCTGTCTCACTGCATGTGGTGCAGATAAGATCACAAAAAGTTGTCATGAGACTTCCATATGTCCAGGTACTTCTTGTATCGATAAAATGTACCTGGAGTTATCCCTTGTTTTACTACGCCCAGTTCACCCAGTCATTTAATTAACACTTTTTGGTTGGATACTCCTTTTTCCTGCAAGAAAAACAAAAAGCCAAACCCATTACCCTTAAATTAAAAAAAAAATTTTTTTTGTTTAAAGTTGATTCTAAATCACGGTGACCCTGTGTGTTACAGAGTAGAACTGAGTTCCACAGGGTTTGCTTGGCTCTAATCTTTATGGAAGCAGATCACCAGGACTTTCTTCTGTGGTGCTACTAGGTGGGCTCAAACTACCAACCTGTAGGTTAGTAGCTGAGCACAAACCACCCGTGCTCTTATTTCTCCCCAGTAGAGGCCTGCAGCCTAATTAGGAGAATATGACATGGATACATTAAAAAGATCACTAACCCCCTCAGACAATCCAGGTTCAGTGTCCTGTCAATGTTACAAGAAATCCTATAAGTAGAAAAGATTAGGGGAGAGATTGCTGTGGATAAGATGGTCAGGGAAGTCCTCTAGGAAGAAGTGGTAACCAAGCTGGCCGTTGAGGAATGAATAAGATTTGGGTAAATTGGAGAGGAATAGCAAGAAAACTTGGATTCAAGAACTTCATGAACAAAGGCACATAAACAAGAATGTGGCTCCAGGTTTGGGCGAGCAGGCCAGTTTTGTAGATATAAACTGAAAGCCCTGTATTATGTCTAGACATGGGCCACAGGTTCCCTCCTGTGGGGGTCAGCATGGAAATGAGAAGGAGAAGGCATATGAAGAAAGAGCCAAGAGATACTTGGACTTGGCCACCTTTTCTTTCTTACTATTATTCCAAAGAGGGCTCGATGTAATAGACAGTAGTGAATGGGGCTTAAGAAAGGCAGTGAGATGGGGGAAATTAAAGGCAATGTTGGATTTGGGTCTGAGTGACCAGAATGTTAGGATTGGGGTGGTATTCAGTAGTGACATATCTGCCAGATGAGCTGACTGGTGCCTTCTGGTTGGTCATGTGTCAACCCTGATGTGTCAACACCCATGCCATTCTGGCGAGTGTCATCCCTGAGTAGAATTCTTAAAAGAAAAAAAGGAAATTAAGAGGGTGATAAAGCTGCAGTACTCATCTGAACTTCACAAGTTTCAAAGATCCGCAGAAATGCTATTTCATGCCTTTCTGTAGGTCACAGACTGACCACCCTCCATGAATATGGAGGTTTTCTTAGTTTTAAAGAAGTGGAGGAGTGTGTCTTTTTTATACACTTGAGGGAAAAAAAAAATTACTAAGACCCAAACTCTTTAAAACCTGAAAACAGTAGAAGGAAAAACATGAATCTTCAACGTTTCTATTATCTTTGAACTTCAGCCTATTACTTTTCCCAGCGTTCATACAATTCATTGAAAAACCTACTGCAAAAGAAGGCTGCAACAGCTGAAAGCCACTTTCAATAAAACTTCACTCAGCAAAACTTAAATACAACTTAAAATTCTTTATGGCTTATTCCAAGCACACAGACACTGTCCAGTGCGGGGGTGGGGGGTGCGGAGCAGAGGATGGGCAGTGCACTTGGGCAGAGGATTAAGTGGGATTAAGGGCTTTAATTACACTAAAGATGTAAAAACGATTCATGGTTGAACATTAAAAAGAAGGATTGGAGGGAGTGACATGGAGTTCTTGCCATTCCATGGGAAGAATTCATTAGGGAGATGGAGATATTTATTTGAATCCCTGGGCTCCTGAATTGCGGGTGTTGTGTAAGAGCCTACAACTCTCCAATCTTCTAGGCGTGCTTTATATGAGCACAGTGAGGCAGATAGCCATACCAGGTTCCTGCTGGGATAGTCACAGCCGAAGGTTGGTTAACGGGTACGCAAAAATCACAAGTGAAAACGTTATTTTCCCAAGCAACGAAATGATAAAGAAGCTACTTGAAAAAAGTATTTTCCAAAGAAAATGATTCCATGGCCTGCCCCAGTCCATTCTTCTGTCAACATCTATCACTCAGCATGCCCCTGTTGCTCTTGGGTAAGTCACAAACCTTCTCAGGTGCCCACATAAAATAGACATTCTCTAAAACGTTATAGTGAGAATTGAAATTGTAGATGGTGACCCAAGTGGTCTTTAAGAGGATCTTTAAGAGCCTCAATTATAAAAATTATTCGAAGGAACCATATGAAATTGACATTTTTTTTGGCAAATATGGTCAAATATTAGCATTCCAAATATGTATTCAATTTTAGTCACTAGATTCTTCTGCAAAGAAAAAAAAAGGAACTCGAATACTTCACAAAGTTTTTATCCAAAATGGAACAGACCTTCAAGTTCAGTTAGTTTCCACTGACGTTTCTAGTTAATCAGGGGCTTTCTGCAGAGCAGTTGTATTTAGGGCTCTTTGGGTTTCATGCAACAGAGACAAAGTGACTTCAGAAGTTTTTAAAAAGTATGTGGGTGGTAGAGGTAGCTATAAGGATACCTAATGGAATCTCGCTGAAGTCCACAACCTGAAGCAAAGCTCAGTGGTTTCTTCAGGACTGGACATGGAGATGAGCAGCAGGCTCTCTCAGGAGTCATGGGTTACACTTGTGAGCCATCTCTGCCTGTCTCTTCCCCTCTCTCCCAACACCCACCCCTCTTTGTTCTGAACAGCTGCTGCATTTTTCTGTCTTTCCTGTCCTGCTGCTTCTGTGTATTCCTGGTTTCTTCTCCCACTATTTGAGCTTCCACAATGGCTACCTCATCCCTAACTTTACCAAGTCAGATTTCTGAAAGGGAGCTTTGAAGATCCAAGCCAAAATTCAAAATCTTTATTCCTTTAGCTAAAACTTTCCTGGTTAAAATTTGAATCCCCAGGAAGGTGATATTATCGTAAAATCTGTTAACAGTTTCACATTTTTTATGGTGAAGGATTTGGAAGGGATTAGATTTTAACATCCACGGAGGGAAAGGGGCAAGAGCTGGGAGCTGTAGAGAGTAAAAAGATATCAAAATGAGTTCTAGAAAAATTGGTCAAGACTCTGAGATCTTATAGCAATTTAGTTGATTTATATTTTGCAACCCAAACATTAGATTGGTTTTTAACTGGGACTTAACAATGGTTGAGTAAAGCAGGGGAGAATAACCTGGCCTGATATCTTTCTTAGAAGAGAGGCATCTCTGGTGGCTTGGACCTGGGGTTACAGCCTGAAGGGAAACTGGTACCTGGACATAAAGAGCCTCTCACCTTATTGCTTAGGGGGAACTGAGTTTCTGTTAAGGGTAATGGAAAAATTTGGAATGGGATAGTGGTGATGGCTGCAAAACATAATGAATATAATTACATTCACTCCTCACTTATTGACACAATTAGGTTCCGAAGACCACGTATATATATGAAAATCAGCATTATGCAAAAAATCAGACACACAACGGAGGATGACTACATTATTGCATAACTGCCAAATTACATCATTACATAATTGCCAAACTACCGAGGATCATGGCCCAGCCAAGCTGGCATAACCTTACATTTCATAGCCAGCATTACTCTTGTCTCACACCTCAGTGTTTGTTACTGCCAGACGTATGTTGTTAATGTACAAAATATTTGGATAGATTTTTTACAATTGTTGTAATTGTGAAATCTCTGATAAGATAGTGGATAAGTAAGGAGTAGGTATAATGTCACTGAATTGTACATGTAAAAAATGCCAAATGTTTTCTTATATTTATTTCACCACAATTAAAAAAAAAAAAGAAAAAGAGGAATTTCTCACTTCAAGCTACTGCCACCTGCAAAGGCCACTGAATGACTCATCCTGGAGAAGACTTCTTTTTTTTTTTTTTTTAAGTATTGAACTTTAGATGAAGATTTAGAGAACAAACTATTTCTCATCAAACAGTTAGTACACACATTGTTGTATGACATTGGTTAACAACCCCACGACATGTCAGCACTCTCCCTTCTCAACCCTGGGTTCCCTATTACCAACTTTCCTGTTCGCGCCTACTTTCCAGTCCCCACCTCAGGGCTGGTGTGCCCCTTTAGTCTTGCTTTGTTCCATGGACCTGTCCAATCATTGAAGGGTGAACCTCAGGAGTGGCCTCATTACTGAGCTGAAAGGGTGTCTGGGGATCATACTCTCAGGGTTTCTCCAGTCTCTGTCAGGCCAGCAAGTCTGGTCTTTCTTTTTGAGTTAGAATTTTGTTCTACATTTTTCTCCAGCTCTCTCTGGGACCCTTTATTGTGATCCCTGTCAGAGTAGTCAGTGATGGTAGCTGGGCACCATCTAGTTGTACTGGACTCAGCCTGGTGGAGGCCATGGTAGATGTGGTCCATTTGTCCTTTGGACTAATCTTTCCCTTGTGTGTTTAGTTTTCTTCATTCTTCCTTGTTCCCAAAGAGGTGAGACCACTGGAGTGTCCTAGATGCCCGCTCACAGGCTTTTAAGACCCCAGAAGATACTCACCAAAGTAGAATGTGGAATATATATATATTTTTTTATAAACTCTGTTACGCCATTTGAGCTAGATGTTCCCTGAGACCGTGGTCCCCACAGCCCTCAGCCCAGCAAGTCGGTCCCTCAGGCAGTTTGGGTGTGTCTATGGTTTTTTTTTTTAATGGATCTACCATGGCCCTGCCTTGTACAGGTTGTGCTGGCTTCCCCAGTATTGTGTACTGTCTTACCCTTCACCAAAGTTTCCACTTATCTATTGTCAATTAAGTGTTTTTCCATCCCCACCCCTCCCTTTTCATGAGTTTTTACAACAGTGGTCTCATACAGTATTAATCCTTTTGTGATTGACTTATTTCACTCAGCATAGTGTCCTCCAGATTCATCCATGTTATGTGATGCTTCACAGATTCATTGTTGTTCTTTCGTGTTGTGTAATACTCCATTGTGTGTATGTACCACAGTTTGTTTATCCATTTATCTGTTGATGGGCATCTAGGTTGTTTTCATCTTTTTGCTATTGTGAACAATGCTGCAATGACCATGGGTGTACGTATATCTATTCATGTGATGACTCTTATTTTTCTAGGATATATTCCTAGGAGTGAGATTGCTGGATCATATGGTATTTCTATTTCTAGCTTTCTATGGAAGTGCCATATCATTTTTCAAAATGGTTTTATCATTTTGCATTCCCGCCAGCAGTGCATAAGAGTTCCGATCTCCTTGCAGCCTCTCCAACATTTGTTGTTTTCTGTTTTATTGGTTTGTGCCAGTAATGCTGGGGTAGGGTGGTATCTCATTGTGGTTTTGATTTGCATTTCTCTGATGGCTAGAGATTGTGAGCTTTTCTTCATATGTCTGTTGGCCACTCGAATGTCTTCTTTGGTGATATGTCTGTTCATATCCTTTGCCCATTTTTTAATTGGATTATTTGTCTTTTTGTTGTAGAGGCATTGGGTTTTCTTGTAGATTTTAGAGATTAGACCTTTGTCTAATTTGTAATAGCCAAAATTTTTTTCCCAGTCTGTAGGTTCTCTTTTTACGCTTTTGATGAAGTCTTTTGATGAGCATAAGTGTGATGGTTAAGATTGCATGTCAACTTGGCTGGGCCATGATTCTCAGTGTTTTGGCACCTGTATAATGTTGTGATCACTTTCCTGTTGAAATTTGATATGTGATCACCCCCATGATGGAATCTGCTGAGTGGTACCAGTGGGAGTGGGGCCTGTGGTGGCTAACCGCCACCTCCGCCTTCATCTCTCCGACTTCTGCCACCTACTTCCTTCCTGCTTGCCTTGCGAAGGTTGTTGGCTTCTTCTGGATCCAGCAGCTGTCTCTTTTCTGACCCCTGGTTCTTGGGACTTGAGCTGGCAGCTTACCTGTCCATCTTGGGATTCATTGATTTTCACAGCCTGTGGGCAAGAGTCCTGCTTCCTGACCTGCATATCTTGGGTTTGCCAGCCCCTGCAGCTGAGTGACTCAGGAGAAACCTTGAGGCCTTGCCTGCTGACCTTGGGGATTCCTCGACCATCACAACCTGTGAGTGGGATCCCTGCTCTCCAACCTGCTCATCTTGGGTTCACCAGCTTCTGTGGCTCCGTGAATTGGGAAAGGACTCTGTCTTGATCCAAGGACTTGGGATGTTCCAAGCCCTACAATCAAGCAAGCTGTTTCCTTAATATAAATCTCTCTCTCTATATTTATACACATTACTGGTTTTGCTTCTCTAGAGAACCCAGCCTAAGACAATAAGTATTTAATTTTTAGAAGATCCCAGTTACCTAGCTTATCCCCTGGAGTTTGTTTGTTGTTCCTTGTGATTTGTATCCTTTCAATGCCATGTATTAGGGCCTCTAGCATTGATTCTATTTTTTCTTCTGTGAACTTCATAGTTTTTGGCTTTATATTTAGGTCTTTGATCCATTTGGAGTTAGTTTTTGTATATGGTGTGAGGTATGGGTCCTGTTTCATTTCTTTGCACATGGACATCCAGTTTTGCCAGCACCATTTGTTAAAAAGACTTGTCTTTTCCCCATTTGTTGGACTTTGGGCCCTTGTCCAAGATCAGGTGACCATAGGTGGATGGGTTTACATCTGGGTTCTCAATTCTGTTCCATTTGATCAATGTATCTGTCATTGTACCAGTACCAGGCTGTTTTTCACTACTGTAGCTGTACAGTAGGTTCTGAGGTCCAGTAGTGGGAGTCCTTCTACTTTATTCTTCTTCTTCAGTAGTGCTTTACTCATATGGAGCCTCTTCCCTTTCCACATAATGTTAATGATAAGTTTTTCCACCTCTTTAAAGAATGTTGGTATTTGGATTGGTATTGCATTGTATTTGTAAGTCGCTTTGGGTAGAATTGTCATTTTCACAATGTTGAACATGGTATGTTTTTCCATTTACGTAGATCTCTTTTGGTTTCTTGCAGTAGTGTTTTGTAGTATTCTTTGTATAGATCTTTTACATCCCTGGTTAGATTTATTAACAAGTATTTTATTTTTTTAGGGGCTATTATAATTGGTATTGTTTTCCAGATTTTGTTTTCATCATTCTCTTTATTGGTCTATAGGAATCCAACTGATTTTCATATGTTGATCTTGTATCCTGCTATTCTGCTGAGCCTTTCTATTAGTTCCAGTAGTTTTCTGGTGGAGTCTTTTGGATTTTCTAAGTACAGCATCATATCATCCTCAAATAGGGAGAGTTTAACTTCCTCATTACCAATTTGGATGCCCTTTCTATTTCTTCCATTATTGCTCTAGCTAAGACTTCCAACACAGTGTTAAATAGGAGTGGTGATAAAGGGCATCCTTGTCTTGTTCCTGTTCCCAAGGGGAATGTTTTCAGCCTCTCTCCACTGAGAATGATGTTGATTGTTGGTTTTGCATAGATGCTCTCTATTATGTTGAGAAATTTCCCTTCTATACCTATTTTATTGAGAGTTTTTATCAGGACTGGGTGTTGGACTTTGTTGAATGCCTTTTTTGCGTAGATTGAGATGATGGTGTGATTCTTTTCTTTCCTTTTATTTAAGTGGTGGATTACGTTGATTAATTTTCTAACGTTGAACCATCCTTGCATACCCGGTATGAATGAATCTTACTTGGTCATTGTGTATTATTTTTTTAAATATGATGCTGAATTATATTGGCTAGAATTTTGTTGAGAATTTTTGCATGTATATTCATGAGGGATATGGGTTTGTAATTTTCTTTTTTGTGGTGTCTTTGCCAGATTTTGGTATCAGGGTTATGCTGGCTTCATAGAATGAACTCGGAAGTATTGCTTCCTTTTCTATGTTCTGAAATAGTTTGAGTAGTACTGGTTTGGTAGAATTCTCCAGTGAAGCCATCTGGGCCAGGACTGTTTTTGGTTTGGAGGGTTTTTTTTTTTTTTTTTTTTTACTACCTTTTCAGTCTCTTCTCTTATGGGTCTGTTCAGATTTTCAATGTCGTTTTGTGTTAATTTGGGTAGGTAGTGTGTCTCTAGAAATTTGTCTATTTCCTCTAGGTTTTCAAATTTGTTATAGTTTTTCATAATATGCTGTTATGATCCTTTTTATTTCAGTTGAGTCTGTTGTAATATCCCCCATTTTATTTCATATTTGGGTTATTACCGTTCTCCCCTGTTTTTCTTTTGTCAGTTTGGCCAGTGGTTTGTCGATTTTGTTGATCCTTTCAGAGAACCAACTTTTGTTTTTTTTTTTTTATCTTTTCTATTGTTTTTCTATTCTCTCTTTCATTTATTTCTGCTCTGATCTTTGTTATTTCCTTTCTTCTGGTGGCTGAGGGCTTCTTTTGCTGTTCTCTTTCTATTTGTTAAAGTTGTGTAACTGATATTTTGATTTTTGTCTCTTTCTTCTTTTTTGGTGCGTGCATTTAGTGTTATAAATTGACCTCTGAGGACTGCCTTTGCTGTGTCCCAAAGGTTTTGGTATGATGTGTTTTCATCCTTGTTTCTTTCTAGGAGATTTTTGAGTCCGTCTTTGATGTCTTCTACTACCCAGTGGTTTTTAAGCAGGTTGTTATTCAGTTTCCATGTAATTGATTTTTTTCCCCTTACTCTTCCTGTTGTTAATTTCTATTTTGATGGCATTTTGGTCAGAGAAGATACTTTGTTTTATCTCAGTGTTTTAAATTTTGTTGAGGGTTGCTCTGTGGCCTAAGATGTGATCTATTCTGGAGAATGTTCCATGTGTGTTGGAAAAGAATGTGTACTTTGCAGATGTTGGGCAGAGTGTTCTATATATTTCTGTGAGGTCAAGTTGGCTGAATGTGCTCTTTACCTCTTCAGTATCTTTGTTGAGTTTCTAGATGTTCTGTCTTTTACTGAGAGTGGTGTATTGAAGTCTCCTATTATCATGGAACTGCCAGTTTCTGTTTTCACTGCTGTTAGAGTTTGTTTTATGTATTTTGGAGCCTTGTCATTGGGTGCATAGATGTTTATTATGGTTAAGTCTCCATGATGAATCATCCCTTTAATCATTATATAGTGCCCTTCTTTTAGTCTTTTATAGTGTATTTTGTTTTAAAGTCTATTTTATCTGAGATTAGTATTGCCACTCCTGCTCTTTTTTGGTAGTTACTTGCATGATACATTTTTTTCCATTCTTTGATTTTTTTGAATCAACTCGAGGGCACTGGGTCTGGGTTGATTTTTAATAAATTTATGTCTTTGTTTCTAAGGTGTGTCTCTTATGGACAGCATATTGATGGATCCTGTTTTTTTTTTTAAATCCATTCTGTCACTCTGTGTCTCTTTATGGGTGCATTTAGGCCATTTACATTCAGTGTAATTATTGATAGGTGGGAGTTTATTGCTGTCATTTTGTAGTGCTTTTCATTTTTTTTGGTGCTAACGTTTTCTTTGTTCCTCTTACTCTCCTGTGCTGAGTTCCTTTTGTTCGTGGATTTCTTTTGTTTTTGTAGATTTTGTTTTTATTGAGACTTTACATTTTTCTTCTTTATTTTGATGAGTAGGTTTCTTAACTTCCTTTGTGGTTACCTTGAAATTTACCCTTATCTTTCTAGGTTTGAACCAGTCTATTTTTACTTGGTATCACCTTACCTTCCTCTCCATTAGAAAGTTCTATACCTACACCATTTATTCCCTTCTTTAGTGTTCTGTGTTTTATTGTTGTCATTTACAGATTAACCTCTCCAGTTCCCTGTTACAATTCTTTTGGCTTTAGACAGTTCTTGAGAGTTCATTTCCTACATTGGTATCTGGCCGGTACAATCTCACTCCTAGATTCAGGCCGTGGTCTGATGTTGTTTGTTCTCAGGCTGAAGGAGTCCCTGTAATAATTCTTGTAAGTTTGGTTTGGTTTTTACATATTCCCTTAATTTATGTTTATCTGGAAATGTCCTAATTTCACCATTATATTTGAATGAAAGTTTTGGAGGATATATTATTATTGGTTGGCAAGTTTTTTCTTTCAAGGTTTTACATATGTCATCCCATTGACTTCTTGCCTGCATGGTTTCTGCCAAATAATCAGAGCTTAGTCTTATTGTCCCCCACATGTCTGTCAGTTTGTCGTACTGTGGGGGCTTGTGTGTTGCTGTGATGCTGGAAGCTATTCCACCGGTATTCCAATACCAGCAGGGTCACCCATGGAGGACAGGTTTCAGCTGAGCTTCCAGACTAAGACAGACTAGGAAGAAGGAGCCAGCAGTCTACTTCTGAAAAGCATTAGCCAGTGAAAACCTTATGAATAGCAGCAGAACATTGTCTGATATAGTGCTGGAAGATGAGCCCCCAAGGTTGGAAGGCACTCAAAAGATGACTGGGGAAGAGATGCCTCCTCAAAGTAGAGTCAACCTTAATGATGTGGATGGAGTAAAGCTTTCAGGACCTGCATTTGCTGATGTGGCACGACTCAAAATGAGAAGCAACAGCTGCAAACATCCATTAATAATTGGAACCTGGAATCTATGAAGTATGAATCTAGGAAAATTGGAAATTGTCAGAAATGAAATGGAATGCATAAACATCGATATCTTAGGCATTAGCTGAAATAGACTGGTATTGGCCATTTTGAATAGGACAATCATATAGTCTACTGTGCTGGGAATGACAACTCGAAGAGGAATGGTGTTGCATACATTGTCAAAAAGAACGTTTCAAGATCTATCTGGAAATACAACGCTGTCAGTGATAGGAAAATATCCATACGCCTACAAGGAAGACCAGTTAATACGACTATTATTCAAATTTACGCACCAACCGCTAGGGCCAGAGATGAAGAAACAGAAGATTTTATCAGCTGCTGCAGTCTGAAATTGATCGAACATGCAGTCGAGATGCATTGATAATTACTGGTGATTGGAATGCGAAAGTTGGAAACAAAGAAGAAGGATCAGTAGTTGGAAAATATGGCTTTGGTGATAGAAACAATGCTGGAGATCGAATGATAGAATTTTGCAAGACCAACGACTTCTTCATTGCAAATACCTTCTCTCACCAACATCAACGGCGACTATACACATGGACCTCTCCAGATGGAACACACAGAAATCAAATTACATCTGTGGAAAGAGATGATGGAAAAGCTCAATATCATCAGTCAGAACAAGGCCAGGGGCTGACTGTGGAACAGACCATCAATTGCTCATATGCAAGTTCAAGCTGAAACTGAAGAAAATCAGAGCGAGTCCACAAGAGCCAAAATATGACCTTGAGTATATCCCACCTGAATTTAGAGACCATCTCAAGAATAGATTTGATGCAATGAACACTAGTGACTGAAGACCAGACGAGTTGTGGAATGACATCAAGGACATCATCCATGAAGAAAGCAAGAGGTCACTGAAAAGAAAGGAAAGAAAGAAAAGACCAAGGTGGATGTCAGAGGAGACTCTGAAACTTGCTCTTGAGCGTTGAGCAGCTAAAGCAAAATGAAGAACTGATGAAGTAAAAGAACTGAACAGAAGATTTCAAAGGACCTCTCGAGAAGACAAAATAAGGTATTATAATGATATGTGCAAAGAGCTGGAGATGGAAAACCAAAAGGGAAGAACACGCTCAGTATTTTTCAAGCTGAAAGAACTGAAGAAAAAATTCAAGGCTTGAGTTGTAATAGTGAAGGATTCCATGTGGAAAATATTAAATGATGCAGGAAGCATCAAAAGAAGATGGAAGGAATACACAGAGTCATTATACCAAAAAGAATTAGTCGATATTCAACCATTTCAAGAGGTGGCATATGATCAGGAATGGATGGTACTGAAGGAAGAAGTCCAAGCCGCTCTGGAGGCATTGGCGAAAAACAAGGCTACAGGAATTGATGGAATATCAACTGAGATGTTTCAACAAACAGATGCAGCGCTGGAGGTGCTCACTCGTCTATGCCAGGAAATATGGAAGACAGCTTCCTGGCCAAGTGATTGGAAGGGATCCATATTTATGCCTATTCCCAAGAAAGATGATCCAACCGAATGTGGAAATTATAGAACAATATCATTAATATCACACGCAAGCAAAATTCTGCTGAAGATCATTCAAAAACGGCTGCAGCAGTATATTGACAGGGAACTGCCAGAAATTCAGCCCAGTTTCAGAAGAGGACGTGGAACCAGGGATATTATTGCTGATGTCAGATGGATCCTGGCTGAAAGCAGAGAATACCAGAAGGATGTTTACCTGTGTTTTATTGACTATGCAAAGGCATTCGACTGTGTGGATCATAACAAACTATGGATAACACTGTGAAGAATGGGAATTCCAGAACAGTTAATTGTGCTCATGAGGAACCTTTACATAGATCAAGAGGCAGTTGTTTGGACAGAACAAGGGGATACTGATTGGTTTAAAGTCAGGAAAGGTGTGCGTCAGGGTTGTATTCTTTCACCATACCTATTTAATCTGTATGCTGAACAAATAATCCGAGAAGCTGGACTATATGAAGAATGGGGCATTAAGATTGGAGGAAGACTCATTAACAACCTGCATTATGCAGATGACACAACCTTGCTTGCTGAAAGTGAAGAGGACTTGAAGCACTTACTAATGAAGATCAAAGACCACAGCCTTCAGTATGGATTATACCTCAACATAAAGAAAACAAAAATCCTCACAACTGGGCCAATGAGCAACATCATGATAAATGGAGAAAAGATTGAAGTTTTCAAGGATTTCATTTTACTTGGATCCACAATTAACAGTCACGGAAGCAGCAGTGAAGAAATCAAAAGACACATTGCATTGGGCAAATCTGCAAAGGACCTCTTGAAAGTGTTGAAGAGCAAAGATGTCACTCTGAAGACTCGGCTGCGCCTGACCCAAGCCATGGTATTTTCAATTGCATTATATGCATGTGAAAGCTGGACGGTGAATAGGAAGACCGAAGAAGAGATGACGCCTTTGAATTGCGGTGTTGGTGACGAATATTGACTATACCATGGACTGCCAAAAGAACGAACAAATCTGTCTTAGAAGAAGTACAACCAGAATGCTCCTTAGAAGCAAGGATGGCAAGACTGCGTCTTACATACTTTGGACATATTGTCAGGAGGGATCAGTCCCTGGAGAAGGACATCATGCTTGGCAGAGTACAGGGTCAGAGGAAAAGAGGAAGACCTTCAACGAGGTGGATTGACACAGTGGCTGCAGCAGTGAGCTCAAGCAGAACAACGATTATACCGATGGCACAGGACCGGGCAGTGTTTCGTTCTGTTGTGCATAGGGTCGCTATGAGTCAGAACTGACTTGACGGCACCTAACAACAACAACAACAACAACAACAACAACAACAGTCTTATTGTTTTTCCTCTATATGGGACTTTTTGTTTTTCTTGAGCTGCTTGTGGGATTTTTTCTTTGTCTTTGGTTTTAGCGAGTGTGATTATGATGTGCTTTGGTATTTTTCTTTTGGGGTCTATTCTATATGGGGTTCGTTGAGCTTCTTGGATGGTCGGCTTTTCATCATTCGTGATATTAGGGAAGTTTCGTGTCAAAAATTCTTCAATGATCTTCTGTGTGTTTTCTGTTTTTTCTCCCTGTCCTGGAACTCCAATCACTTGGAAATTTTTGCCTTTCATTGTATTCCACGTAATTCTCAGGGTTTCTTCATTTTTCTTAGTTCTTTTTTCTGATTTTTCCTCAGAGTTGTATCCATGTGTTTGTCTTCAATTTCAGTGATTCTGTCTACCATCATTTCAAGCCTGCTCCTGAGCCCTTCTATGACACTGTCCTTTTCTGAAATCTTGTGTTTATCTTTTGGATTTTTAATTGTTGTTTTTATATGATTTCTAGTTGTGAGTTTATTTTGGCATTTTGTTCCTGTATTATTTTCCTGAATTGTTCCATTTTTTGGTCTACATTTTTCATGTACTTGTCTGCTTTTTCCTTAAATTTGTCTATTTTTTCCTCCTTTTTTTCTGCTTTTTGCTTCAACTCTTGGATTTTTCTGATTATTAGAGATTTGAATTCCCTGTCAGGTAGTTGTAGTGTCTTTTCTTCTACTGGCAAGTCATCTAGTGTTTTACTTTGGATGTCTACTGGAACCATCCTGTCCTGTTTTTTTTAATATTTTTGATAATTTCTGCTGTTTGGGACATTCAATAACTATTTTCTTCATTTTTTGATTTTATATTTGTTTGTTTCATCCTGCCTTTTTGTTTTATTTGGTTATGTCTGAGCAGGCAGTCTGTCATTCTTTGTTGCTTACTTGTCTGTGGTCACAATACTTTTTACTTCCTTGTCCAATGAGCATGGCCAGTAAATAAGCTATGGTGCAGTAGGGCAGGTCCAGCTGAAGGGGAGGGGCTGGGATGGGTTGTTTGTGGCATGTACTAGGGCCAACAGGGTGGGCCAGGAATCAGTTCTGGGCAGGTTCCAGTAGGCCGTGCCTGTGCTGGTTGGCAGTGTGATGTTCAGTATGTGGTACAGGTAGGCTGGAAAGAGGGGGGAGGTTGTGATGTGTGGAGCTAATAGGGGTTTGGGGAAGAGGAGAGAGAGAGGAGAAAGAAACAGGAGCTAAGAACAAAGAAGCAAAGAAAAAAATAAAGAAAAAGAGTGCTGAAGGAGCTTGCTGTTGGAATGGAGAGAAAAGAAACCAAGAAATGGAGAGAAGCAAAAAGAAAAAAAAGGGGGGAGTGTGGGGGGAGAAGAAAGGAAAAAAATAACTAGATAAAAATTTGGACAAGAAAAGCCCCCAGGATTCCTGGAATCCCACCAGTGGGGCTGCTGAGACTGAGGAAGTGTCTTCCAGGCTGCACAGTATAGCCTGGCTAGAGGGGGTATAGGTATCACATAGCACCACGTGTTCAGGAGACAGGAAAAGAAGATAAATGTAGAGAGACAAAAACTGAAAAATGAGGAAACAGAAAATGGTAAAAAGAGGGAAAAAGAAGAAAGAAAAAAAAAGAAAGAAGGAAAAAAAGAAATACCCCTAAGGATTCCACCTCCGTGGCTGCACAGATTGGCGGAGTGGCTCCTAAGCCGTGCAGTACAGCCTGGCTAGAAGGGGCTCCCAAGCTGTGAAAAGAAAAAGAAAAGAAACAAAGCAAAACAAGGGGGAAATAAAGCCTGGGGCATCCCACCAGTGTGGTGGTGCAGGAAGGGGGAGTTGTTCCCCAGTCAAGTGTGGCTTCACAGCCTTTCAAGAAGAAGCAAAGATGGCACACGGAGCCAGATGTTCCTTAGAAAGGAGGCAGAGGTGGTAGAAGACACAGGAGAAACCAAAAGAGGCAGAACCAACATCGGCTCAGAAGCCCGGCCAGTGCAGGCAGGGTGAATCCAAACATCCTGAGGCCAAAGCAGTTGCTCCCAGCCAAGAGACTGTGGTTGGCGGGAAGCAGAGGAGGTTGAAGCGGGGAGGAAGAGCGGATTAGGCAAGCGTATATCCTTCGTTACCGGTTGCCCTGTCTCCTGCTGGAAACTTCGTGAAGCTGCTTTCCCATGCTGCCTGTCCACTGATCTCCAACGTGGGTTGAGTGAATACAAGCGGCATGGATGCTGCACTTCCTGTCAGGCCGAGCCACCACAGCCAGCCAGCAAGCTTGAAGGTAGAGCAGCAGGGAGAGAATGGGGGTGGGAAAGCATGTATTGCTGCTTACCGGGTGCTCTGTCTCCTGCTGGGAGTTCCACGAAACTTCTTTCCTGCGTCTGCTGATCCCTGACAGGAGTCCAAGATGGTGGATCTGTACTGTGTTAGTGATGGGGCCCGCCGTAGGTATCTCTCCTCACTCTCTGTCCTCTGTCAGTTTCTTATTTCACTCGGTGCTTGGCTGAGTTCTTTATCTCTTCATTTGACACTTCAGGTTCCAGGAATGACATTTGTCTCTGTTTTACTTAGTTTTTTGGGTCTTTGCTGTAGAGGGACAGTGTGGTGCTTTTGTCCATGCAGCCATGTTGGCCAGAAGTTGAGTAGACTTCTTTGTTTGTCTTAGTCTGTTGAGTGTCCATTAAGGTTATTGCAGTATAGAATTCCCTTGAGATGACTCTGTCTGGAAATATTGCTGTCCTTGGCTGAAGGTTAGGTGAAGTCTTAGGGGCTTTTGGATTTCCCCTGTGTCCTTTCTTCATTTGACACCCCAAAAGGTTGGTGACCAAGCAGTATTGCCAGACTAGCAGCGCATTTTCAGCGTTAGAATTAAGCAACAAAGAACCATCAAAGAACCTTCAAAGACATAAACATAATACCATGTTCTGTAGGTTGTTACAGTTTCAGACCATTTTTGTATGTATTATTTTATTTAATTCGCAAACTCAACAGATGATGAACTGAAGTGCGAAGGACCTAAGAGACTTTCCCACTGTCACCCAGCTAGTGTCACCCAGTCAGCAAATTGGATGTGAATGCCATGTCTGATTCATTTAAAATACTGAAGGTTTCTTCTTACCTCATAAAATAAATTAAACAGAACCAAGACTAAACTAATCAAAAGAAAACAAACAAAAACAACCCCCCCAACCCCGAACCCAAAAGGCCCAAGGAGAAAAATTGCAATGACTTTAACTTATTCTTTCTCATAGAACACTTCCTTGTTTTAATAGTCAGTACTCTGTCCTATAGGGTCGCTATGGGTTGGAATCGACTTGACGGCACTGGGTTTACTGGGTACCCCATGCCTATATTGTTTTTGGTATTTACTCTTCTTTTAAGTCTTAAAATCATGAATTCCCCTGATTTGCACCTCTTCCAAGGGTCACAAAGTAGCCAAACCTTTTTTCTCAAGAGCCACATGAAGAAATCCCTTGCACAAAATATCCCTCTTGGAGGAAAATCTCTCCTCTCTGATTTTCTCTTATGTTTTTTATTGCTCCCAGAGTCTATAGCAGTGGCTTTCTACTTCGATGCCACCGTAAAAACCACCTGGGGTGCTTTGTAAAAAAGCCTTAGGCCCACGCCAATACCCAGCAAGTGATTTATTTGATCTGGGTGAGGCTTAGGAATCACTATTTTAAAAAGGTTTTCCAGGTGATTCTAATGTGCAACCAGAACTAAAAACCACTAACCTAGAGCTACTGCAATGTTAGCTCACATCCTCAGTTGCGTCCATTTACATCTTTACATTGAAGTTGGGCCATATATCCCAGAATATATCACAGACAAATTAAAGAGTATCTCAGGACAGTAGCCCCAGGGAGTTCTCTGGTCTCCACTGGTCCAATAAGTCTGGACTTTTTAAGAATTTGAGTTCTGTTCTATGTTTTTCTCCCCTTCTGTTTGGGTCCTTCTATTGTGGCTCCGATCAGAATGATTGTTTGTGGTAGTTGGGCACCATCTTGTTCTTCTGGTCTCAGGGTAGATGAGGCCATTGGCTCATGTAGACTATTATCCTTGTAGACTTGTATCTTCTCTGAGACTTTGGTATCCTTCTTACTCTTTTGCTTATGAGGAGTAGAAAGACTAATAATTGTATCTCAGATGGCTACTCATCGGCAGGTTCCTATTGCTGTGCTCACTGGTGTAAAGAACTTGGTCTAGTCGTATGGCTGTGTTTGGCAGAGCCAAGACTCCAACTCAAGTCTGTATGGCTCAAAATACCATGCTATTTCCAGTATATTGTACTGCTTTATGCTTGCATGGTGCTTTGGTTCTGTCTATATGAATATGTCTTTGTATCAGATAACTTAATAAGGAGATGATAGGGTTAAGATGCCCCTTCCAAGGGGGCATATCAGAATTACCGGGGAGGCTTTTATTGTCATGTCCTTCCTCTCCCACTCCTTGGCAGTGAACTCCCATGCAAATTGCTGACAGTGTGAGCCATTATGGCCTCGGGGAGTATGTCTTTGCCCTCATATGCATTGGTGGTAACTCAAGGTAGAGAATACAGTCCTTAAAAATCTTGCATAATGTAATGCCATTGACCTTTCAGCCAGGAATAAACAATTTCTGGATGCTTCATCAGCAGATTTCATTTTATTATTCAGGTAAACTTAACAAGAAACTTTGTATTTTACTCTAACTGCCCATTATACATGGAGATAATGGGAAAATCAAACAGCTGTTAATTTGATTGCCCTGGTGAGCATGATCCTTTTCGTCCTCTTCACACTTACAGTGTTCAGGCTCTATTTCGCCACGTGAGACCTGCATATTCCACGTTCTGTTACTGTTTCATGTGTGCATGCATTGTCTCCTCCCTCAATGTTTTAAATTTCCTGAAAGAAGATGTGTCCCATTGATCTCTGATATTCATAGCACATCTAGGGTCAGTAACCACCTATGGATTGATGGATTGGAGGATTATATTTGCATAATTGTAGATTTGGTATTTTAATGGGCTACAAGAGGGCTCAGATTTCCAAATTGTAAAGCACTCTCGTTCTCCCTTTCTTTCTTTTTTTAAAGCAGTGATTACTGACAGATGAATGGATGTATTGCAACGTTTTAAGCATGGTTGGTTGGTTTGTTTGTTTCCCAAAAGAAAGTGGAGATATGTTGTCATGCCACTCGTGTATTTATTATCATGAGAAGACTTAATTATTATTGATAATCTGTTAGAAAGCAATTGTCCCCTTGCCCTGTGTAGAAGCAGCCAGCTGGATAGACCAGTCTGGGCAATATTTATTTTATTGTGAGGCAAACCATATCTCAGGTGATTAAATTTTTTTTATAGATTAAAGACATTTTTGTCATTTTTAATGTCTTACTACTAGTACTATATAAAAAGTATTTGAGATTATGTTGACATAAGTTTTAAAACAAGAAAAGCTTAAGTGGTGTTTAATGGATAACTTATTACAAAGACAGAATTCTTTAGGCCTGCTTTGCCTTTTAGTTCATGGTTCTTTCTTTGAATATTTTGCTGTGTAGAAAGTAGTGTGAGAAATAAAAAGAAGGAAGATTGATAATAATAAAAAATATTTTGCTGATTGATTCAGGAAGCCTTAAGCAACACTTAGAAAATAAGAAAGGTGTTATTGGCTGATAAGGACAAATCAGAAGATTGTATTCAAAATGATTCCTTGAAGCATAGCTCCAGGAAAAATAAACTGGTATTTACTTCTACAAAGGCTTAGATAATTTATTTCTGAATTTTGTATAAGATGCAGTAAGTTCAAATCAAAGCAGATCTAGAGAAAGAAAATTTATTACCATATTGATAAGATGCCTCAAATTTTAGGAAGAAACATGATACCTAAAATCTAGTTCTGTTTACCTCACAGTCCTTGAAAAATAAGTTTATCAGCCCTTTCTAATTTTGAATGGAGTTGCTCTAGGCACAGAGTTGTGCACCAGGTGGAGTGATCTTTGCTTCTTTCTGAAACCTCAGGTGTGTCCCCACATCTTCCTGCTTAGGTGCTTTAGGTCAAGATCAGCAAGTTGAGGCAAATCCCCATAAAGAATAATAAATCACATCTTTTAGTGGATCTGGTAGGCTATCTGGCACGTCTTTCCATCTGGAAGAAATGCAGACTTTCTGTAGTTGCTGTCTACTTTTATCTGCTCATAAACACGATTCTGAAATCCTTTCCATTTAGGGTTGCCAGATAAAATAGAGACTGTGTAGGTAAATTTGAGCTTCACATAAAAAAAACCCCACATAAACAACATTTTTTTTTTTTTTAATTATATGTACTAAATATTGCATGGGGCATAAACTAAAAAACCAAACCCATTGTCACTGTGTCGATTTTTGACTCACAGCACCACTACAGGGCAGAGTAGAGCTGCACTATAGGGTTCCCAAGGAGCAGCTGGGAGATTTGAACTGCCAGCATTTTTGGTTAGCAGCTGTAGCTCTTAGCCACCGCACCACCATGGTACATACTTATACTAAAAAAAAAAAAAAAAAAAAATCATTGTCTGAAATTCACATTTAACCGAGCATACTGTGTTTTGATTTGTGAAATCTGGCAACCCTATTTCCATCGTCTGTTAGTTCTTTCAGGTAAACAGCTAACTCTGTTCATCAATTGCTGATGGCCATTCAGCATTTCTTGAACCACACAGCCACTGTGCTAGGAGCTGTAAAGGGTAAAAAACAAAAAACAGACTTCATTTGAGACGCCATAAGTAGGGAATTTTACACTTGGGATACATTTTCTCACCTAATTCTTATTCAAATTCTAATAAGTTGGCACTTTTATCCCAACTGAGGACTGATAGCTAATAAGTGGTAAGGCCATAATCTGAGCCCAGGCCTAGTAAAATTCATCTTTTTCCCTCTCCCCAACTGCCTCCAGAAAGCCTTCCACAAAATTAAGGAGAAAAAACATTTATAAAGCCAAGAGCGGTTAAAAGACATGTCACAAGCAAGGGCTTGTCCACATGTTGGGCATTAAATGCTAAGGCATCGCAGGCCATCCTGCTTCCCCTAGGCCCACACGCATGTGTAGAAGCCACATCTAGAAATCTGTCTAAGTCAGCTAATGGGGTACCACCTGGGTAAAAGAAAAAGGCAAAATGTGGAACCTGGCGATCCTAAGGAGACCTAATGGCTCAGTGGTTAAGAGCTTAGGCTGCTAACCAAGAGGTGAGCAGTTTGAATCCACTAGCCGCTCCTTGGAAATCCTATGGGCCAGTTCTACTCTGTCCTATGGGGTCACTATGAGTCAGAATCAACTCGAAGGCAGTGGGTTTTCGTTTGGTTTGGTGATCCTAAGGGAAAGGACCCTAGGAAAATCAGCTGAGAAATAGTAATCTAAATTAGTTAGAAATTTCTAGAATTCTGATTATAAATTTCTAGATCCCATAAGCATCCAAGCACAACATCATGGCATCATGTGTGGATCCAAGGTTCAGAGGCACAGTCCATTCAGTGTAAGGGGGAGGGAGAAGCACAGAAGAACTTTGCATGCTTCACTCACCGATTTACCCAGAGCTTGCCCAAGAGAGAGATGCTACAACTCAAAGTGGAAGCTCTTTTAAAATCAATTAATTAATGAAGAGATATTAAGAGAGTATTTCCCTGCTAGGGTCTGTGAGGCAATACAGACATATAAGACAGTGCAGAGTAGAGAGGGAGAGATAGTGACAACTGCAGGAATAGAGGGAAGAGAAATTGAAGGAAGATAGAAGTCAAGGATTGCTCCACGTAGAAGGAGGGACTGTCTGGAGCCTTGACAGGTACGCAAGGCTTGAAAAAGTAAAGTGAGGACCAGTTGTGGATGGCCTTCAAATCGGGCCTGGGAGTTTGGATATAAATGGACATATATGAAGTGATTGGAAATGTTTGAACAGAAATGCAGGGTTGTGAAAGATTGACAGGGTCAACACTGGACTCTGGACAAGTCACTCCTTTGCTCTGAATCTGAGATTTTCTTATAAAACTAAGGGGAGATTTGAAGTCTGAGGTCTTTTCCTTCTAGCGCTAACATTATACACATCAAAACACACACACAGGATGAAAAGATAAGCCACAGACTGGGAGAAAACATCTGCAAAACACACACCTGATGAAGAACTTGAATCCAAAATATACGAAGAATTTGAAAAACTCAACAGTACGAAAACAAAGAACTCAATTATGAGGTAGGCAAAAAATATGAACAGACATTTCTCCAAACAAGATATACAAATGGCAGATAAGCATATGAAAAGATGCTCAACATCATATGTCATTAGGGAATTGCAAGTTTAAATAACAATGAGATACCACTACTCACCTGTTAGAATAGCCAAAATCCAACACACTGGGAACACCAAATATTGGTGAGAAAGTGGAGCAACAGGAACACTCATTCATTGCTGTTGGGAATGCAAAATGGTACAAGATTTTGGAACACAGCCTCACAGTTTCTTACAAAGTGAAACATAGGTGTATCATAAATTATCTAGCAACTGTGCTCCTAGGTATTTCCCAAATGAGTTGAAAATTTATGTCCATATAAAAACTTGCACATCAATGTTGGTAGAAGCTTTGGTCATAAAAAAAAAAAAATTACCAGAAATTAGAAGCAATGGATAAACAAACTGTGGTTCATCTATACAACGGAATATTATTATTATACTAATTTTTATGTATATAATACTTTAACAGTATATTATATTATTAAACAATAAGAAGAAATGAACTATCAAGTTATGAAAAGACATGGAGGAAGCTTAAATGTGAAAGAAGCCAGTCTGAAAAACCTATGTACTGTATGATTCCAACTATTTGACATTCTGGAAAAGACAAAACTGTAAGGACAATACAAAGATCAGTGGTTGCCAGGAGTTTGAAGGGAGTGAAGGAGGGATGAATAGGGAGAAATAAATGAGCGCGAGGTGCTTTTTTTTCTTCATTGTGCTTTAAGTGAAAGTTTACAATTCAAGTCAGTTTCTCATACAAAAACTTATACACACATGGTTATGTGACCCTAGTTTCTCTCCCTATGATGTGACAGCACATGCCTTCTCTCCACCCTGTATTTCTTGTGTCCATTCAACCAGCTCATGTCTACCTCTCATCTCTCCTGCAGACAGGAGCTGCCTACATAGTCTCATGTGTCTCCTTGAGCTAAGAAGCACAGTCCTCACCAGTATCATTTTATGTCTTATAATCCAGTCTAATCTTTGTCTAAAGAGCTGGCTTCAAGAATGGTTTTTTTTTTAGGCTAACAGAGAACCCACAGGCCATGTCCTCTGGGGTCCCTCCAGTCTCAGTCAGACCATTAAGTCTGGTCATTTTACTGGAATTTGAGGTCTGCAACCCACACTTCTCCTGCTCCATCAGGGATTCTCTGTTGTGTTCCCTGTCAGGGCAGTTACTGATGGTAGCCAGGTACCATCTAGTTCTTCCGGTCTCAGCCTGATGGAATCTCTGGCTTACGTGGCCCTCTCTTTCTCTTGGGTTCATATTTTCCTTGTGCCTTCGGTGTTCTTCATTCTCGTTTGCTCCAAATTGGTTGAGACCAATTGATGCATCTTAGATGGCCACTGGCTGGCTTTTAAGACCCCAGACGCCACTCACCAAAATTGGATGCAGAATGTTTTCTTAATACACTTTGTTTTGCCAAATGACCTAGGTGTCATCTGAAACCATGGTCCCCAGACCCCCGCCCCTGCTACTCTGTCCCTCAAAGTGTTTGATTGTATTCAGGAAACTTCTTAGCTTTTGGATTAGTCCAGTTTCGCTGACTTCCCCTGTATTGTGTTGTCCTTCCCTTCACCTAAAATAATTCTTGTCTTCTATCTAATTAGTGAATACTCCTCTCCTTTCTTCCTTCCCACTCTCGTAACCATCAACGAATGCTTTCTTCTGTGTTTAAACCTTTCTTGAGTTCTTATAACAGTGGTCTCATACAATATTTGTCCTTTTGCAACTGACTAATCTCACTCAGCATAATGCCTTCCAGATTCATTAATGTTATGAAATGTTTCACAGATTCGTCCTTGTTCTTTATGGTTGCGTAGAATTCTACTTTGTGAATATACCGTAATTTGTTTATCCATTCATCCATTGATGGGCACCTTGGTTGTTTCCACCTTTTTGCTGTTGTAAACAGTGCTGCAATGAACATGGGTGTGCATGTATCTATTCCTGTGAGGGCTCTTATTTCTCTAGGATATATTCCAAGGAGTGATATTGCTGGATCGTATGGTAGTTCTATTTCTAGCTTTCTAAGGAAGTGCCAAATTGTTTTCCAAAGTGGTTGTACCATTTTACATTCCTACCAGCAGTATATAAGTGTTGCAGTCTCTCCACAACCTCTCCAACATTTATTATTTTGTGTTTTTTGGATTAATGCCAACCTTGTTGGGGTGAGATGGTATCTCATTGTAGTTTTGATTTACATTTCTCTCATGGCTAATGATCCTGAGCGTTTTCCTCGTGTATCTGTTAGCTGCCTGAATGTCTTCTTTGGTGAAGTGCTTGTTCATATCCTTTGCCCATTTTTTAATTGGGTTATTTGTCTTTTTGTTGTTGAGGTTTTACAGTATCTTGTAGATTTTAGAGATTAGATGCTGATCAGATTTGTCATAGCCAAATTTTTTTTCCCAGCCTGTAGGTTGTCTTTTTACTCTTTTGCTGATGAGCACAAGTGTTTGATTTTTAGGAGCTGTCAGTTGTCTAGTTTCTCTTCTGGTGTTCAGCACGGGGCATTTTTAGTGCAAATTATTCTGTATGGTACTGTAATGCTGGAGACATTATGCATTTGTTAAGCCCATAGGACAGTAGAACATGAAGAGTAAACCGTAATGTAAACCATGGGCTTTAACCAAAAAACCAGTTGCCTTCAAGTCAATTCTGACTCATAGTGATGCTATAGGACAGAGTATAACTGCACCATAGGGTTTCCAAGGAGCACCTGGTAGATTTGAACTCCTGACCTTTTGGTTAGCAGCTGTAGCTCTTAACCTCTACGCCACCAGGGTTTCCAAACCATGGGCTTTGGCTAACAATAATTATCAGTATTGGTTTGCCAATTGTAACAAATGTACCCCAGGAATATAAGATGTTAATGATAGGGGCAACAGTGGGCAGGGGGACAAAAGACCTATGGGAACACTGTACTTCTCGCACAATTTTTCTCTTATGTTTAAAACTGCTCTAAAAAAATAAAGTGTATCAAGACGCTAACACTGAGCCATGGCTGGGTCAGTCTAAGCACAGCAAATCATTTATGGTGATGATGATGATGATTTTGAGCACAGCATAAAACCCAACTAGTGTTTCACAAAGCAAACTTATTATTAGTTTTTAAACAGAAGTTTAATTTATAAGACACTTTATTTTAACTGCTCACCATACTGTTTTATAAGAACCTTATAATATCCAGGTTTCCTTGTTAGGGTAAAATTGTGTTTTATTAAAAAAAAATACAAATCAAGATTGGCCAGCAGATTTCCTTCATAAATACCAGATTTTAATTCCAACTTCAGAGAATCACAAAGCATGAGCTCACCTCAAAATTGATAAAAAAACAAATTCATCTGGGCCAGTGAGAGCTTGGCAAAATAACGTGGAGAGAATAAATGAACTTCTGCATGCTGCCCTTCCCCGACTCCGGGTGAAGAGCTCGAATTACAGAGGGACGTATCCGAAAGGTTTGCTAAAGATTATGTGGTTTCTTTCCATCATTTTAAAGATGAGAGTGCTGAGTTCCAGGAGGGTAAAATAACTTCCTTGAAGTCAAACTCTGGATTACCCTTTGAGGACTCTTAATGCCTTTCTTGTGTATAGCACCTTAGACATTTTGAAAACATGTCCCATCCATTGTCTCATCAATGTCCTTAACAACTCTAAGGTTCAGGTGACTCAGGCCTTGTGATTCCCCTTTCATAAATGTGAGAAATGAGACATAGGGGACCTAGTTGTTAGTTCACAGAAAGCCAGGCCAGAACTCAGCTCCCCTGACGCCTAGTTCATCACCCCTTTACAACACTATGGGTGTCCTAATTTGAGTAGCTGTAAAAGATCATGCTTCCCCCAAATGGATATTTCTACCTGTCTTTGGCTGCACTTGTTTGAGATAGAGATTGTTAATATATCATTCGGAGCTCAGTGAGATTTTTCTTTTAATTTGGCATTTGTTAAATTTATTTTTTTTATGTGATCAAGAAAAGATGTGTTGGAAATTGTCAAATGATATTGACGGTCTCAAATCCTTCTTCAGGCTATAGGTGACCTTTGAACAATCTAGAAGTTTACAGACCTCATCTGCTGCACCTGCCAAACTCCAGCTGCGCTCTCTTTAGGTCAGGGAACCTGGAATGACTTAACACACCTTGGAGGGGCAGTTCCTTCTGTGATTGCTTAAAGCTTTTTATTTCCTGATTGTTGAAAGCTTATAAACATGTCATTGGTCCACCAGTTTTATAGTCAAAATAGGCAACATTGCATACAGAAGTTTAAAAAATAATTACTTAGATCCAAGTTTCCAGGGAACGTTTAAGAAAGTCACCTTGGCTTTGGCTTGCCCACAAGGCAGGATCTCTCAAAGTATAGGTCTCAGTTTGAAGTCAACGGCCCAGGCTGGGCAGGACTAGATCATCCAGATCACAAAGGAACATAAGATAATCATCTCGCTGGTTAGTCCCTGTGAAGCCGAAAGCCTGAGGTTTGGAAACATCATCAGGCGTCAGAGGTAGGGTCTGCTGGGATGAGCACTGCTTTGAACTCAAAACTTCTTTCAGCTCCTGGTACACCAGTTACTAGCTGCCATAAAAAATTACCACAACCCAGTGAAACAGAAATTTATTCTCTCACAGTTCTGGAGGCTAGAAGTCCAAAATCAAGGTGTTGTCAGGGTCACGCTCCCTGTGAAGGCTCTAGAGAAAAATCTGTTCCGTGCTGGTGGTTTCAGGTAGTCCTTGGTGTCCCTGGGCTTGTAGCTGCGTCACACGAATCCCTGCCTCTGTCTTCACGTGGCGTCTTCCCTGTGTTTCTGTCTCTGTGTGTTCTCTTTTCTTCTTATAAATACAGTGGTCATACTGGATTTAGGACCCACCTTAATCCAGTATGATCTTATCTTAACTAATTACAATTATAAAAACCCTGTTTTCAAATAAGATCATATTCCGTGGTTCTGGATGAACGTGTATTTTTGTGGGGGGGGGAGTGGAAGCACTATTCAATCCGCTACACAAGCTGTGTGGTCTTGGGCCAGTTACTGAACACCTGCAGTCTTCGCTTCTTCATCTTCAAAATGGGAGTGATGATCACGGCCTCATGGAGCTATGTGAGGATTAAATGATTTGTATAAAATGCCTAGCTTGGGTGATGTATTTCTTGGCATATAGCAAATGCTCAGTAAATCCTAATTCTTATGACCTGCCTTTGGGATATACTTCTCTGTTTGCCACTGTGTGGAATCAGTGAGTTGGTCACCACATAGAGCCTTGGGTAGGATAAGGGTCAAGGATGCACTCATTCCAGCACATGAAATTTGCTGAATGACTCTCAGATCAGCCCTTCCTTTGGCTTTTGATTATGAAACACCCAAAGGGAAAAACTTTTTTAAAAAATTGAAGGAAAAAAAAAATCTGCAAATAGACCACAGGAGTCCCTTAGTATATGAACTATTCTCCTAAACTAAAGAGGCTTTAAAAGTTCAAGATCAATTCAGTTAAAGAGCATTGGTAATTATTCATTCATTCAATAAATATTTTCAAAGTGCTCATTGGTGCCAAGTCCTGGGGAATTTCTGCAGGGACAACGGTGGCCAGAAACAATTGTGGTCCCTGCCTTCATGATTTATTACTCTAGATTGGGGTCAGCCAATTACTTTTCCATAAATAACCAGGTAATAACTATTTTAGGTTTTGCAGGCCACATGGTTTCTGTTGCAACTACTCAACTCTGCCGTTATAGCACCAAAGCAGCCATAGGCTACTGTGAATGAATGAGCATGGCTCCAAGCCAATAAATTCTATTTACAGATACGGAAATTTGAATTTCATGTATTTGTAGGTGTTGTTAGGTGCCATCGAGTCGGTTCTGACTCATGGCGGCCCTATGCACCACAGAATGAAACACTGCCCGGTCCTGCGCCATCCTTAAAATTGTTGTTATGCTTGAGCTCATTGTTGCAGCCACTGTGTCAATCCACCTCGTTGAGGGTCTTCCTCTTTTCCGCTGACCCTGTACTCTGCCAAGCACGATGTCCTTCTCTAGGGACTGATCCCTCCTGACGACATGTCCAAAGTATGTAAGACACAGTGTTGCCGTCCTCACCTCTAAGGAGCATTCGGGCTGCACTTCTTCCAAGACAGATTTATTCATTCTTTTGGCAGTCCATGGTATATTCAATATTCTTTGCCAAGACCACAATTCGAAGGCGTCAACTCTTCTTTGGTCTTCCTTATTCATTGTTCAGCTTTCACATGAATATGATGTGATTGAAAATACCATGGCTTGGGTCGGGCGCACCTTAGTCTTCAGGGTGACATCTTTGCTCTTCAACACTTTAAAGAGGTCCTTTGCAGCAGATTTGCCCAATGCGATGCGTCTTTTGATTTCTGACTGCTGCTTCCATGGCTGTTGATTATGGATCCAAGTAAAATGAAATCCTTGACAACTTCAATCTTTTCTCTGTTTATCGTGATGTTGCTCATTGGTCCAGTTATAAGGATTTTGTTTTCTTTATGTTGAGGTGCAATCCATACTGATTTACGAGTCACAAGATTACTGTCCTTCTTTCGATTTTTTTCATGGATCTTAAAAATCCAGGCAGTAGGCTGGGTTTGGTCTGTAGGCTGTAGTTAGCTGACCCTGGTCTATACTGATACATATAGTTTTTAATTTCCTCCAATAAGACTGGAAGCTCCCTGAGGCCCAGACTTAATGTTTTGTAGGGCCTTGCAAGGTGTGTAGTAAGCAATCAACAATAACTTGTTGAGCTGGAATACACTGACCAAAGCATATTCCCCAAGCCCAGGACAGGAGAGGAAGCTGTGAGATTTGCATCTTCCACCCCCATGATCTAGACTCCCCTGTGACAGCCAAGCTGAAGCCAGGTAAGTGTAGGTGTACAGATGAGAAACATTTGAAACTTTTGTTGCATGTAGCCTTGGCAGAGAAATGTTTGGAGAAAATGTGTGCAAGATAAACAGTGATTTTAAAGATCTGAGATGGGCCACTCGAGGATAGGATGGGTGAATTGCAGTGGATTAGAGTGCAGATGAGTGATTGCCTGGGCAGAAAGCCAGATGGCGTAGGCAAGACACAGAGAGGTGTGTAGATTGCCATTTGTGGATGTCGCTGATTGATTTAAATGGGTGGAAAAAAATCAACTGATTTCTTGAGAGCAGAAATTTGGGGGCTTGCTGGAAAGCAATTTTCACAGAGCTCAAGGCAGGGCCTGGCTATGCTGGGGTGCAGGTGGGGCTTATCTTTGGCTCTTTTATCCTTCTGATGTGCACCCCAGCCTTCCCGGCTCCCCTGACCCCAGTGACCCGATGTTCTCACCTGTTCCCATGTGTCCTACCTTGGCTGCTTATCTCAGCCTTTTCTTCTAAACCAGCGTCTCTGTCCCCTTAATCTAGAATTGTTCTAATTCTTCCTCTTTCCTTCCCCCACCTATGCCTCAGGGCTCTTGTTTCTACCAGGGCTGAGCTGATGAATTCATTTCAGTAATTTATTGACTGATTATAGCCCAGTGAAGTCCCCAATCAGGGAACATTTTCATTTATTAGAGGATTTGCATTGCCTAGACCCAGAGGAGGAAACCCTGGTGGCATAGTGGTTAAGAACTGCGGCTGCTAACCAAAAGGCCAGCAGTTTGAATCTACCAGGTGCTCCTTGGAAACTCTATGGGGCGGGTCGACTCTGTCCTGTAGGGTCATTATGACTTGGAATCGACTTGATGGCAATGGGTTTGGTTTTTTGGTCTTAACCCAGAGCACTTTCAGATGCCACTTCAGGGCCTCTCACGCCCTGCCACAGAGGCATCAGCCATTCCAGCTCTTATGGAAGACCATGTCTATTTATCGGTGCCAACTTTTTGCCAAAGGGTGTTTCAAATACACAAAAGGTGGCACCAGGGAGAAATAGGGGGAGATGCTAAGATTAGCAGTAGAAATACCTGTCTGTTGTCAATAAATGATAATGGAAATGATAATAATGGAAAGCAACGGGCCACAATCAATGGACCAGCATGCACACTCGGGGTGCTGGGCTTAGGACCAGAATGTTGAAAGCAAGCAATAGCTGAGTGCCAGGAGAAGTTATGGCTAGGTAGGTGAAAGAAAGACATTAAAAGAATGTTACATGAGCAATTGGCTACTGCTACAAAGTCTACCAGGAAAGTTAGCAAAGATTAAAGGAAATGTTGGGAAATTGAAAGAGACTACCTCAGGCACAGCAAAAGGCCTATGATGTGGAGAAGGCGGCCTCTGGGTGAGGGTAGTTCAGGGACTGCATTTGAGATGATGGGTTGGAGTGCAGTGGTAGCCTCTCTCAGGAAGAAATGTGTGTTCTCAAATGAGCAAATGGCCTGCTGACAGCGACATGGTTTGTTGAGCAATTGGCAAGAACAGACAGCATTTTCATTCTGTTTTAGAAAAGATCCAGGGATGATAAGTAAGTTCAAAATTGGTCAACATGCAGAACCTACTGTTCTCTGTACCATCTGAGAGATTCCTGAGAATACACCAAGCTAGTGGCCCAAAGCTACTGGCATTCAGAAACGAGAGAGTAACGGAGGCTAAGGGAACAGAGCTTACCGAAACTGCAGGAAAACAGATTGCACCAATGTGCAAGTTGCTAGAGGGAGGAGGGAAAGGTGGCTTGTGTTTCCAGAAAGTCCCTTGCGGTTGGAGGGTACTAATAGTGCAACCAGTAATAATGTTGTCAGGAGTGGGGTGGAGGAATCCTAGAGAAGGGGCAGATGAAGGGATATGAGTCTCACGAAAGCGTAGAAGAGTTTCACTTTGATGCCTACCTCCTGCCCCACCTGGCAGAGATTAGGAAGCTAGGAACCAGATCTAGGAGTCACATGTGGACCCTCAGGCAAAACCACATTATTACCACTGTGCAATATCTGAAAACAGGATCAGAGGCAGACCAGCATAGTCTATGGGATCTTCCTACTTCAGGAGCACCAAGTTATTACCAGGGAAGACTTAGTAATTACGTTAAAAGGAAAACACGATTTTTGCAAAAACTACACTAATAGTAGCTGCCACATGTGCCTAAATAGCTATACATTAATTGTATTGCCACACTGCCAACTGAATCTAGTCACACAACGCTTCCCCTTCTAGACGTGCATCTAGAACAAGAAGATGTTACTTACAGATTGTCTTAACTCGCAGGTGAGAACTCCAGGTAAGTAGTTCTGATGACAAAACTGGGCCTTTCTAAAGTGCCTGCCCTGATTTTCATGCCCAGCATTCTAGGTGCTGGTCCATCCAAAATGCCAAAACCCATTGCTGTCGAGTCAAATCTGACTCATAACGACCCTATAGGACAGAGTAGAACTGCCCCATAGGGTTTCCAAGGCTGTAATCTTTACAGAAGCAGACTGCCACATCTTTCTCTCACTGAGTGGCTGGTGGATTTGAACCTTCAACCTTTCAGTTAGCAGTTGAGCTCTTAACCACTGTGCCACCAGGGCTCCTTGCTGGTCCCTAGTAGTCTCCAATCTTCAAAATCTTCAAACCACCTCGGAGTTCCCATGGCTGTACCAGGAGACACTGGAAGGGGGCTACTGAGATGGTTTGGGGAGAAACACTTGGACACAGCTGTCCTGCCTGATGCCAGACCCTGGACTTATGCCCCCATCCTGTACCCTCTGTCACATCCACTGTCGCGTCCACTGCAGTAAGGCTTTCTGTTCTCCACGTCAGGTCCCAGAATGAATAGGAATTTGTACGTTTGTTTATCTAATTATCCATTCATTCAATGCATATTTATTGAGTGCTTACTATATGAAAGGCAGTCATTGAATCACTAATAGTTTCTGCCATTTGGAGTCCCGAGAAGATGCTTTAGTGGGCTGTCAATAGGGAGTATAGGACCTCAGGACTAGCAGGGACAAAGGCTTATTGACATTGCCTTTGTACACTCCTGGGAGTAAAGGTAAGAAAACCTTTCCTCTCCCTACCTCCTATGTTTTTATCCCTTTGACTATAGATCATAGCTAACCAAATTAGACTCATATTCCAGTGTTCACTTTAAGGAAGGAGCTTGAAGAAGTCAATGTGTTATATACAAATATAATTTGGTATTGTTGCTGTTATCAATAACAATAACGATGATGTTAATAGTATCTTAGACATTCCCTGCCTAAAGAAGGAGGATGGTAAGATCTGATGGTGCTCGTAGTGGCATCTGGTGATCTCCCATCATCTTTAGGGTTCATGGTCCTACAGAGTGTCTTGTCACACCCAAGTGTCTGATGGGACTCAGCAAGATGGGCAACAACTTCCATTCTGGTCATCAGAGAGCTGGCCAGCTCTGGCCTCCGGGGTCCCGGGGTATGAGCGGGGGCGGGTCATCAGAGGGCTGGTACAGTACCTGGTGCCCAGGAAGGAGTAGTTCCTTTCAACCTTTGAATGAAACTGTGGAGCTTGTTTGGAAAGAAACGTTCTCAGTTATCCTTTCTGTAGGGGAAGTCAGACACCACGATCTGGTGTAAAATGCTCACTGGCATCGTCACCAATGGCCAAGTAGCAGGTGAAGAAGGAAAGGCTCTCGTTCATCTCGCTGTCAGCCTTGTAGTCACGCAGCTACCAGTGCCTGGGGACGTTGTTCCCCTACTGCGTGTTTACAGCTGCTCTTCTGATCACTGCGTTTTGCTCCTATCTGATCACCAGATAAGAACAGGATTACCGCGATCTGGGCTGTTTTGATCATTTGAAAATAACCCGAAACAACAACACAGCCTTTGGCTTTGAAACCTACCTTCAGTGTCATTAAGCTGCTGCTGATTACCTTTAGCAACCACTTATTAAAAGGGAAAAAAACGGTTGGAAAAACAAGTCCTCTAGATCCTATCGGCAAGAGCCAGCTGAAGGGACCAGCTGGCTGCCCCATTTTGCCTTTGGCTGGGGTGCTCACAAAAGACGGGGAGTCCCAGGAAGAGCCCAGATGCCACGGACTGCTGGCAAGGCCCCCCAGTTGTCTGGGATCTGACAGACAGACGCTCTCTCACGGTTCCGCTCCACTCTTCCAGGTGTGCGATTCAGGGGCTGCCTCTCCAGCGTGGGGATGGGCCGTTCACTAGAGGCTTCTTGAGGAAGCAGAGCAGAAGGCTGCCTGTGCATGTGTGTGTGAATGTGGGTGCATCCACACGTGGGCGTGTGAGTGTGTATGTACACATGTGAGTGTGAGTTTGCACACATGTGTGAGTGTGTGAGTGCTCACATACGGAATGTGAGTGTGAGAGTATTTGCATGCACATGTGTGAGTGTGTGTGAATGTGAGTGCGTACATACATGAGTGTGTGTATGTAAGATTAGGTGTGAGTGTGCATGAGTGAGTGTGTACACACATGTGAGTATATGTACGGTTGTGTGTGTGTGAGTGGGTCTGTGAGTTGAGGAGGCACTATAAAATACCAGACCCGCCGGCAATCAGCTCACCCTCACCCCACCTTTCTTTGTGACCTTGGACTCTCTTTGATGGCAAAGAATGTCTTTTTAAAGTGCAGAATGCCCTCATGTTAAGCTATTATCCTGAGTCCCCATTCTACACACTTGCTGGCTGAGTTGAAAGTAGCGGTGAGCAGGGCTAGATCATGGCCTCGGATGTGGGAGAGTGCCTGCAGGAAAAGCAGACAGTGCCAGGACAGAGGAAGGTGGGCTGACAGAGGAGAGGAGATGCCAAGCCTGTGTGAACTTATTGCTCAGTTTTGCCCAAGACTATGGGATGCTTGTGTTTTCTAAGTGAGGAAAGCCTAAATCACGCCACTGAAACTGTTTTCTTTTCACAAGGAGCCTGCATCTATAGGACTTAGTTCCTAAGCTCCTTGAAGGAGACTTGCCGTGTTAGGTGCCTTGGAGTCCCAGAACAAGCCTAAGCCTGGCCTCCAGTCCTGACGTTGATGCTCAGTCATTCAATTTATCTTCTCTGAGCAGTGGCCTCCACACTCACTCTCAGTGTGGGCTTGAACGAGTCACAGAGCAGGAGTAGTACTCGCCGGTCCTCTGAACACAACGTGGCCAGAAGCACAGATTTAAATGATAAATTCCCAAGAAATATTTTGTATCCTTCTTTCCAGTCTCCAATTCTTGGACTTAGAAGCACTTCAGGGTCTACCTGGGCATCTTTAGTGAGGACACAGAAAGCACCTACTGAATTCAGTTAATCGTCATTTACATTAAAGTTGGGTTGTAGAGTTCTTGAAGGTGGCAGGTGTGGTAAACTGTTAAGCACCCTCGACTACTAACCAAAAGGTTGGTGGTTTGAATCCACTCAGAGGCACCTCAGAAATCAGGCCTGCGATCTGCTTCTGAAAGGTCACAGCCTTGAAAGTCTGTGGAGCACATTTCCCCTCTGCACCAGGAGGTCACCAGGAGTTGGAATCAACTTGACAGCAACTCACAACAATGGCAACAGTAGAATTCTTGAGGATCGCCTTTGACTGCCTGCTGTTTTCACAGTGACATTATTCCCTCCTTCTTGCTTCTGCCCATCCTATTTCCCCTGCTGTCCTCTGCTCCTTTCCAAATCCGACCCTTTCTTAAGACCTAGCCCAGAACTCCCCATCTTCATGAAGCCCTCCCTGAAATTCCATAGAACTGAACGTTGAAAAGCATGTTTTGATGCTCAGTCTGACACTTTGTATTGCCTGAGTTGTTTCACGTCTGTAGCTTCGTGTTACAGCTAGACTCTAAATTCCTCATGGTTGGTGCAACGCCGTCCTCCTCTCTCACACTCACTTACTGTGTTGAGTACAATGCCAAGCACATGGCAAGGTATGAAATACTTGAGGAGCGATTTGATAACTCGGTTTAATTGAGTCCTTGGTCTTGAATTGGGAAGGCTCTCTGAGGGGAGAAGGAATGACCGCTGCTTGGAAAGAATCATCCAAGGAAACACGCTAAAGGATTTACTACCTAATTATGTAATATTATAATTATATAAATCAGTTAATTATACCCAACACTGGTCTAGGCACAGTGGGGACGTAGAAGGAAAATTTATAGCGTGGTTTCTGTTGTGAAGCTTATGTTTGTGGAGAGAGACTCATGAAGGAACAGTACATTTCAGAATAGGACTGAATGCTGATTATAGTGGACGTGGAAGTGTGAGGAGGAGCCTTTCCCTCTCCTTTGTTATCTGGGTGTCTCTGTAGGCGAAGCAGCTGAATTACCTTTCCTCCTTCCCTGTCACCTTGAACTGCCGTCATCACCTCACTGACCTCTTCCTTAATTCTACGACCTCCTCACCATTGCTCTCGCCGCTCCCTCTCTCCATCCTGCCAGCGATGAATCTACTGCACTTGACACCTGGAGTGGGACATTTTTCAACCCTGCCCTCATCTATATGACACACTGTTTGCAGAAATGTTTTTGTTGTTATCTGTGGCCAGGTTGGCCTCAGCTCATAGTGACCCTGTGCACAACGGAACACAGTGTTGCCTGGTTCTGCACCATCCCCATGATCCGTTGCAGATCTGACCACTGTGACCCATGGGGCTTTTTTTTTTTTTTTAAATGATACTGTGTTTTCTGTGAAGGTTTACACAGCAGTTTAGGTTTCCATTCAACAATTTCTATCCAAATTTTTCTGTGATATTGGTTACATTCTTCTTTCATTTTTTCTATTCTGGTTGTTCCGTTTCCATTAATCTAGTTTCCCTGCCTATTAACTTCTCATCGTTATTTAAAGTAATTGTTGAACATTTGGTCTCATAAGAGATCACAATACTTATGAGTGCTATACATTATTTTTTGAGCCGGTTTGTTATTTAGCTACAAGGTAACCTCAGGGATTAGCATGGGTCATTGGCTGATTTTCAGAAGCTGATCACCAGACCTTTTTTCCTTGTCTGTCTTAGCCTGCCAACACTGCTGAAAACTGCTCAGGCATCATAATAACACACACACCTCTGCGGACAGATGGGCGCTGACTGCACATGAGGTGCACTGGCCAGGAAAATGAATCCAGGTCCCCCGTATGGAAGGTGAGAATTCTAGCACTGAACCATCTAAGCCAAAAACCAAACCCTCTGGCTTCGAGTTGATTCTGACTGATAGAGACCCAATAGGGCAGAGTAGACCTGCCCCGTAGGATTGCCAAGGCTGTAAATCTTTATGGAAGCATCTTTCTCCTCTGGAGCACCTGGTGGTTCTCAACAGCTGACCTTTTTGGTTGGCAGCTGAGCACTTTAACCACTGCACCACCAGAGCTCGTATAGAACCATTGTTGCCCCCATACTCAAAAATAATCATGTAATAATCAGTAATAATGTTTGCTTTTTTAGTTTGTCTTTTAGCTTCAAAACAACCATTTTAAAAAGAATAAATTTCAATTTAAAGGTCATGTTTAAATTCAGTGAGATATTTCACGTAAGAAGTAAAATTTGTACTTGACAAACAAAAACATTATACCCCTCCGTTTGCAATCCGTCTCATTGTTTAACATTTTAAACAGATGAATAACTCCAAGTTGTCACACAGAATTACAGAGACTCAAGTTCTATTTCTTCATCTTCGTGATTGACACACTGTCACCATTTGTTTTGAATCTACTCTTTAAGTGCAGGGGTTAGAGACATGAACTTCACCCACAGAAGCTCAGATGAGGCTGTGCCACCATGAGCTTGCTTTCAAATGGGCGCACATTGCTGAGTCCAGTTGGGTTAGAGACCAACACCACAACTGGGGGTTCTCCAAATTAGTTTCTGTCTAAGTACAATGCTTGTTAAAGAATAAGTAATGAAAATGTGGGTACAGATATGCTATTAAAACTCAACAGTAACCCCAGCAGTTACTTCGATCTTTTTTTTTTTTTTTTTCAGTGAGGAGTTTCTTAATCACTAACATTGTTTAGATTGCAGGTGCATAGTGATAACAAGCAGACTGGCTTCCAGTTGGTGTTATTTGTGTTTCTGAATCCTCCACAGACAGCATACCCGCTGTTACCTGCACTGAGTTGGACCCATCCTGCTGCTGGCCTGGGGCACTTACCCCGCTATCTTGCTCATTCCCAGAACGTCACTTCTGTGCACCCCCCAAAAAACCACAACGTCTGATCACCTGTTGCATCAAGTTCAGGTTTCTCAGCTCAAAGTCAGAAGTCAAGACGTTAGGCCTGACGTGACCTCTCAGACTGTATTGCCTGCTCCTCACTGCCTGGTAAACGTTGTCTCCTGGAATGGAGCTGTTTCCTCAATGTCCCTCACGTAAAACCAGTAAACCTGTTTCCCTCGAGTGGACCCTGACTCGGGGCAAAGCCACGTGTGTCAGGGTGCAGCTGTGCTCCGCGAGGTTTTCAGCGGCTGGTTTTTCAGAGGTAGATCACCCGGCCTTTCTTCCGAGGCACCTCTGGGCAGACTGGACTTTAACTTTCCAGTTAGTAGCCGAGTAAGTGAACGATTTGCAGAATCCAGGGACTCCACCTTACACGTAGCTGGACTTACTCTGTTGTTTTACCTGAAGAGCCCTCTCACCTCTGTGCTTCCACCAACCACAGTCTGTTTGGCTTTCTGGAACCATTTTTCTGTGTCCTTCTGCTCTGGAGATCTGTTCACTTGGCTTTTGGACAATAACGTTGATATGGTATTATCTCCGTTACATGTACATACATATCCACCCCCCCATAGGTGGCACAAACTATAAGTCTGAATGTTTATTTTAGATGGTTCGCATAACCTAATAGAGTTCTAGACCCAAAATAGAGTCTTCCAAAAAAAAAAAAAAAAAGCCTCCAAATAAAGTCTGGCTCATTGTGACCCTAGAGGACAGAGTGGAACTGAGGAACTTAGTGCATTTATTTTGGGCAAGTGACTTTTGATGGGAAGATAGCTTTTGGGGACAATATTACCTCTTCATTTGATTTTTGCCTCTGGTGAGCCATCACAAAGCACTTCTCCTCATTGTACCTCAGTTTCCCCTTTCACAAAATTGATGTAATAATACTCATTTCCCAGGGCTTAATTAGTATTTGCAAGGTACTTGGGCATCCTGAGACAAAAGGAGATAACAGCAAGCAAAGCACCATCAACGTTTGTGACGCCATCATTAGAGCGATTGCTATTGTTCATAAAGATGGTTATTATCATCAATAATAGCAATCATCAGAGGCTTGTTGCAAGTCTTTGCATTTGGTCCTGGGCACCTTATCAGGGGCTAGAGAGCTAGAGGGCATGCAAACAATCTTCCTAGTTTCCTATTATTTATCATAGATTTAGCCAGATACCAAATGGGGGGGGGCAGTGCTTGCTGCAGCTAGATAAGGAATTTAATATGGGATTTTGAACATCTTACCCCCTTGCTGCAAATCTTCAGTGTTCCAAAGTGTGTAGAAGAGAAGCCCAGTAGACTGGGAGGAGCCTGGACTTCGGGTCAGTCTGGCTGGGTCTAAATCCTGGGGGCTCTGCCATTGACTTGTTTTGGCAAGCAACTCACCTTTCCATGACTCGGTCTGTTCATCTGTAAAGTTGGAATAATAATACCAACCCTGCTAGTTGACGTCAGGATCAGCAATAATAAACACAAAGCATATATTACATTGTAATATAATGTGAAAGGTCACATAATAAAGTAACACTGTAACAAGCTACAGTATATTAACACTGTTAACTGCACAAGCTCTGTGTTCAGAAAGTCAGAGTTTGAATCCTGGCTGTCACTTTTGCCTGAGTGACTGTGGAAGAGTTATTAACCTTTCTGTGCCTCAATTTTGCCATCTGTAAAATAGGGGTAACAACAGCATCTGCCTTTTAAAAGGAGTTAATACATGAAAAGTGCTTCTAATAGTGCCCGGCTGTACATATTAGTACTCAGAAATGCTACTGCTTCTGCCATTATTATTATTATCTTCATCACACATGGCTGAGCATGAGGTCTGACCCACAGGAAATAGTTAACAATGGAAGAGCAGTGGATTGGGATTTAAAAGCTGGGGGTCCAGCTCTGCCTCTAGTCCACCCACCCTGAGCAAATGGCCTTCCTGTGCCTCCGTCTATAGAGTTTCAGGGTTAAGCTCACCTCAGGCTTTTACGGTTGGTGCCTCTAGGGCTCTAACCTGTCACCGCTTGCTTTCTTACTTAAACGTTTATTCCACCCAGCATGATCTATTTGCTGTCATCTCAACAAACCGCTCACATTGTTATTTGAGACTTTTACTGAGGACTTGTCTCTGGAATGGCCTCTCTCTCCAGGTGAATCTTACTCATTCTTCGTTGTTGTTAGTTGCCATCAAGGTGGCCTCCAGCTCACGGTGACCCACGCACAACAGAATGAAACATTGCCTGGCCCTGCGCCATCCCCATGATCGGTTGTGGATCAGACTGTTGTGATCCACAGGGCTTTCACTGGCTCAGTTTTGGAAGCAGATTGAGAAGCCTTTCTTCCCAGTCCATCTTAGTCTGGAAGCTCCACTGAGACCTGTTCAGCATCATGGCACACGCAAGCCTCCTCTGACAGACAAGTGGTGGCTACACATGAGGTGTATTTGCAGGGAATCGAACCTGGTGGCTACACATGAGGTGTATTTGCAGGGAATCGAACCTGGGTCTCCCACATAGAAGATGAAAATCCCACCTCTGAGCCACCACTGTTCCTACCCATCCTTTAAGATCCAGTTATTCTCACTTTCACAAAGTAGTACTTTCAACAGCCAGTCATCAAGGCTTTCTTTTCACCCCAATCTCCCAGGACACTTAATGTCTATATAATTCTTTGGGTATGTATCGCTTGCCAGCTGGTAGGTTAGCTCCATCCGTCTTCTCTCTCTTGCTCTCACACCTCATTTCCCAATCCTGAGATTCTCAATTTGTCATCACCCTAGCTGGACTGTCAGCTCCTAGAAGAAAGAGACTGTTGATTGTACATCTTCGTGTTTCCCGTAACACCTAATGGTACTGAGCACATAGTAGATAATTAATGGAAGGGTGCTCATGCCAGCAGTACACTCCATTTTCACACATTTATCTGAAAGCTCCAATGCCTTCTTCAAAACCCACTTCAAATGGCATTTCTTTCTGAAAACCAGTAAACCAGCTGCCATCAAGTTGCTGTCAACGCACAGCGATCCCACGTATATGAGAGTATAAGTGCACTCAGTGGGGTTTTCAGTGGCTGATTTTTCAGAAACAGATCGTCAGGCCTTTCTTCCATGGCACCTCTGGGTGGACTTGAGCCACCAACATTCCGGTTAGCAGCCGAACATGCTAACCATTTGCATCACCCAGGGACTCCATTTCTTTCCGAAGACTTCCTTTATCCCAGTAGAAAGAAGAAACTCTGCCATTTCCAAACCATTCTCATATGTATCTACTTTGGCACGTGAAGACTTTTGTTAGGGTCACTTGTTCCTGTGTCTCTGAGGCCCTCCTTGAGGCCTAGGAGACGTGCCCCTTGCGTCTCTGCCTTCAGTGCTTAGCGCAAGCTCCAACACATAGAGGTGCTCAGTCAGGTTTGCTGAATGTCTGGCTGATGGGTTTGAATCACGTGGTGGCAGTGAAGTACTGCTCACCCTTCTTTGTGGACTAGCCAAAGATCTGATACAGCTCAATGAAATTGGAGAAATTTGCCAAATTCTGTTCTCCACCCCCTGCCCCACTTCAGTTTGGTGCTTGGAGGTAGAGATTGGCTTTGTGTCCTGACTTCATTCTCGAATAGTGAAATGTAAATGTGATCACTTTGACTTTCTGTTGCCCCTACTGATTTTCACACCTGAAGGCTATAGATGGTTGTGTGGGTCCAGAACAAGGACCTCACAATGCAAAGACAAGAAAAACAAATATGATGCAGAATTCTGGAAACAGTCTCATGATTTGAGCTTGCAATCGTTCACTACAGCTTCTTTTATGGTGGCTCTGTTTTTAGGGTCGCTATTTTATGGGATGAGTCAGAATCAACTCGACTGCAAGGGGTTTGGTTTTTGGGTTTTGTTTGTGGCACTGCAGGTAAGTGGCACATTTTCCATTTTTCCTTTTGTATCCCCCATTCTCTGCCCCTAGAAAGAACAAAGGAAAAATAGAGTAGAGTTTACTTATAAAAAAAAAAAAAGGAGCTAGAACATTAAGGAATATAAGCAAAGTTGGTAGGCTCCAGAGTCCCAAGGTAGTGAAAAGAGTTAATGCGCTCAGCTGCTAACTGAAAGATTGGAGGTTCAAGTCCATCTAAAGCTGTCTCAGAAGAAAGGACTGGTGATCTAATTATGAAAAATCAGCCATTGAAAACCCTGTGGAACACAGTTCTACTTTGGCACACATGGGGTTTCCATAAATTTAAATAGACTCAATGGCAACTTTTTTTTTTTATTGTACTTTTGATGAAGGTTTACAGTTTCTCATCAAACAGTATACACATTGTTCTATGACATTGGTTAATAACTCCACAACATGTGAACACTCTCCCTTCTCAACCCTGGGTTCCCTATTACCAGCTTTCCTGTTCCCTCCTGCCTTCCAGTCCCTGCCCCAGGTCTGGTGTGCCCCTTTAGTCTTGTTTTGTTCATAGGTCTGTTCAATCTTGGCTGCAGAGTGAACCTCAGGAGTGAACTCATTACTGAAAGGGTGTCCGCGGGCCATACTCTCGGGGTTTCTCCAGTCTCTGTCAGGCCAGCAAGTCTGGTCCTTCTTTTGGAGTTAGAATTTTGTTCTACATTTTTCTCCAGCTCTGTCGGGGACCTTCTGTTGTGATCCCTGTCAGAGCAGCCAGTGTTTTAGCAGGGCACCATCTAGTTTTACTGGACTCAGTCTGGTGGAGGCCGTGGTAGATGTGGTTCATTCGTCCTCTGGACTAATGTTTCCCTTATATCTTTAGTTTTCTTCATTCTTCCTTGCCCCCGAAGGGGTGAGACCAGTGGAGTATCCTAGGTGGCAGCTCACAGGCTTTTAAGACCCCAGATGCTACTAAATGAAGTAGAATGTAGAACATATTCTTTATAAACTATGTTATGCCAGTTGAGCTTGATGTTCCCCGAGATCATGGTCCCCATAGCCCTCAGCCCAGCGATTCCATCCGTCAGGGAGTTTGGGTGTGTCTATGGAGCTACCATGACCTTGCCTTGTACAGGTTGTGCTGGCTACCCCAGTATTGTGCACTGTCTTACCCTTCACCAAAGTTTCCACTTATCTATTGTCTATTAAGTGTTTTTCCATCTCCACCTTTTCCCTCCCTCATAACCATCAAAGATTGTTACTTTTTTTGTGTAAACCGTTTCATCAGTTTTTATAGTAGTGGTCTCATATAATATTTATCCTTTTGTGATTGACTTATTTCACTCAGCATAATGCCCTCCAGATTCATCCATGTTATGAGATGCTTCACAGATTCACCATTGTTGTTTATGGTTTTGTAATACTCCATTGTGTGTATGTACCACAGTTTATCCATTCATCTGTCTATGGGCATCTAGGTTGTTTCCATCTTTTTGCAATTGTGAACAAACTGCAGTGAACATGGGTGAGCATATGCCTATTCATGTGACGACTCTTATGCCTCTAGGATATATTCCTAGGAATGGAATTGCTGGATCATATGGTATTTCTATTTCTAGCTTTCTAAGGAAGTGCCATATCATTTTCCAAAATGGTTGTATCATTTTGCATTCCCACCTGCAGTGCGTAAGAGTTCCGATCTCCCTGCAGCCTCTCCAACATTTATTATTTCCTGTTTTACTGATTTGTGCCAATAATGCCAGGGTGAGATGGTATCTCATTGTGGTTTTGATTTGCATTTCTCTGATGGCTAGAGATAGTGAACATTTCCTCATGTGTCTGCTGGCCGCTTGAATGTCTTCTTTGGGGAAGTAAGTGTCTGTTCATTTCCTTTGCCCATTTTTTAATTGGATTATTTGTCTTTTTATTACAGAGGTGTTGGGTTTTCTTGTAGATTTTAGAGATTAGACCTTTGTCTCATTTGTAAGAGCCAAATTTTTTTCCCCAGTCTGTAGGTTCTCTTTTTACTTTTGGTGAAGTCTTTTGATGAGCATAAGTGTTTAATTTTAGAAGATCCCAGTTATCCTCTGGAGCTTTTGTGTTGTTGGTGGTGGTTTGTGTCCCGTTAAGGCCATATATTAGGGCCTCTAGCATTGGTCTTATTTTTACTGCTTTGAACTTTATGATTTTGGGCTTTATATTTAGGCCTTTGATCCATTTTGAGTTAGTTTTTGTATATGGTTTGAGGCATGGGTCCTGTTTCATTTTTTTGCAGATGGACATCCAGTTTTGCCAGCACCATCCGTTAAAAAGACTGTCTTTTCCCCATTTGATGAACTTTGGGCCCTTGTCGAAGATCAGGTGACCACAGGTGGGTGGATTTACATCTGGGTTCTCAATTCTGTCCCACTGGTCAATGCATTTGTCATTGTACCAGTACTAGGCTGTTTTGACTACTGTACCTGAATAGTACGCTCTGAGGTCAGACAGCGTGAGTCTTCCTACTTTATTCTTCTTCTTCAATAGTGTTTTACTTATCCAGGACTTCATTCCTTTCCATATAAAGTTACTGATAAATTTTTTGATCTCTTTAAAGAATGTTGTTGGTATTTAGATCGGGATTGCATTGTATTTTTAGATTCCTTTGGGTAAAATTGTCATTTTCACAATGTTGAGTCTACCCATCCATGACCATGTATGTTTTTCCATTTATGTAGATCTCTTTTGGTTTCTTGCAATAGTGTTTTGTAGTTTTCTTTGTATAGGTCCTTCACATTTCTGGTTAGATTTATTCCCAAGTATTTTATTTTTAGGGGCTATTGTTTTCCTGATATCTTTTCATCATCCTTTTTATTGGGTTTAGGAATCCAACTGATTTTTCTATGTTTAGCTTATATCCTGCAACGCTGCTGAATCTATTAGTTCCAGTAGTTTATTGTGGAATCCTTTGGGTTTTCCATGTATAGTATTATATGATCCCCAAATACGGAGAGCTTAACTTCTTCATTACCAGTTTGGATGCTCTTTATTTCTGTTTCTTGCCTTATTGCTCTAGCTAGGAATTCCAACACAATGTTAAATAGGAGTGGTGATAAAGGGTATCCTTCTCTTGTTCCTGATCTCAAGGGGAATGTTTTCAGCCTCTCTCCATTAAGAATGATGTTGGCCATTGGTTTTGCATAGATGCCCTTTATGATGTTGAGAAATTATCTTTCTATACCTATTTTATTGAGAGTTTTTATCAGGAACGGGTGTTGGACTTTGTTAAATGTCTGTTCTGTGTAGATTGAGATAATCATCTGATTCTTTTCTTTCTTTTTATTTATGTGTTGGATTACATTGATTGATTTTGGAACATTGAGCCATCCTTGCATACCTGGTATGAATCCTACTTGGTCATGGTGTATTATTTTTTTGATATGGTGCTGAGTTCTATTGGCTAAAAGTTTGTTGAGAATTTTTGCATCTATATTTATGAGAGATATAGGTCTATAATTTTCTTTTTTTGTGGTGTCTCTGCCTGTTTTTGGTATCAGGTTTATGCTGGCTTCATAGAATGAATTCAGAAGTATAGCTTCATTTTCTGTCTTCTGAAATAGTTCGAGTAGTACTGGTGTAAGCTCTTCTTTGAATATTTGGTAGAATTCTCCAGTAAAGCCATCTGGGCCAGGGGTTTTTTTTTTGGTTGGGAGGTCCCCCCCCCCCCACCTTTTCAACCCCTTCTCCTGTTATGGGTCTGTTCAGATTTTCAACATCATTTTGTGTTAGTTTGGGTAGGTAGTGTGTTTCTAGAAATTTGTCCATTTCCTCTAGGTTTTCAAATTTGTTGGAGTATAGTTTTTCATAATACTCTGTTATGATCCTTTTTATTTCAGTTGTGCCTGTTGTAATGTCCCCCATTTCATTTCTTATTTGGGTTATTTGTATCCTCTCCTGTTTTTCTTTTGTCAATTTGGCCAGGGGTTTGTCAATTTTGTTGATCCTTTCAAAGAACCAACTTTTGGTTTTATTGATTCTTTCTATTGTTTTTCTATTCTCTATTTCATTTATTTCTGCTCTGATCTTTATTACTTCCTTTCTTCTGGTGGCTGAGGACTTCTTTTGCCATTCTCTTTCTCTTTGTTCAAGTTGGGTAGCTAATGTTTTGATTTTGTCAGTTTCTTCTTTTTTGATGTGTGCATCTATTGCTATAAATTGATCTCTGATGTCTGCCTTTGCTGTGTCCCAAAGGTTTTGATATGTTGTGTTTTCATTCTCATTTGATTCTAGGAATTTTCTGACCATCTCTGATTTCTTCTGTTACCCAGTGATTTTTAAGCAAGGTGTTATTCAGTTTCCATGTAATTGATTTTTTTTCCCTTACTCTTCCTGTTGGTAATTTCTGCTTGGATGGCCTTGTGGTCAGAGAAGATACTTTGTACTAGCTCAATGTTTTGGATTTTGTTGAGGGTTGCTCTGTGGCCTAAGATGTGGTCTTTTCTGGAGAACAGTCCATGTGCATTGGAAAAGAATGTGTACTTTGCAGCTGTTGGGTGGAGTGTTCTATATATGTCTGTGAGGTCAAGTTGATTGATTATGCTTTTTAGCTCTTCTGTATCTTTGCTGAGTTTCTTTCTAGGTGTTCTGTCCTTTACCGAGAATGTTGTGTTGAACTCTCCTACTATTCTTGTGGAACTGTCAATTTATAATTTCAGTGCTGTTAGACTTTGTTTTATGTATTTTGGAGCCTTGTAATTGGGCACGTAGATGTTTATTATGGTTAAGTCTTCGTGATGGATCGTCCCTTTAATCATAATATAGTGCCCTTCTTTGTCTTTTATGGTGGATTTTGTTTTAAAGTCTATTTTATCTGAGATTAGTATTGTCACTCCTGCTCTTTTTTGGTAGCTATTTGCTTGATGTATTTTTTTCCATCCTTTGATTTTTAGTTAAATTTACATCTTTGTTTCTAAGGTGTGTCTCTTGTAAACAGTATATCAATGGATCCTGGTTTTTTTTTTTTTTTTTTTTTTAATCCATCCTGTTGCTCTGTGTCTCTTTACGGGTACATTTAGGCCATTTACACTCAGTGTAATTATTGATGGGTGAAAAAAAGTGCTTTTCACTTTTACAGAGAGTTTATTGCTGTCATTTTGTAGTGCATTTTTTTTTTTTTTTTTGTGGTGCTAACATTTTCCTTGTTCCTCTTACTCGCCTGTGCTGAGTTCCTTTTGTTTATGGATTTCTTTTTCATTTCTTTTGCTTTTATTGAGACTTTATGTTTTTCTTCTTTATTTTGATGCATAGGTTTGTTAACTTTCTTTGTGGTTACCTTGAAATTTACCCTTATCTTCCTAGGTTTGAACCAGTCTGTTATTACTTGGTATCGCCTTGCCTCCCTCTCCATTAGAAAGTTCTATACCTACATTGTTTATTCCCTCTTTTATTGTTCTGACATTGTTGTCATTTATAGATTAATCTCTCTGGTTCCCTGTTGTAATTCTTTTGGTTTTGGATAGTCTTTGAGAGTTCATTTCCTATGTTGGTATCTGGCCGGTACAATCTCGCCTCCTAGATTCAGGCTGTGGTCTGATGTTGTTTTTCTCAGACTGAAGGATTCCCTTTAATAATTCTTGTAGGTCTGGTTTGGTTTTTACATATTCCCTTAATTTCTGTTTATCTGGAAATGTCCTAATTTCACCATTATATTTGAACTAAAGTTTTGCAAGATATATTATTCTTGGTTGGCAATTTTTTTCTTTCAATGTTTTATATATGTTATCCCATTGCCTTCTTGCCTGCATAGTTTCTGCCGAATAATCGAGCTTAGTCTTATTGTTTCTCTTCTGTATGTGACTTTTTGTTTTTCTTGAGCTGCTTATGGGATTTTTTCTTTGTCTTTGGTTTTAGTGAGTATAATTATGATATGCCTTAGTGTTTTTCTTTTTGAGGTCTATCCTATATGGGGTTTGTTGAGCTTCTTGGATGGTCAGCTTTCCATCATTCATGATATTAGAGAAGTTTTCTATCGGCAATTCTTCAGTGATCCTCTCTGTGTTTTCCATTTTCTTTCCCTGTTCTGGAACTCTGATCACTCGAAAATTTTTGCTTTTGATTGTATCCCACATAATTCTCACAGTTTCCTCATTTTTCTTCTTTCTTTTTTCTGATTTTTCCTAGAACTGAGCTGTATCCAACTGATTGTCTTCAATTTCACTGGTCCTGTCTTCCATCATCTCAAATCTGCTCCTTAGCCCTTATATGACTCTGTCTGTCTTAGTCATGTAGTGCTGCTGTAACAGAAATACCACAAGTGGATGGCTTTAACTAAGAGAAATTTATTTTCTCAGTCTAATAGGTTACAAGTCCAAACCAGGGCATCAACTCCAGGGGAAGGCTTTCTCTCTCTTTTGGCACTGGAGGAATGTCCTTGTCCTCAATCTTCCCCTGGTTGAGGAGCTTCTCAGGCACAGGGACCCTGTGTGCAAAGGACCCTCTCTGCTCCTGGTGCTGCTTTCTTGGTGGTATGAGGTCTCCAACTTTCTGCTTGCTTCCCTTTCCTTTTATTTCTTGAGAGATAAAAAGGTGGTGCAGGCCACACCCCAGGGAAACTCCCTTTACCTTGGATCAGGAAAGTGACCTGAGGGTGGTGTTGCAATCCCACCCTAATCCTCTCAACATAAAATTACAATCACAAAATGGAATAGAACCACACAATACTGGGAATCATGGCCTAACCGAGTTGATACACACATGTTTGGGGGGACATATTTCAATCCATGACACTGTCCATTTCTGAAATCTTGTTTATCTCTTGGATTTCTAATTATTTTTGTATGAGTTCCAGTTTTGAATTTATTTTGGCATTTTGTTCCTGTATTATTTTCCTGAATTCTTCCTTTTTTTTGGGGGGGGGGGGGGTTGTATTTTACATGAATTCGTGTGCCTTTTCCATAAATTTGTCTACTTTTTCCTCATTTTTGTCTGCTTTGTGCTTCAACTCTTAGATAGCTCTGAATATCAGTGATTTGAATTCCTTGTCAGGTAGGTCTAGTGCCTTTTCTTCTACTGGAAAGTCATCTGGTGTTTTATTTTGGATGCCTACTGGAACCATCCTGTCCTTTTTTTTTTTCAATATGTTTTGATATTGCCTGCTGTCTTCGGGACATTCAGTAGTTATTTCCTTCATTTCTTGATTGTAGATTTGTTTGTTTCATCCTGGTTTTTTGTTTTATTTGGTTATGTCAGTGCAGGCAGGCTGTGTGTTCTTTTTTTGCTCATCTGTGGTCGTAATTCTTTTTCCCTCCTTGTCCAATGGGTGGGGCCAGTCACTCAACTATGGTGCAGCATGGCAGGTCCAGCTGAAGGGGAGGGGCTGGGCTGGATTGTTTGTGGTACGTACTAGGGTTGACAGGGTGGGCCAGCATTCAGTGCCGGGTAAGTTCTGGTAGGCTATGCCTGTGCTGCTCAGAGGTCTGATGTTCAGCGCATGGTGCAGGTAGTCATGAAATAGGGGGGAGGTTGTGATGTATAGAGCTTATATGGGTATGGGAAAGAGGAGAGAGAAACAGAAGCCAAAAACAAACAAAGAAAGTGCAAAGTGAGCTTGCCTGTGGAGTGGAGAGATGAGAAACTGAGAAATGGAGAAAAGCAAAGAGAGAAAAAAAAAAAAGAAAATGGGAAAAAGAAAACAGAATAACTAGATAAAAATTTGGAAGAAAAAAAAAAAGAAGAAAGAAAAGCCCCCAGGAGTCCCACTGGTGGGGCTGCGAAGACCAGAGAAGTCTCCCATGCCATGCACTATAGCCTGGCTAGAGGGGTAGAGATGTCACACAGCACCAGGTATTCAGGAGACATGAAAAGAAGGTAAGTGTAGACAGATGGGAACTGAGAAATGAAGAAAGACAGAAAGGGAACAAGAGAGAAGAAAAAAAAAAAGGGGGAGAAAGAGAAATGCCCCAGGGATTCTACCTACGTGGCTGTGCATATTGGGGGAATGGCTCCTAAGCCGTGCAGTGTGGGCCAGCTAGAAGAGGCTCCCAAGTGTGAAAAGAGAAAGAAAACAAACTAAACAGAACAGAACAAAAGAAAACAAAACAAGAAAAATAATCGAGGAATCCCACCAGTGTGGTGTCGAGGGTCGGGGGAGTGGTTCCCCAGTTGAGCGAGGTTTCACAGCCTTTCAAGAAGAATCAAAGATGGCCTATGGAGCCAGGTGTTCAGAAAGGAGGGGGAGGTGGTGGGAGGCACAGAATAAACCAAAAGAGACGGAAAGAAGCAACCCTAGCTAAGGGACCTGGTCAGTGCGGGTGGGGCAAATCCAAGTGGCCTGGGGTGGAAGCAGTTGCCTCCTGGCCATGAGACTGCAGCTGGCAGGAAGCAGAGGAGGCTGAAGGGGGAGAGGAAGAAGGGTGGGGGTTAGGCAAGTGTATAAGGCTTGTTACTGAGTGCTCTATCTCCTGCTGGGAACTTCGTGAAGCTGCTTTGCCAGTACTCCCTGTCCACTGATCTGTGATGTGGATGGGGTGAATCCAAGCAGCCCAGATGCTGTACTTACCAGCTGGCTGAGCCACCACAGCCAGCCAGGAAGCTTGGAGGTAGAGCAGCGGCAAGAGATTGGGGGTGGGAAAGCATGTATCACTGGTAACCAGGTGCCCTGTCTCCTGCTGGGAGTTCCTTGAAGCTGCTTTCGCATGCTTCCTGTCAGCTGATCTCTGACAGGAGTCCAAGATTGCAAATCTGTGCTGTGTCAGCTGATAAGGAACCTCTACATATATCTCTCCTAACTCTGTCCTCAGTCAGCTTCATATTCCATTCAGTGTTTGGCTGAGTTTTTAATCTCTTATTTTGACACTTCAGGTTCCAGGAATGATGTTTGTCTCTGTTTTACTTAGTTTTTCGGATCTTTGCTGTGGAAGGACGGCATGGTGCTTCTGTCTATGGTACCATGTTGGCCAGAAGTCCTTTTATTCTTTTTTTAATGTAGGATCCAGATATTTGGGTGGTAAGGAAATCCATCAGTTTTCTCTGCCTCAGACCATTCTCCCTTGTGCATTTTATTTCTTTTCTTACTCTTCTACGCTAAAAGTTATTCAAGGTAGGGGCAAAGATTCATTCTGTATTTTTATCCCCAGTAATACTGATGGGTTATGGAGAATGAAGAGGAGAAAGCAGATGCTAACTTGGACAACTGTAGTTTGATGGAGCGGGTGGTTTTCTCAGTAGGTTCTTAGCAGCTTAGCTTCCACTAGTAAAGTTGTAGAGGTGGTGAAAATATCTTTGGTAGGCTCTTTAATTTCAAGGAAGTTTACCACTTTATATTCTTTTCCTGACTCTTACTTGCTCTTGGGCAAAGAACAGACAAACACTGCAACCGCTTAAAACCGTCCATCTTAGAATCACAGATCTGGATTCAGAGCTGGAGAAGCCTTAGAAAGGTTGTGCCCTAGTCCACAGCTCTTTTCAGGTCAACCTGTCAGTTTGGATTATGCCTCAACTTGTGTTTTAAGCTTTGGGTATCACGCTCTTCTTTTGTCGTTGTTATAGTTTTTCTTTATTTCCTGCAACTGGAAGTTCAAACATAATATTAATAAATTATTTTCTTTCACACTATCCTTCATTTTGCTTGTGTCCCAGTTTATTTTTTTTGTAATTTATTTTGTTTTTGTTGTTATTGAAAATATACACAGCAGAACATACACCAATTAAACAATTTTTACATGTACAATTCAGTGACATTGATTACATTCTTTGAGTTGTGCAACCATTCTCACCCTCCTTTTCCCAGTAGTGCCTCCCCCATTAACATAAACTTACTGCCCCCTAAGTTCTGTATATAATCTTCTGAGTTGCTCTTGTCAATTTGATCCCATATAGATTGTGCCTTAAAAGAGCACAATGCTCAAGGCAGATATTCTTTACTAATTAAGCTAAACTATATTTTTTGTTTAAGGTTTAAAGATTATCTCAGGTACATTGTAGTGAATTGCTTAATATGGCCCTTCTAGCCATATTCTTTGTGATTCCCACATAATGATTGGGCGGGACGATGCAAATAAGGTGCTTGTGGCCCACCAAGGGGATTAGACTTCTTGCTAATAATACAGATAAGGTGGAACTGTAATGGGAGGATTGGTCAGTTTTCTTATTCCACTAGGCTTAAAATCAGCCATCCTAGAGGTGGAAAGAGGAGACCCAACTACCACCAGGAAAGAAGAGCCAGGAGCAGAGCATGTCCTTAGACCTGGTGTCCCTATGCTGAGAACCTTGTAGACCGAGGAGACAGAGCTGTAACACCTGAGACAGCGAAAGATGGCGAGAAGTGGCGGCAAGGTGGAAGAGAACCAGCAGCAGTAGAACCAGGAGATTAGCTGGAGATGACGCAGTGGGTTTCTTGGCCCATAGAGTGAAAAAGCTGAGCACTTTCAGGCAGGAGGCATACTGGAGGGATGAGGTGCCTCTGGGCACTTGTCAGTGGAGCTAAAGAGCTTTGTAACCCTTGCTCAAGCAGGACAGAGGCCAGGCCAGCTCAAGAGGCCCAATGGGCTGAGGGGCCAAGGGGCCAAGGGGCTAAGGGGACGAGGGGCTGAGGGACTCAGAGGCTAATCACTGAGAGGCCAAGGGCCAGAGAGAGGCCTGCCTGCAGGGATGGCTGAGAAGAGGTTGTCCTGATTGAAGAACTGTATTCTAAATTGTAACCTGTTACTTCCCTAATAAACTCTATAACTGTACATAGAGTTTGTGAGTTCTGTGTGGCCATTGCAACTAATTATTGAACCCAGTATAGAAGTAGAGAGTCCTGTGGGAGGGATGGTTGGTATCAGAATTGGTAAAAAGGTCGGAGGGTGTTTTCGGCTGTTGATGCTGATAATGTTTCTTCTCCCCTTGTGAAGTTAGACAAGGAGGTCTGATGTTGCCACCACGCCACTTTTTATCAGGGCAATAGTTTCAGGAGTTCATCCAGCCTCAATGGCTCCAGAATACCTGGATTCTATTAGAATTTGAAATTCTGCTCTGCATTTTCCAACTTTTGATCTGAATTCTTCTATATAATCTTTGATCAAAATACTCAGTAATGGTAGCTGGGCACCATCCAGTTTCATGGCAAAGGAGACAGTTGTTTATGGAGGCAATTAGCCACACATTCCATTTCCTCCTCCTTTTCTTGACTCACCTTCTTCATTTGTTGCTCCTGGTAAATAGAGACCAATTACTGTACCTTGGATGCCCACTTTCAAGGTTTTAAGACCCCAGGCATTACTCAGCAAACTAGGAGGTAGAACAGAAACACTAAACAGGTTATTTGGTCAATTAACTGAGATGTCCCATGAAACCATGATCCTGAACCTCCAAACCAGGGAATCAAGTCCCATGAGGTGTTTGGTTATACATAAGCAGCCTCGGTAGCTGCTCTTTTTTTTTTTGTTTTTTGTTATAAAAATGTATATCGCACAACATTTGGACATCAGGGTCTTCAAAGTCGCTTCCATAAAATCCAAATGTGACATGCCTTCTGGAATCAGAAAGTGTCATATGTGTAGGCTGAAGCTTTGTTGTCAATTTTTTTTTCCACAATATTTGAGCCATCTAAAAGGTTCCTTAAAGATTTTGCATTTGCTACTAGAGCAAATGCCAACTTCCAATATCCTTTCACACAGAAAGCACCCACTGGAGAAGAAATATGCATTTCAGAGACAGCGCTAATTCAGGGCTTCTAGAAAGTGTTTGCTTAAAAGAGTAATTATATAGTTCTGGAGACTTTGAACTTGTCCAGGCTCTTTCATCAGTTTATGTACAATAATATGGTGAACATCAACATTTCCTCTGGGTAGATATTATCATCATCCTCCACCTCTGGGCAAGGTGAGACCCACTGAGAGGAAGGGATTTGGCCGATGCTGTAGAGGTGAGTGAGCTGAGGTATTGAGACCAAAACTCAGGACCTCACTTATTTGGCCAAGAAATTGTTCTGGACGAAATTGTCTTCAGTGCTATGTTAACCAGTAACTAGCTGCCCTTAAGCCAACTCTAACTCATGCAACCCCATGTATTTCAGAGTAGAACTGCACTCCATAGGGTTTTCAAGACTGTGTCCCTTCAGAAGTAGATCACCAGGCTTTTCTTCTTGAGGCACCTCTGGGTGGGTTCAAATTGCCAATCTTTCACTTAATCATTTGCACCATCCAGGGATTCCCAGTGCTATGCTAACCTCATTTAACAGCTAAACATTTAGGTTTCTCTAGTCCCTAGATCCTCAACACAGGGGGGCAATATGGTTTTACTTGGGGTAAGGGCTTTGGAGTGATTCAGATTTAGGTTCATCTCCAACTCTGCCATTTACCAGCTGCATGGCTTTGGACATGTTATCTACCTTTTCTAAGCCTATTTCAAATGAGTATTGTGAAGATTACATAAAACAACCAACACACCTAGTATAGTATCTGGCATGTAGTAAGAACTCAGTAATGAACTCAATGAATGGTTAAAAGAAAAAAAAAAAATTGCCATTGAGTAGGTTATTACTCATTACGACCCCATATGTGCAGAATAGAACTGCACCATAGGGTTTCCAAGGCTGTGATCTTTCAGAAGCAGACAGCCAGACCTGTCTTTCAAGGTGGGTTTGAACCACCAACCTTCTAGCTAGTAGTCAAGCGCTTAATCATTTGTGCCACCAGGGATTCCAAAATAGTAATAAACAAAAAATAACATTAGTAATAAATTGTTTTCTTTTATGCTGCCAAAGAGCCTGCCCTCTCTCCTTTCCTCATTACACTGTAGAGCTCTGCTTCACTGGCTTTTCTGAAAAGGTCTTATACTATTCAATTTTCTTGTCTACATCCCTTGGGGGTACTGTGGGTGAACAGCTAACTCAACTGATTAATTAATCTAAGACAACGTACTGATGGATAATAATGGCACAATATATCTCAAAAACTTGGTAGCCTTTATAATCCTAAAAAAAAAAAAATCCTGATAGAGGCCCTTAAATGACAGCCTCTGTAATGGGAATGAATAATACAGAATTTGGAGTTCCTTGTTTAAGTGAGGAAACATTTTTCCTATTTGTCTGTGGTAGTGCATCAGAAAAAGTTTATACTGGTCTTATCCATGCCCTCAGCTGGTTCCCAGTGGCCAGAGACACTGCATTTTGTTTTCGTTGTGTGAGGGGTGGGGGATGGGATTGGGCTGGGGAAAGGATGAAACTGAAAATGTTCAAATGACTTTAAACCTTTCTATCATTATAAATACTTAACTATGTCGCCAAATTGATCATAGCATAGGTCTAATTATGTCTACATGTACCAATCAGGCAGTAGAGAAACTATCCTTACCCATCACTCCTGGGACAAGAAAAAAAAACTGAAGTTATATACCTGGGTTCTCCTTTTTCTAGAGCTGTCATTAATTTTGAAAACCTGGTGGTGTAGTGGTTAAGAGCTATGGCTGCTAATCAAAGGGTGGGCAGTTCGAATCCACCAGGTGATCCTTGGAAACTCTCTGGGGCAGTTCTGCTCTGTCCTATAGGGTTGCTATGAGTAGGAATAGACTGGATGGCAACGGATTTGGTTTTGGCTTGGGTCATTCATTTCTTTCTTTCAGTATGCCAGTGTTACGGATGTAATTGTGTCCCCCCAAAAAGATATGTTGGTATCCTAACCCCTGGTACCAGTGAATGTGGTCTTGTTTGGGGATAGGTAGTCATACCAAAGCAGGTGGGACCTAACCCTAATCCCTTCTGAGTGGTGTTTTATAAAAACAGCAGGACAGACACAGACACACAGAGGAGGGTGGGCACGCGGCGACGGAGGCGGATGGGTCTACAGCACAGAGAAGGGTGGGCACGGGGCGGCGGAGGCAGATGGGTCTACAGCACAGAGAAGGGTGGGCATGCGGCGACGGAGGCAGATGGGTCTACAAGCCAGGAGTGCCAGGGATTCCCAGCTGTTGCTAGAACCTGGGGGAGAGGTATGGGCCTGTGCCTTTCTCAGAGCCTCAAAAGGAGTCAACATGTTCACATCTTGACTGGAACTTCCAACCTCAAGGACTGTGAGACAATAAGTTTGTTATTTAAAAGCATCTACTGTGGTGTTTATGTTACAGCAGCACTAGGAAGCTAAGATAGTCAATTAAAGGTTCTAGTTATCAGTTTCTCCCCTTTTTAAGTGGGAGAATTGGAGTGACTAGTGTCCCTCAGCTGCGTTCATAGACCGTTGGGCCAAATTTTCCTCGTCTTCCAGTTATTGTTCAGCTGAGTGAAAGTAGTCAGGGTTCAGCTTCTCTGTTTCTCTCCACCCATTTTCATTCCTAGTGTCAACAACAGAGAATTTTGATAGTTTGCTGACATACAGTACAGCCAAAAAAACCCATTGCTGTGGAGTTGATTCTGACTCATAGCGACCCTATAGGACCGAGTAGAACTGCCCCATAGAGTTTCCAAGGAGCACCTGGTGGATTTGAACTGCTGACCTTTTGGTTAGCAGCTGTAGCACTTAACCCCTACACTACCATGGTTTCCTATATTTGGTATGGTCTGAACCAGAAAACAATAAACTGGCCTTAGAGATCCGTTTTAGCTGAGAATTGCTGTTCCTATTTTTCAGTCTTATAAATACCTTCCTATGAAGTGGAGAACAAAGCTCCGTCTCTTGTGCTTCATTAAATTCCTTTTCTCATGGACTCTCTTTTCTGGTAATAGTTGAACAAGTGTGCAATTCAGCAAGAGACAAAAGGGCGTGTGCTTAGTGGGAGAGTGAAGTCTGAGCATCCCTGTAACCAGTCAGGCCTAGAAATCAGGAGGCCGCAGCAAAGAGCAAAGACGCCATCCTCTGCTCTTTCCTGCTCCCCTCCCGCGACAACTGCTTCCATCAAAGCCTCAAGTTTTTCTGACATCTATAAAAGGAGAGGAGGGTGCTGAAAATTCAATCTAGCTCTGAAACCACAGCATTTGATCCTTGCCTCTTGGGTGAGGAAAAGGATAAATTTCTGTCTGTGGAGTATTTGATAGACAAAATCCCTTGCTGTGCGGTTCTACCTTATCATCAGCCTGAGGGCTTGCTGTCTTCCAAGTTAAATATGAATGCTCAGAACCCTCCATGACACACTGTGAGAGACTCCCCTGAGGGTTTTGCAAGCAACTCTGTCTCCTGACCCGGAAGTGAAATTTCCGTGAGGAGGAATGACCAATGATGACGGTAATGACAGTTGAGCATTACGATGATCAAAATCCCAAATGGACGGGTCCTTCTGGATGCAGTGTTGGAGTTGGTGTGTCTGCCTGCCCAGTGCCAGCATGGCCACGGTCTGCTGCCTTTCTCCCTCCTTCCTGCCTCCTGCCTGCTGTAGTACCCAGAACCCACGCAAGGGCTGTCTCCATGGGGCTGAGAGTCTAGCTGGGCGAGAGAGGTCATGAAAGTCTTACCCTAGTGAAAATACAGTCATCCGTTACAAATATTTTAGAACTTAGTGGTTAAGAGCTTGGGTTCTGGATTCAGCTGACCTGAGTCAGAATCTCCATCTTTCTCTTGAGAGTATCCTTGTACAATAGTTTAGGTAACTTTGCTTGCCAAGCCTCTGTCTCCTTGTCGGTAAAATGGGGATAGGTATTGGTATGTAACTCATTAGCTACTACGAGGATTAAATGATATAAGTAAATTACGTAAGTAAATGAGCACAGTGCCTGGTACACAGTGAGACCCCAATAAACCATAACTATATGCTGTTATTATTAACAGATTTGTGTGCATTCTTGGTTGGACCCTACCACTCATATGCAAATCCCCTCTCAAAATGCACTGTCACTTCCAGGTACTTTTCTTAATAAATCACAGTTGTTTTAATGTTGAAAAGGAAATATCTTCCCAGGGAAATTGTCTCAAGGCTACCCTGGTTCTCTTTATTTTCTCTTCTATGATATTCTAGAATAGCTTTTGTTTTTCATCATGTCAGGACCACTAACACATTGCTTTCTACTGATACCTGTTTACTTGTCTATATTCTAGATCCAGCAGAACTATAAGATGAGCTACAACCGCAAGCTACATATGAAATGTAAATTTCGTAACAACCACTCTTAAAAAAGTAAAAAGAACTGGCAGAATCAATTTTAATAATACGTTTTATTTAAATTAATAGTCCAAAATATTACAATTTAGCATATAAAAGAAAAACCAAACCTGTTGCCATCGAGTTGATTCCAACTCATAGCGACCCTATAGGACAGAGTAGAACAGCCCTATAGAGTTTCCAAGGAGCATCTGGTATATTCAAGCTACGCCACCAGAGTTAGTCAATATTAAAAAATTCTCATTGAGATATTTTGCATTCTTTTACTGCATCTTCAGAATCCTTTATGGCACAACTTGATTTGGACTAGCCACATTTTCAGTGCTCAGTAGCCACATGGCATATTGGACAGCACAGCTGCAGACTGCAGAGTTCTTGGAGAAGACATAATAGGACTGTGAAGCATTTTTTTTAATACGTTTTATACATTTTCATGAGCCACAGTAATTTGTGCTGGCATTTGTACTACTTGAGATATTACAGTTTTTAGCACTGATTTTTCAGGATTGCTATTAAAAGTCAAGTATGCATCGAATCTCTGTGTTTACCTTATCTGTGTTAGACAGTTCTGCATTTGAGTTCCAAGCAACTTGGAATACTTGCTTCATCATCAGCCTGTCCCCATGATACCTGCAGTAGTTTCTTGAGTTTTTAAAATGCCAGAACTGCCACTCAATCGACAAACATTAAACAAGAGTCCAAGGAGTAGAGGCATCATGGGGAATACTAAGAAGTGCATGAAACGACCTCTTCTTTCCAGGAACCTGTATAAACAGTACTGATGCCCACTAATTTCAATAATATTTCAGCTTGTCATGCTGTGGTGACTTGTGTGTTGCTGTGATGCTCGGAGCTATGCTATCAGTATTTAAAATACCGGCGGGGCACCCATGGTAGACAGGTTTCAGCAGACCCTCCAGACTAAGACAGACTAGGAAGAAGGGTCTGGTGATCTAATTCCAAAGATTAGCCAAAGTACATCCTGTGAATCACTGAAGAATATTGTCTGATATAGTGCTGGAAGATGAGCCCCCTAGGTTGGAAGGCACTCAGAAAGAAAGTGGCCACAACAATGGACTCAAGCATACCAATGATCACGAAGATGGCACAGGACTGGGTGATTTTTTGTTGTGTTGTATGTGGGGTCATCGTGGGTTGGAGCCAACTTGATGATTAACAACCATGCATTATTTCCAGGTGGCAAAGATTTGAACTATTCGTCTTCTTTAAACCTTTGGAATATTTTTAAATAGTTTAAGGTTCAAAGCAGAGTACTTTGCTGGTGAAATGTAAAAATGCATTTTACAGAAGAAGCCGATGTGCAAATTAACTTCGGCATGTTTCAGTTCAATGTTAGTTTATTTTAAGTTTTAAAGAAAGACGCAACAAACTGGATTTTCAAGTCTCCTGAGGGGATTTATTTCAAAGGCAAAACTCCTGAATTACCCTGTAGAGTAGATGTCTGGTTGATTTGTAAATTGTTGGTTATAACAGAGGCGCTAGAACACATCTATAAACTCATGTCAAAAAAAATAGTATCACATCAAGGAGGACTCTGATATGAGGAACATTAAATAATCCATGGTTATGAAATGCTTTGGTGCCTTCCTATTGATAAGTAAATTTGCACCTTTTAGTCGTAAATATTGTCAACACGCTCCTTTAATGAACATCATTTCAACTTAAGCTCTTTGATAATGTTTTTAAAAATACACAGGTACTTAAACGACACCGGATATTGCTGCATTTGATTGCTATGTCTGAAGGCTTAAGGCATTTTATAATGAAAGAGTTATGATTTTGAAAATCCCCCAAATTATAAATAGAGTAACTTGCTTTCTGCTTTGGCCTTTGAAGGCGAGGCAACTGCCTTGCCTCAGTATTCCACCAGGAGTAGCTCATCTGTCAGGCGTACTAAACTGCAGCTCATGGCGGTGAAGGAAGATGGAAAGATTTTAAAATTAGAGCTACAGAGTAAGATGGTCAGTGTGTACCTAGCTGTGTCAAGAAGAGAGAAACCCTGTGTCTTAGTTATCTAGTGCAGCTATAACAGAAATACCACAAATGGATGACTTTAACAAAAAGAAATTTATTCTCTCATGGTCTAGTAGGCTATGATCTAAATTCAGGGCGTCAGTTCTAGGGGAAGACTTTTCCTTTCTGTGGGCTCTGGAGGAAAGTCTTTGTGATGCATCAGTCTTCCCTTGGTCTGGGAGCATCTCAGCACAGGTCCAAAGGATGCCTTGGCACTGTTTTCTTGGTGGTGTGAGCTGCCCAGCTCTCTGCTTGCTTCTTTTTTCTTTTATCTCTTGAGAGGTAAAAAGGTGGTGTAGGCCACACTCCAGGGAAACTCCTTTTACATTGGATCAGGGAGGTGACCTGAGTAAGGGTGGTATTACAATCCCACCCTAAATCTCTTTAACCTAAAATTACAATCACAAAATGGAGGACAACCACACAATACCGGGAATCATGGCTTAACCAAGTTGATACACACATTTTTGGGGGGACACAATTCAATCCATGATACCCTGTATCTGGCAGGCACAAGTACACGGACACTAGGAAGGAGTTCTCCATGATGTGGGGTGACTTTACAGGCTTAGCACATTAGTTTAAAATATCCATCAATACCATCCACTCGCTCTGTGCAAACTCACCTAGCCAATGTCTGACTGCCCCACTGTCCCTGTCCCAGGAAGGAGTGCCTTGGGCACCTTGTGTATATATTCTGGGACTTAGAAAGGAACAGCCTTCCTTTTTATCATTAATATTTAAATTTGCTCTTGGTTGATTAGCTCCCTGCAGTTTATCAGTTACCTGAAATTTGATCACCTCTGGGTGAATGGATTGAGAAGAGTTTCTAAGCTTGCAAAGGTGAAAACAAGGCCTTAAAATATGGTGGTAAGTTTTTCTCCTTTCACTTCCCCAAGGGCCAGACCACCTCATGATGGTTAGTCTCCAACACTCAGGGCTTTATCCTCTTAGCAGGGAACAATATTCATTGAATGTCCTGTTAGATATTAAAGAGGAGATATCAAAAGAATTAAAAACAAACAAACAAAAAAAACCACTTGCCTTCTAGTTAATTCTGACTCCTGGGGACTCCATGTGGGTCAGAATACAAAAATGCGCCGTAGCTTTTCAATGGCTGATTTTTTGGAAATAGATCACCAGGTCTTTCTTCCAAGGTGTTTCTGGGTGGACTTGAACCCAATCTTTTTGGTTAGCAGCCGAGTGTATTAAAGATTTGAGCCACCTAGGGACTTCAAAGAAGAGAGAGTAGAAATATTCCTTCTCTCTTCATTCCCATTCTTCAGCCCCAGGCACTGACAATCAAAAGAGGGTGGGCACGTAATTAAGTACCACTTTTTGAACATGGGCAAACACACATGAAGATACCTCTCAGGACAACCGTGACGTGGAGGTGCTAAAGGATGTGGGTATGAATGGAGTGCAAAGAGCTGAGATGGTTTACTCTTGAATAGCTTCTCAGAGAAAATGAATTCTTGACCAGAGTTTCTGAAAGATGAGAAAGATGGTTTGAAAAGAGAAAGGAGAGAGCTTTAGGCTGAGGAAAGAGTGTGAACAGAATTATCCTTCCATAACCCTGAAACCATAATCAAAGATGAGAGGGTCTAAACAAACCTTCCTGAAGTAGTGCATGAGTAAGTGCCAAAGAGAAGTTTTTTAAATTAAAAAGAGAGCAAGAGGAACACAACAGAGAACCCCTGAGGGAGCAGGAGAGCAGTGGGATGCAGACCCCAAATTCTCGTAAAAAGACCAGACTTAGCGGTCTGACTGAGACTAGAAGGACCCCATTGGTCACGACCCCCAGACATTCTGTTAGCCCAAGACAGGAACCATTCCCAAAGCCAACTCTTCAGATAGGGATTGGACTGCATAATGGGATGGAAAAAGATGCAGGTGAAGAATGAGCTTCTTAGATCCAGTAGACACTTGAGACTGTGTTGGCATCTCCTCTCTGGAGGGGAGATGAGAGGGCAGAAGGGGTCAGAAGCTGGTGGAATGGACATGAAAAGAGAGTGGAGGGAAGGAGTGGGCGGTCTCATTGGGGGAGAGCAATTAGGAGTATATAGCAAGGCATATATAGATTTTTGTGTGAGAGACTGACGATTTATAGACTTTCACTTAAAGCACAATAAAAATTAAAAAAAATAAGAGAGGAAGAGGATCAGGTTATTATGGTTCATGAAGGCCTCAAGGAAGAGGCAGGACCCAGAAAGATGGGTATGACTGGGAAAACAGAAGATGGAGCATTTCTTCTCCATTCACTGTGAGCATTTTCTGATCTCGGTAAGTGTAGTGACCAGACCGATTTTGGATGGAGTAGAAAAAGTAAGAGATTCTACAGACTAATGAGAGCTCCTATAAGGGTCTAAGCACATAGTGAGGACAAAACACCATATAAACACAAAACTGAGTTATCATATGGAATGGAACATGTCAAAAGTAAAACTGGAGCCTCTAAAAGTCTTCGGTCATCCAAGACATAAAATGAGCTTGGGTAAGACATCAAAATATTCTATTTGTTGTAAACTGTGTAAACTAGTAATGCATAGGAACTGTCTATAAAGAGCACCTACCCTTCAAGGGCCTGGAAAATGAAGCAACGTCTTGGTTGTTCACGAGGGTGCTGCCTCCTTGCTTCTCACTGACCATGTTAATGGCATTGACAAAGGAGCATCATCAAAATGGAAAGAAACTCCTGGGAATACAGAGCAAAGGTGGGGGTAAGACCTTCAGGCCTAGTTCCACTGCAGAGAAGACTTGGGACAAGGCACAGGGGCCTGGGACACTATGTTCTGGCTATCTTTGCATGTGTGTTTTAGGTTTCCTTTCTTCTTTTAAATAGGATGAGCACGTAATTAAATACCACTTGTTGAACATGGGCAAGCAGGCGCAGGTCAGCACCAAGCCCCCACATGCTGGGCTGCTCCCTAAGGGCTTAGAAACCCAGCTTAGCTGCTGCAATCAAAACAGAAAGCAGTTATGGGACTCAGAAGGTATACAGTTTTTCTTTTCCCCCAGACAGCCTGTCAGCGGGAATGTCTTTGATCGCTGCTTGGCAGCCAGCAGAGACTCACTGTTCCAGCCACAAAGACTAATGGGAAGAGGGAGTGGAAAGAATCAGGAAGACAGGCTGAAAGGAAGTGGTTCGGTGACCCCAGGCCCAGACAGAGCCACAGTAGAGAGGGAATTAGCACCCACTTCTTTTTTTTTTTTTTCCTCCAAGCGTGGTCATCTGTGGCCCATGCTTCGTAAATTCAGTTCTGGGCTGTGATAGTTGGAACTGGGAAAAATCCAACCCATGTTTTAATATTGGTTGTGGCACAAGCTGCAGAGGAACTTCCCACAAAATGGAAATAGCCTGGGTGTTAAAATTATTGAAGACAGGAGATGGAGACATGAATGGCTTTGAGAAGCAAAGAAACCCCAAAGTGACATATTAGCGTGACTTTCCTTTTATTGTAATAAATTGCATTTTACCCTATTTTTTTTTTTTTTATTCATGGAAGTAATTCTGTATTATTATTATCACCATAGTGATTGGGGGAATGACACATCTAGAAAGGTAAGGAAATAATCAAGGACTCGGTGATAATGAGCAAGCCCTCTTCACAGCAGCGTCTCCCCACTGTCAGCGAATGAGGTTGCCCGCTCCGTCTGGTCCTTGATGGTGCTCTGCATCAAGAGTGTGATATGAGCGCCTATGCTCACTCCTTATTGTCAAAGCCATCATTTTGCCATGTGACCAATTCAGTCATACGCCTCTGAAAGTACTACTTAAAGTCCATAGGTGACTTCCCAGGGTTTTGAGCATTGAAATAGATTTTCTTTGTCACGTTTCAGGGAAGACAGAAAAGGAATTGAAAGGAAACAGTGAAAGCCATCAAAGTTAGCACCATACCTGCCAGATCATTTCTTTCCCTAATTTTCTCCATTCCAGGCCACTCCGATTGCCTATCTCCTCTGAATTGCTCCCTTCTCCTCTTGCTAAAGGCCTGCCCTCCCGTGATTAGATTTCCCCAGCACCTATTTTTCCTCTGTCAGCTAACTCCTGCGCTGGGCTCTGCCATTTTGCAGCATTCCTAGACCAGTACATACAATCATTCTGCTTGAATATCAGGCTACTTAAGAGATGATTCCAGCCCCGGGTTTTCTACTTTGAGAATTGGTCCTAGCTTCATTCTGCAAAGGAGACTTATATCACTGTCAGATGGAGCACAATTACACAATAATGGCCAAGTGCTTCTGAGATTCACTCTGTGTGCTCTCAGCTTCTCCAACGGGCAGAGATCATCTGTTTACCGATAATGCATCAGAAGTACCAGTATCTGAGTTAAAGACAAGGAATTCTTACTGAACCCTTATAATGAGCAAGGTGTAGATTTGGAGCTTTAGAACATATGAAGATTTTTCAAGTGTGGTTTGTGCCCTCAAAGTATTTATAATTGTTTTTGAAGTTGTGAGAACCAAATATATAAAATTATAAGTAATATTTTAAGTCACAACAACAATTGCCTGATAATTGATGCAGCCAGTAGGTGCTGCAGTTAGAATAAAGGAGCACTTGGACAGAATGGTCAGGAAAAGGTGGAAGAGTGATGGGGTAGGAGACTACTGGATGCTTCTGGGTCTTTGCTTATCTCCTGTTACATCAAAGCTTAGAAAGGGGAGAAATCTCAACATCGTACACATCCAGTGTTGTTGTTAGGTGCCGCCAAGTCAGGTCCAACTCATAGTGACCCTACATAAACAGTGGTGTCACTAGGGTTGGTGTCACCCAGGGAGGTTACTCATGGTGTCACTCCTCCACCTGTGCTTATTACCACAATCTTGCAGCCAAAACACCAGAAAATTTGACAAAATCAGCGACCATAAAAACACCGGCAGCAACGAAAACAACAGTGGGTGCTTGTACTGCGTGCAGATAACATGATTAGAAGTGTAATTACAATTTGGTAATAATGACAGCTCTAACCAGAGCAGATTAGAAGATTCAAAAAGTAAATTAGTGTAGAGTTTTAGCCTTGTAGGTATATTCACATGTAGGGTTGCTATGAGTTGGAATCGACTTGACAGCACTGGATTTGGTTTGGTTTTTTGGTAAGCTGGCTTACGAAAATTTTTTTGTTGTTAAACAACTAACTACAGGGATATTTTTATAGAAAATAATAAGTTTATGCTGAAATATTGCACAAAAATTTTATAGGGAGTAATTTTGGTATCACCCTGTCTGACAGTGTCACCTCACACGCCCCTAGTGACGCCACTGAGTGTACAACAGAACCAAGCCCTGCCCGGTCCTGTGCCATCCTCACAGTCGTTGCTATGTTTGAGCCAATTGTTGTAGCCACTGTGTCAGTTCGTCTCATTGAGGGTCTTCCTCTTTTTCCCTGACCCTCTACTTCACCAAAAAAAAAAAAAAAGCATCCTGATAATATGTCCAAAGTAAAAAAAAAAAATATGTCCAAAGTATGTGAGATTAAGTCTCCCCATTCTTGCTTCTAAGAATCATTCTGGCTGTACTTCTTCCAAGACAGATTTGCTCTTTCTTCTGGCACACTGTTGTTCTCAGGTGCCGTCAGGTTGGTTCCGACTCATAGCGACCCTGTGCACAACAGAATGAAGCACTGCCCGGTCCTGCACCATCCTCACAATCGTTGCTGTGCTTGAGCCCGTTGTTGCAGCCACTGTGCCAATCTATCTCTCTGAGGGTGTTACTGTTTATCACTGAGCCTCTACTTTACCAACCATGAGGTCCTTCTCCAGGAACTGATCCCTCCTGATAACATGTCCAAAGTGTGTGAGACATAGTCTCACCATCCTTCTAAGGAGTGTTTGGTTTTACTTTTTCCAAGACAAATTTGTTCATTCTTATGGCAGTCCATGGTATATTCAATATTCTTCGCTAACACCACAACTCCAAGGCATCAATTCTTCAGTCTTCCTTCTTCATTGTCCAGTTTTCACATGCATATAAAACGATTGAAGACACCATGGCTTGGGTCAGGTGCACCTCAGTCCTCAGGTGACTTTTTTTTTTTTTTTTTTAACACTTTAAAGAGATCTCTTGCAGCGAATTTGCCCAATGCAGTGTGTCTTTTGATTTCTTGACTGCTGCTGCCATGGATGTTGATTGTGGATCCAAGTAAAATGAAATCCTTGACAACTTCCATCTTTTCTCCATTTATTGTGATGTTGCTTATTGGTCCAGTTGTGAGGATTTTTGTTTTATTTATGTTGAGGTGTAATCCATACTGAAGGCTGTGGTCTTTGACCAGTAAGTGCTTCAAGTCCTCTTCACTTTCAGCAAGCAAGCTTGTGTCATCTGCATAACGCAGGTTGTTATTAAGTCTTCATTCAATCCTGATGCCTTGTTCTTCTTTATATAGTCCAGCTTCTGGGATTATTTGCTCAGCGTACAGATTGAATAGGTATGGTAAAAGGATACAACCCTGACTCACACCTTTCCTGGCTTTAAACCATACAATATCCCCTTGTTCTGTTTGAACGACTGCCTCTTGATCCATATGCAGACTCCTCATAAGCACAGTTAAGTGTTTTGGAATTCCCATTCTCTGCAATGTTATCCATAATTTGTTATAATCCACATAGTGAAATGCCTTAGCATAGTCAATAAAACCCAGGTAAGCATCTTCCTGGTATTCTCTACTTTCAACCAGGACCCATCTAACATCAGCAATGATATCCCTGGTTCCGTATCCTCTTCTAAATCTGGCTTGAATTTCTGGCAGTTCCCTGCTGATATACTGCTGCAGCTGCTTTTTAATGATTTTCAGGAAAATTTTACTTGGGTGTGATATTAATGATTGATAATTTCCACATTCGGTTGGATCACCTTTCTTGGGAATAGGCATAAAGATGGATCTCTCCCAGTTGGTTGGTCAGGTGCGGAAGACTAGTGAGCACTTCCAGCACTGCATCTGTTTGTTGAAACATCTCGATTGGTATTTAGTTAATTCCTGGAGCCTTATTTTTCACCAATGCCTTCAATATAGCTTGGACTTCTTCCTTCAGTACCATAGGTTCCTGATCATATGTTACCTCCTGAAATGGTTGAATTTCGACCAATTCTTTTTGGTATAGTGATTGTGGGTATTCCTTCCATCTTCTTTTGATGTTTCCTGAGTCGTTTAGTGTTTTCTCTGTAGGATCCTTCAGTATTGCAACTCGAGACTTGAATTTTTTCTTCAGTTCTTTCAGCTTGAGAAATGCTGAGCATGTTCTTCCCTTTTAGTTTTCTATGTCCAGGTCTTTGCACATGTCCTCATAATACTTTGTCTTCTCAAACTGCCCTTTGAAATCTTCTGTTCAGCTCTTTTACTTTATCATTTTTTCCTTTTGCGTTAGCTACTCGATGTTTAAGAGCAAGTTTCAGAGTCTCTTCTGACACCCATTTAGGTCTTTTCTTTCTCTCCTGTCTTTTTAACAACCTCTTGCTTTTTTCGTGTATGACGTCCTTGATGACATTCCACAACTTGTCTGTTCTTTGGTCATAAGTGTTCAATGCATCAAATCTTTTCTTGAGATGGTCTCTAAATTCACTTTGGCTGTCTTGGACTTGTTCTAATTTTCTTCAGTTTCTTCTGGTATGATATATTGAATATTCTTCCCTAACACCATAATTCAAATGCATTAATTCTTCTTTGGTCTTCCTTATTCATTTCCCATGTATATAAGATGACTGAAAATACCATGGCTTGGGTCAGGCAAACCTGAGTCCTCAATATGATATCTTTGTTTTTTTAACACTTTAAGAAGGTCTATTGCAGCAGATTTGCCTAATGCAATATGTCATTTGAATTCTTGACTGCTGCTACCATGGATGTTGACTGTGGATCCAAGTAAGATGAAATCCTTAACTTCAGTATATCTGTTTATTTTTACGTTGTTCATTGGTCCAATTGTGAGAATTTTTGTTTTCTTTATATTGAGGTGCAATTCTTACTGAAGGCTGTAGTCTTTGATCTTCATCAGTAAGTGCTTCAAACCGTCTTCACTTTCAGCAAACAAGGTTCTATCTTCTGCATATTGAAGGTTGTTAATCTTCCTCCAATCCTGATGTCACAGTCCAGTTTTTCAGATTATTTACTCAGTATACAATTTTAATAAGTATTGTGAAAGGATACAACCCTGAAGCACAGCTTTCCTGATTTTAAATGATGCAGTGTCCTCTTGTTCTGTTTGAACAACTGCCTGTTGGTCTGTGTACGGGCTCTGCATGAGCACAGTTAAGCGTTGTGGAATTCCCATTCTCCATAGTGTTATCCATAATTTGTTATAATCCACATAGTCAAATGCCTTTGCATAGTTAAAATGCAGGTAAACATCTTTCTGATATTCTCTGCTTTCTGCCAAAATCCATCTGACATCAACGATATATTCCTCCTTCCATGTCCTCATCTGAATCCAGCTTAAATTTCTGGCAGTTCCCTGTTGATGTAGTGTTTTAACTACTTTTGAATGATCTTCAGCAAAATTTTATTTGCGTGTGATATTAATGATATTGTTCGATATTTTCCACATTCTATTGGATCACATTTCTTTGGAATGGGCACAAACGTGAGTCTTTTCCAGTCTGTTGGCCAGATAGATGTCTTCCAAATTTCTTGGCATAGACAAGTGAGTGCTTCCAGCATTGCATCCATTTGTTGAAACATCTGAATTGGCATTTCCTCAATTCCTGGAGCTTCGTTTTTCACCAATGCCTTCAGTGCAGCTTGGACTTCTTCTTTCAGTTCATCGGTTCTTGATCATATGCTGACTTTTGCAATGGTTGAATGTTGACCAATTCTTTTTGGTATAGTGACACTGTGTATTCCTTCCATCTTTTTTTTTTTTTTGATGCTTCCTGTTTCGTTCAATATTTTGCCCATAGAATCCTTCAGTATTGCTACTGGAGACTTGAATATTTTGTTCAGCTCTATCAGCTTGAGATATGCTGAATGTCTTCTTCCCTTTTGGTTTTCTAACTCCAGGTCTTTGCACGTTTCATTATAATACTTAACTTTATCTTCTGGAGCTGTCCTTTAAAATCTTCTGTTCAGCTCTTTCACTTCATTTCTTCCGTAACTTTAGCTACTCTACATTCAAGAGCAAGTTTCAGAGTCTCTTCTGACATTCATTTTGGTCTTTTCTTTCTTTCCTATCTTTTTAAGGACGTTTTGCTTTATTCATGTATCATGTCCTTGATATCATCCCACAACTTGTCTGGTCTTCAATCATTAGTTTTCAGTATGTCAAGTCTAGAGATGGTTTCTATATCAGGTGGGAAATACTCAAGGTCATGCTTTGGCTTTTGTGGACTTGCTTTAATTTTCTCCAGCTTCAACATGAACTTGCATATGAGCAATTGATGGTCTGTCTCCAGTTGGCCCCTTGCCTGTTCTGACTGAGGATATTGAACTTCCCCATTGTCTTTTTCCATAGATGTAGTTGATTTGATTCCTGTATATTCAATCTGGCTAGGCCCACATATATAGTTGCTGTTTATGTTGTTAAAAAAAAGATATTTCCAGTGAATAGGTCATTGCGAAATTCCATCATGTGATCTCTGATGTTGTTTTTATCCCCAAAGCCATATTTCCTAATTACTGATTTTTCTTTGTTTTCAACTTTCACATACCAATGACCAGTAATTATCAATGTATCTCGATAGCATGTTTGATCAATTCTAGACTGCAGATGATAAAAATCTTCTGTTTCTTCATTTTGGCATTAGTGGTTAGTGTGTAAATTTGTATAATAGTCATATTAACTAATCTTCCTTCTAGGCATATGTATGTTATCCTATCACTGGCTGTCTTGTACTGCAGGATAGATCTTAAAATGTTCTTTTTGACAACGAATGAGATGCCATTTCTCTTCAATTTGTTATTCCTGGCATAGTAGACCATGTGATTCTCCAGTTCAAAACGGCCAATACCAGTCCATTTCAGCTCATTAATGACTAGGATATCAATCTTCAAGCATTCCATTACATTTTTGGCATCTTTCAGTTTTTTTTATTGCTCTTTCGTACATTCCACATTCTGATTATTAAAGGATGTTTGCAGAGGTTTCTTCGCATTTTGAGTTATTCCACATTAGCAAATGAAGGTTCTGAAAGCTTTACTCTATCCATGTCTATAAGGTTGACTCTACTTTGAGGAGGCAGCTCTTCTCCAGTTGTATTTTGAGTGCCTTCCAACTTGAGTGTCTAATTTTTCAGCACTATATCAGACAAGGTTCTACTGCTATTCATAATGTTTCAGTGGCCAATTTTTTAAGAAGGAGATTGCTAGGTTCTTATTCCTAGTCTGTCTGTCTGAGTCTGAAAGCTTTGCTGAAACCTGTGCACGATAGGTAACCCTGCTGGTATTTGAAATACTGGTGGCATAGCTTCCAGCATCACAGCAACACGCAAGCCACCATAGTACAACAAACTGATAGGCAAGTGGTGGTATGCATTAAATAGCCCACTGACGAGGAGCTGACAGCAGCAACTCAAGGAGTCCAGGCCCTCAGTTTGGACACTCCACAGACCAGACAATATAACACTGCAGCATAATGAAGACTCTAGATGTATAAAGAAAAACAGCAATTCAACAGAAAAGATTAGACTAGAGATTTCTACTGATCTTATAAGAAGTATGACTGGAGGTCATGCCCTATACTTCTGATCTCAGTATTTATGGAGGCCAAATGCAGCTTTCAGCCACAAAATGTTCAGCATTGCTGGTTCAAAATGAAAGATAAAAAGTTGAAAATTTACCTTCCCAGCAAACCTACAGTTACTCCATTTTTCCCATCCTTAGCCACAAGATATGATAAGTTTGCAGGTTCAGGGCATTTTAGCAATATGTGCTTTGCAGAATTCTTGCCTTTCTCACTTGTTTTTTCTCTCTCATTGTCCACTTACCCCCAGGCACCCAGTTACCTGAATCTTCTCTGAGGCCCTGATCCTGCCTGGTCTTTGGAGAGCACTTGGCTATTTAGATTTCCTCTTCGATGCTTCACTCTGTGTGTGTGTAGTTCATCCGAGAAAAGTGATTCAAGACAAGGTACTAATGATCAGTCGTGATAAAATGCTTCCACTCTCACCATCGGTGATTTTCACACCTTTTAACGTAAGGCAGAAATAATTGGCAATTCTAAGCCCTGAGGCAGGCCAAGGGAGAGGTAGTTGTTATAGAAGAACTGATGTGGGAGAAAGGTATTGCTGTCAATTGCCATAAAGCCGATCCTAATTCATGGCTACCCTATATACAATGGAATGAAATGCTGCCTGGCCCTGCAGTATCTTCACGATCAGTTTGAACAGTTGTGATCCACAGAGTTTTCACTGGCTGATTTTGGGAAGTAGATCCCCTGGCCTTTCTTCCTAAACCTTCTTAGTCTGAAAGCTCCACTGAAACCGGTTCAGCATTAAAAAAATATGAAAGCCTCCATGGCGTGCTTTGCTGGGGAATGAAATCCAGATCTCCTGCCTGGAAGGAGAGAATTCTCCCACCGAACCACCACTGCTTTATATTGAGGTGGCGGTGGTGTGGGTGCCTTTTAGAACTCCTCACCTCATGCCATGTGGCCTCTTCTTGTTAGAAATAGAACCGCTTCCCTGGTTGAATTAAGTATACAGAGGAAATACTCTGATTCCATAGGTTTGGAATTCTCAGTTTCAAATTTTCACATCCATCAGAGTTCAGTGTAGCTCAGACATTTTTGATAATGAGAGGTGGTGCAGGAACAACGTGAAGTCCTTTTTACAGAGGACCTGTGGGAAGCAGCAGCACTCTTTCTCTGTCTAGACCTCATTTTGCTCTTTATATTTTTCTCTGCTATGGATTTGTTGTGTGAGTGTGTGCATGTGAGTGTTTGTGAACCCCCTCCTTGAGGTGGGAATGCTGTCTTTATTGTTGCTGGCTGTGTCCACAGCACTAAGAATAATGTCTGACTCATAAGAGGTGCTCGATAAATATTTGTTGAATGGATGAACAAATTGTTGAATGATTCTCCGAAATAAAGAATGAAATTAGATTACCTCTACAATCCCAGTTAGCTAATGCATTCTGTGAGGCGCTCAAGTGTTCAAGGACCTTCGCCATGGTAGGTGTCCCATAAATCACATTACAGACGAATGTAATTGGTGAGGTTGCTGTATTTTCACCTGCTGCCTGCCCTCTCCTTTTGATTGCTGTAGTGCCAAAAACAATTGCTTTGGTACTTAGTGTTACTCAGAATTCCAGACAGCAGGGCCTCCTAGCAGTGAGTATCATTCACATTAAATTGTGTTGGGATACAGGGCTGCCGTTCACATAGAGTGTAGTGTGACCAGTGCCACTGGCATTGTGTAACTGCAAAGCTGTTAGCCGGAGTGGCTCCTTGAGGGGTGTTTACAAGACACCTTCTACCCAGGGCTACTCTTCTACTGCAGGCCTGGCTCTTCTTGTTGGAAATCCTTATAAGTGTTTTGCAAGCCTCTAAGAGAGGCCACTCACTGAGCCGCAGACACCCACCATTGAATTTACCAGAACGTGGAGCAGTCCTGGAAGCAGAAGGCAGGGCCAAATAGACACAGAGGAGAAAGGGGATGGTGGGGAAACCAAAGATCAGGGGCTGGGTGCTTTCTGGGAGAGGATGTTCCCAGGGTAAGTCAGAGGGCTCCCGACCAGCCAGGGCAGCTGGAGAGCAGGACGAGTGTTAAGACAGAAACTTAAGACCCAACCACTTGAAAACACCAGCTCATGGGCTGGGGAAAAGCAGAAGAATCAAGGCTTCCTGAATGCATCAGCAGAACTACTCCCAGAGAAGAACCGGAGTTCTAACAGTATGATCCACAGGATTTTCACTGGAGGTGGCCAAGACAGGAACACAGGACTCTCCCAGTCAGGCCTAGAAAGACTATACTGGAAATGAGTACGTTCTTTTCTTAGCCTTGAAGGAAATAAATTCCTCAGACCACAGTGAAATTTGGACCTTTTGAGAGACACATTCAGAAGTACTTTGTTTTCACAGCACTTCTTGAGGGGAGTAAGTCTGGAGAGAAACAGCGGGCACAGAGCGACAGTGCTGTCCTGGTGTAGCCCGAGCAGCCTGTGGTGTGGCCTCACCTATGTAACCGGCTGTTCTGATGTCTCTGTTCAGGTCTGCGTACAAGTACTGAGCACCTGGTGTGTGCAAGCACGTGCTCAGTGGGCTGCACTCTCTCTCATTTACTTCTCTCCACAATCCCACCCACTTAGGTTCTCCCAGTATCCCCTGGGCCACTATTGACTGGTTATGCCCCGCTCAAGGGTCCTGGCTACTGGGTACTGAAAATGGGTCCACACGCCAATGGGCAAACCTTATACCCTGAACTGCATTTGCCTGGGGAAGAGGCCTTTCTTATGCACACAGAGGTATGATATGGGCTGGCCAAGGCATTGAATATTCCTATTGTATGTTGGTGGAAATGGAGGTTTATAACAGAGAAGCTGAAAGGCCTAAAAATTGAGGGGAATGAAACGTAGATACAGGGGTACAGATTATCCTCCTGTTGCCTTTGTTAGTTGCCAGTGGGCTCTGACTCAGAGAGAGAGCAACCTTATGTATTACAGAAACAAACGGTTGCCCAGTCCTGCACCATCCTCGCAATAGTAGGTATGTTTGAGCTCGTTGTTGTAGCCACTGTGTCAATCCATCTCATTGCGGGTCTCCTTCTTTTTTGCTGTCTCTCTACTTTACCAAGCATGATGTTCTCCTTTAGCAATTGGTCCGTCCTGAGGATGTGTCCAAAATAAGCAAGACAAAGTCTTGCTGTACTTGTTTCTAAGGAGCATTTTGGCTGTACTTCCTCCCGGTCTGATCCTGTTGCTTTAGTCACTAAGTAATTCAGAACTTAGGAGTTTCTTGGCATCTCTGCATACTTACTGTCCATCTACTGCCCTCTAATCACAGAGACATCATCTTTGCTAAATTTGTAGCTTGTTGCTGCCATGAGATTTAGTCTCCAACAGACCTGTTCACAATCGTACACGAGTTATGATCTAGTATCTAAATCACTCTTGTAGCAGTGAAAATAGGCAGATGATCCATAACTCCCTGACTTCAGGAGCTAGTGTACCATCATTGGGCATGGACATGTGTGATCCCTCATGCCCAGAATGGAGACAGTGTATTTCTCAAGAGTGTGTATCTATCTCACAGAGGTATGAGAGAGCATGAGATCAAAGACATGTGATACACTTAGCACTGCCCTTAGCACAGAGTGAACATTCCATAAATATTAGTTTTAACGTGGTCATTCAATCAATATTTACAACCTGTCCACTGTGAATTAGGAACTGAGGACACAATGGGAAACAAGGCATTTGTTGTCCTTGCCTTTGCAGGACTTACAGTATGGCAGTGAGGATTAAAAAAAAAAAAAAAAACCAGTTGCCACTGAATCAATTCCAAGTCATGGCGACTTCATGTGTGTCAGAGTAGAATTGTGTTTCATAGAGTTTTCAATGGCTGTGATCTTTTGGAAGCAGATTGCTAGGACTTTCTAATGAGGCATCTCTTCCTAGGTACCTATGAGTGGGTTTGAAACACCAAACTTTTGGTTAATAGTTGAATGCTTAACCATTTGCACCACCCAGGAGCTCCTGGTAGGGAGGATAGACACATATAAGTGGAGTAATGCAAATACAATGAAAGAAGTATTATAGCAAAGGGTTCACCTAACCGCCAGGGTTGAGAAAATTCATTCGGTAGGTCTGAAACCGGAAGAGCCTAACAAGGACTACACTTGAATATTTAAAAAGCTTAAGAATCTACAATGCTCAGAGCACTCAGTGAGACACTCTGTAAAATACTGAGATATATTAGACACCACTTCTGACCTCAAGCAACTTAGAGTCTAGCAGGAGAGGTGAGCCAAACACACTCTGTCAGTGTCCTGTGCACAAAATGCACAAGACTGGGAGGCAGTGCCTGTGGGTTCAGGAGAGGGGACGCCACTCCTCACCGTGATGGGGGGGCTAGACAGAGAGGCAGCATCTGAGCTGGGCTATGGAGGGTAAATGATTTACAATAGAGAAGATTTGTAAGCTTAAACAATTTGCCTGAGAAAGCTATAAGCATACTAGAAGGCATGTTTGGATAGTTAATCATCATTTTTGACAAAAAAATATGTTTTGAGGAGAGGTGGATAATTAAATTGCAAGTGATTTCCTATGTTTGTATAGCACACTGTAACACTTTTATATATGTTCCTCCATTTAATTCCTGTATGGAGTCCCTGGGTGGTTCAAATGGTTGTTAACTTATTGACTACTGGGATGAAATGTTGGTGGTTCAAACTCATCTAAAGGCTCCTTGGAAGACAGGCCTGGAAATCTGCTTCGGAATGGTCACAACCTTGAAAACCCTATGGAGCAGTTCTGCTATGCGCACACGGGGTTGCCATGAGTCAGAATCTGCTCCATGGCAGCTAAAACAACTCCTGAAAGGCAGGAATTATTGTTGTGGGTGCTTGTTCCTGGCCTTCAAGAATTTATAAATGATGGAAGCCAGAGGCACAGCTCAAAAATCCCCACCTTCCCTCTGACTCTCCCCTCTTCCTTGCTCCCTTTGGCTGCCCCTTCCCCAGTATATAGCCGTGGAGAAAAAAAAAAAAAAAAGAAAAGAAAAACAAAACCCATTGCTTGGAGTTCATTCTGACTGATGGCAACCCCATGTATTACAGAGTAGAACTGAGCTCCACAGGGCTTTCTTGGCAAGTAGGACTTAAATGAAATAGTGGCTCTACTTAGCAATTCTTTTCTTTTTCAATTGAAAAAAAAAAAAGTTTACTTACTAATTAAAGAAAAATTTAGTATGTTCCTGATGTGGGAAATTCAGTAAAGGTTAGGTTTCTTCATTGGTGGTGGAGTCTTGTGGTTTTCACTGTGCCCAGCATCGTTCTCCTCTGCGCCCCCCAGCTCTCTGCCTTTACCCTTTTTCTCAACACTGAGCACAAAGGCAGCTTATTCCCCTTCCTTAGCATGTGCATGTCCTTTCAGGAACTCCATTTCACACGCCATAGGTGGACTAGGAGTGAAGAAATCACATACAGCTGTGAGTCTCTGAGCATGTGATTTACTGCTGTGCGGCCCCCCTCAAGGAAACCCTGGTGGCGTAGTGGTTAAGGGCTATGGCTGCTAACCAAGAGGTTGGCAGTTCGAATCTGCCAGGCGCCCCTTGGAAGCTCTATGGGGCAGTTCTATTCTGTCCTATAGGGTTGCTATGAGTTGGAATCGACTCGACAGCAGTGGGTTTTTTTTGGTTTGGTCCCCTCAAATGTCAGCCTTCACCTGCACAGACTGGGAACAAATCTGGTACTTTATGGCAACGGAGTGGGCATTCCTGAAGCTTCCACTGAAGTTGGTTTTGTCAGACTGCCCTTCTCAACAAAAACCAACAACTGACACATTTTAGTGCTCTAGTCCAGGGGTCCAACACATGTCTGTCAGTGTGTTGTACAGTGGTGCCTTGTGATGCTGGAAGCTATGCCACTGGCATTTCAAATACCAGCAGAATCACCCATGGTGAAGAGATTTCAGCAGGGCTTCCAGGCTAAGATAGACTAGGAAGAAGGACCTGCCAATTTACTTCTAAAAAAACTGGCCAATGAGAATCTTATGAATACTAATACAGTGCCTGAAGATGAGCCCTTCAGGTTGGAAGGCCCTTCAAACATAGCAACAATTGTGAGGATGGTGCAGAACTAGTCAGTGTTTCATTCTGTTGTACTGACTTGATGGCACATAACAGCAATGGCAAGGCCAGGGGTAGGAGCCCTGGTGGCATAGTGGTTAAGTGCTCGGCTGCTAACTGAAAGGTTGGTTGTTTCAACCCACCAGCTGCTTTGCAGGAGAAAGATGTAGCAGTATACTTCCGTAAAGATTATAGTCTTGGAAATCCTAAGGGCCAGTTCTGCTCTGTCCTACAGGGTTGTTGTGAGTGAGAATTGACTCCATAGCAGTCAAAGGGTCAGTAAAGAGGCAGATAGTAAATATTTAGGCTCTGCAGGCAATGTGGTTCCTGTCATAACTACTCGACTCTGCCACTGTAGCGTAAAAGCAGTGAGGTGATACATAATTGAATGAGGGTGGTTATGTTCCCATAAAACTTTATTTACAAAGACAAGTGGCAGACCAGATTTGAACCATGACTTTCTGTACTATACTCTAGACTTTCCTAGAGTTGAGACTTCTCTGGGGCCTGGTCACTGACTCAGTATATCAAGGACATCGAGACCATTTGGTACCCCCCATTTCCTTATGGAGAGATGAAGTAATTTTCCCAAGGGCATGAAATTCATTAGTTAGTGACTGAGCTGGGTCTCAAGTCCCTTCTAGTGCTCCCCTCAGCCCTCTTCTCCTGTTGTCTTCTTACCATTCCTTGGTTAAACCTGGTGAGAAAGTGGGTCACATTATGAGTCAGGGTGGCTGTGTCTTAATGACATGGGGTAGAGGGACACTTTCGTTGTTCTTGGCTGCACTGCGTCCCCGCTCTCTGGCTGGAAGTTCATTGATTACGCTCAGCCCCCTAAGGGCTTGGCTTGCCTGTAATGAATTGACTTGAAGGGTTACATTGTTAAAAAGAAAGTGAGGCCAAGATCTTGAAGCTAACTGGATGGGGACAGTTATCTTGGCTCTTTTTCAGACCACACGTCTCCACACCCTTCCTCTGACAATCTGCTTTGAAAAGCTCATTTATTGTTCTGGGGAACTGGGCAAAAGCCTAGAGACAGAGCAGCACAAATCCACCCTCACCACCCAGTACCCAGCCCACACTGCATCTGTGCTTTTGAAGAACCCAGCGGAAGGGTTGAATTTAGGTATCTGGGCTGGGGAGATGCCATTGGGAAAGAGGGATTAAGGAACCTCCTGTAGGGGAGGAGAAAATGACTGATATCTTCATATATTGTAGTCAGAGAAATTTACAGTCCAGTGTGGCTACTGGGTCCTTCCTACGGTTAAACCCTCCTCTGTATACACAGTCTTCCTGCCTCAGGACCCTGTGAGGCTTTAGAGCACACTGCACAGTGGTGATCTAATAACAACAATTCTCTTCTATTGAAATTGAGCAGGAGATATTTCAGGCCTCCTAGAGGAGAATTACCAAATTGAAGTAAGTGGTCAGAATGCCCTTGAAAACTTTAGTCTTTCTAATTTTCTCCTATATCTTCTAAGATTATTTTGATTCTGAAGTGAATTGAGAATGACACACCAGTTGGCAGTGATTTCTTTTCCTCTCCGCCCTTCCCCCAAAATACAGATCCAGATTGACAACGTCTCTCAAGGCCCCAACCCCAAATTTTGCTTCCGTGGTTTTCAAAATCAAAACATGTGATCAGATTTTTTTTTAATAAGCCTCAGAAATACTGTACTCTATTGGCTCTGTCCCTGCCCAGAATTGGAAAAGAAATGGTAAAACAAATTATTTTCCTCTATAGAAAAAAAATTGCCAGAGGGAGAAAAATAAAATGGTTTGACAGGTGCAAAAAGCTTGGAGGTGTTGAGCTAATGCAGTTCTTCCCTCTGTTATGCAGTGCAGACCTGAAAATGAATAAAAATATTTCCCAAACACTTAAAGATGTTCTCTGCGTGTGTCAGAAAGACAATGCAGGGACAGGCATGATGGGGCATATACGAAGTGGCCCGCTGCCAGGTCTCTGAACAGCTGTGTGGTACACAAGAATTACAGCAGCTGTATTTAAACTAGAAATTAAATCTCCTTTTATTTAATGTGCACAGTCTTTTTAGTTATCAAAAGGAAACGTTAGCAATTAGGGAATGTATATTTCATGGACGGCGGTGGATGTGCTGTTTTTGTTTTGCATGTCTATGATCTCTGATTCCAAAGCAGGGATGATGGCGGCAGCCAGGTTCTAGAAGGAGAAAGAGCCTTTTGCTACCTTTCCCTTTGTTTGCGGACAGGGAGTTTCAGACACATGCTTATCTCCACTCTGAGAAAAGGCTGGAGAATTGGCAATGATTTTATTTTTTATTGCTTTTGGTTTTGATTTGGAATGCTACAGTGGGGAGGGGGGGAGAGGGAGAAGGGGATAGAGGGAAGAGAGAAGCAAAGAGAAAGAGAGAGAGGAGAAGCTAAAGGAGGGGAGAGGGAAGAAGAGACATGAGAATAGAGAAGAAGAGAAAGGGGGAGGATGTACACACACTCAGAAGCACATACACAGCCAGTTAGGTCAAATTTTGCATTTCGTGGTGACCATGACTTTTGAAAGACATCTTTGAAGGGCTCTGATGACTTGTTTGTTAACTGGATGTTTAACTAAGTATTTAGTAGAAAATTTCTTCCTCTGTGATCCTCAGCCCATCTCTAGCTGCCCTCTTACCCACTAGCCGGTTTGGAATCTATAAAAAAGGAGTGGTAGGAATGGGGGGAGAGTATGAAAGTAATGAAGAAAAGAGAAGAAAAGGGTGGAAGAAAAGCTAGGAGGGTAGTGTCTTCTGAGGAACTGGCCTTGGATTTTTGAATTCTTAAGAGGATAAGTCGTGCTATCGCTTCTTCTTTCTCCACTATTAAAATTTGGTTTATGGTGATGCTGAATCTCAGGCTCGAAGTATCTAGAATACATGAAAAAAAAAAGTAGATTTTCCTTGATTATTAATTATAGTAACAAGAGCAGTAGATTCTTAAATAATTTTTACTTTTGCACTAGGTTTTACTTTTCAGGGCACATTTGTATCCATTAGTTTATGTGGCCTAGAAAGACCTTGTGAGTAGGAGGGGTATTGTCTCCATTTGACAGGTGAAGAAACCAAGTCTGTCAGTCAAGATTCAGTCAGGAAAACAGAAACCACTCTAGGTCTTTTAACAGAGAAAAATTAATACAGGAAGCTGTTCATAAAGTTGATGGAAGTGCTAAGAAGCCAAACAGTGGAAGGTAAAGCAACCCTGAGGTTAGCAATGACAGGAAGCCACTACCACTGCTCAGGCTGAAAGAATAACAGGAGGTGGCCTTATTAGAGTCCAGAAGTCAGTACCATCCAGTGGGAACAAAAGCCACAAGGAGACACAGCCAGGGAAACCCCAGGAGCAGCGAGAAGATGGAGAACTAGCATGGCTTCTCCTTTCCTCCACTCTCCAGTTTTCCTCCAGTGCCTCCCATTGGCCAAACCTACATAGAGGCCAGGGTGAAAAGGAATCTGAGAAATGGCAGTCCTTGAGATATAGATCAGAGCAGGGAAAGGTGGGGCAAGGGATCTGAGAATAAACGGGAAGTTGACTGGCACACAAAGACCCAAAGAGGGTAAGTAGTATTGCTTAAAGTGACCCAGTTCCAAAACTAAGATCTCCTAGTTCTGTTCAGTGCTCCTTTTTGTATGATAAGTCTGATAGTCTTCACCCAGGGTGAGAAGCTCTTGGCTTGATACTTCCCAACCTGATTCGGGTATACTGAGTTACCTCAACCACTTGGAGGTGCAAAACTCCTGGTGATGTCTGAGACTGGACAGAGCCTCTCCTTGAGATCTGTAAGACCAAAAGAGGGAAGGGGGGAGACCAGAACTGGGGACTAGAGCTCCCTGCCCTCACTCTATTTCTGAGCCAAAAAGTGCAGGACACCTCTCTGGCTCCTGGATGAAGCTTCCCAAAGTCCCCAGGACATCACAATCTTTTCTCTAGTGACCAACACACCTGGCAGCAAGGTAACTTGACAGACAGGGGTGACTTAAACACACGCAGACTTTAAAAAATGGAGATATCTTAGAACACAATATACTTATTTCAATGATATTCTCATTGCTAGTAAGATTATGAGAATTCTCTTTTTGGATTTATCTTCAGAGACGCACTCGTATAGTCACATCTAAATTTTACCCTCAAAGAGCGTCATTCAACTTATTCACACAAGCAAGTCACAAAATTTGTCTCTTAGTAATTTTTTCTAAAATTCAAACCTAGACTTAAAGGATCAATATTTGCTACTGTGAAAATATTCAAATAAATGTACTATACACATTGAAGTCAAGCTCTAAAAGGACTTTCAGAAAGTATCGTGAACAAATCTGTTTTGGAAGAAGTGCAGCCAGAATGCTCCTTAGAAGCAAGGATGGTGAGACTACGTCTCACATACTTTGGACAAGTTATCAGGAGGGATCAGTCCCTGGAGAAGGACATCATGCTTCGTAAAGTAGAGGGTCAGCAAAAAGAGGAAGACCCTCAATGAGGTCGATTGACACAGTGGCTGCAACAATGGGCTCAAGCATAGCAACAGTTGTGAGGGTGGCACAGAACCAGGCAGTATTTCATTCTGTTGTACATAGGGTACCTATGAGTTGGAACTAACTTGATGGCACCTAACAACAACAACATTGTGAGGAAGACAATGTGATTTAATGTCAGCAGCTTCTCTAATGAACCACTTTAAAAGGGCTAGCCCTTACCTGGATCACAAATTCTGGTGTTTTTGTTAAAATGTCATTCTTTTTATTTTGTAGTTATACCTTGTATAGCGTGGACCACTCTGGGGTTGTTAGGAGGCACTGGAGTGAAACTGGGACAGTTGGGGTGCAGTTGGGGACAGCCGTGCTTAGTTTTGAGAGCTCTGCACCCCAGGGAAGACAAGGGGAAGGAGAAAAATGGAAGAAGAATGTGGAAGGTGTGAATGTGTGAGAGAATGCTGAGTGGGAGCTGCAAAGTAATTTAGAGTTGTGGGGTTGGGGGTGGGGGGAGGACAAACACTGAAGCAATTAAACACCTGCCTCGAAAAACAAAAAAAAAACAAAACTGTTGCCATTGAGTTGATTCTGACTCATGGCAACCCTATGGGTTACAGAGTAGAACTGCTCCATAGGACTTTCTTGGCTATAAGCTTTATGGAAGAAGATTGCCAGGGCTGTCTTCCATGGAGTGGCTGGGTGGGTTCAAATCAATCTTTAGGTTAGCAGCCGATCACTAGACTAGAGAAATAAAGACTTTTAACTTTATTCTGAAAACCATGGGGTGGTTGGTGCTAAAGGATTTTTAAGCAGAGGTATGGCAGGATAACATGCCATCTTTGGAAAGAACTGTAGGAACATGGAAAATGGACTACAGGAAAGACCACAAGAGAGGCAGAGAGAGCAGACAGTTAATGTCCTGGGAGGAAATCAGCATCCGAGGGATTGCAGAGCGGAATGAGCAAGGGGCTGACGGCAGGGTGGCCTTTCAGAGACAGGCCTGGGGAGGAGGCTAAGGCTCCACCACAAAGGTGGGAACAGAACCAGAAAGGGATGATGGAAACCCAGAAGGGGAAGTGTCAATCGAGGGTGGGATCAATACAACAAATTCTTCAGACAATGCTGTTACTTTTCTGCCACCCACCTTGGCCTATCCTCCCCTCATTATAAAATATAATTTTTGTTTGAATTTTCCAAAGCGTCTGGCACCCTGTATCTCTTCATAATAACAAACATGACACTACTAGGAGCATGTCATTTTATAAGAAATACATTTTATATTCCAAAACTAATAGAGAGGCTGAAAGCTTTTAGAGACTGGTTTAAAAAGTGTTCTATAATCAGTAAAGTGTTTACTAGTGGAAAACATACATTTCAATGAAATACTCTGTTGTTAAAAATTTTGACCATATGTACAAGGCATGTTATAGAACATGGTTCTCTCCCTGACACATTAAGAGAAGTAGTTCTTCCAACCCCCATATGTATGTCAGTTTGTGGTACTATGGGAGCTTGTGTGTTGCTGTGATGCTGAAAGCTGTGCCACCGGTATTCAAATATCAGCAGGGTCACTCATGGTGGAAAGGTTTCAGCTGAGCTTCCAGACTAAGACAGACTAGGAAGAAGGAGCCAGCAGTCTACTTCTGGAAAGAATTAGCCAGTGAAAACCTTATGAATATCAGTGGAACATTATCTGATATAGAGCCGGAAGATGAGCCCCTCAATTGGAAGACACTCAAAATACAACTAGGGAAGAACTGCCTCCTCAAAGTAGAATCAACCTTAATATCTTGGATGGAGTCAAGCTTTCAGAACCTTCATTTGCTGATGTGACATGACTCAAAAAGAGAAGAAACAGTTGCCAACATCCATTAATAATTGGAACCTGGAATGTACAAAGTATGAATCTAGGAAAATTGGAAATTATAAAAAATGAAATGGCATGCATAAAGAATGATATTCTAGGCATCACATTGGTTATCTTGATTTGGACAATCATATGGTCTACTGTGATGGGAATGACAGCTTAAAGAGGAATGGTGTTGCATTCATTGTCAAAAAGAACATTTCAATATCTACTTAAAGTACAATGCTGTCAATGATTCAATATCTACTTAAAGTACAATGCTGTCAACTACCTGCATTATGCAGATGACAGAACCTTGCTTGCTGAAAGTGAAGAGGACTTGAAGCACTTACTGGTAAAGGTCAAAGACCACAGTCTTCAGTATGGATTACACCCCAATGTAAAGAAAACAAAAATCCTCACAACTGGACCAATAAACCACATCATGATAAACAGAGAAAAGATTGAGGTTGTCAAGGATTTGATTTTGCTTGGATCCAAAATCAACAGCCATGGAAGCAGCAGTGAAGAAATCAAAAGACGCCTTGCGTTGGGGAAATCTGCTTCAAAAGACCTTTTTAAAGTGTTGAAAAATGAAGATGTCACCTTAAGGACTAAAGTGCTCCTGACCCAAGCCATGGTGTTTTCAATCATCTCACATGCACGTGAAAGCTGGACAATGAATAAGGAATATCAAAGAAGAACTGACACCTTGAATTGTGGAATATTGAATATATCATGAACTGCCAAAAGAACGAACAAATCTGTCTTGGAAGAAGTATGAGAATGCTCCTTAGAAGCAAGGATGGCAAGACTACGTCTCACATACTTTGGACATGTTATCAGCAGGGATCAGTCCGTGGAGGACATCATGCTTGGTAGAGGGTCAGTGAAAAAGAGGAAGTCCCTTAACCAGATGAATTGACATGGTGGCTGCAACAATGGGCTCAAGTATAGCAACAATTATGAGGATGCTACAGGACTGAGTACTATTTCCTTCTGTTGCGCATAGGGTCACTATGAGTTGGAACCAACTTGACATTACCTAAAAACAACAATAGTTCTTTCAAATCCTCGCTATTTGAAATGGACATTCCTCTAGGTGCGAGGAGGGACCAAACCAAAACCAAACCCAATGCTGTTGAGTCGATTCCGACTCATAGTGACCCTATAGGACAGAGTAGAACTGCCCTATAGAGTTTCCAAGGAGAGCCTGGCAGACTTGAACTACCGACCTCTTGGTTAGTAACCACAGCACTTAACCACTACGCCATCAGGGTTTCCCTCCAGGAGGGACAGGAGATGACTATTGCCCCCTCTATGTGATAATCACCTCTCCAACATTAAGCCTGCCAAAGCTTATCTGTGCTTCCCCCATGTGCACGGCTGGATCTCAGCCTTGGCCTATTCCTGGCAGGACTATAGCTGAGTGAGGCCACACCTCCTTCTCCTTAGCTATTGTTACCATTCAGTCAGGCCTGGAAAAACCAGAAATATCAGCCAACCCTAGGCCAGATTTATTCAATATAAGCTTGTTACAGAGATTTTGCAAATCCAAGAATCAATTTTTCCCTCAAGTCAAGCTGAAATATTCCTCTGTGGCCTCAAAAATGTCTGGAAATTTTCTACTTTTGTTCAGTTCTAGTCAAGGGCTTGCTTCATTAGCAAAGATGGGAATTGGAGTCCCTGGGTGGTATAAATGGTTAATGTGTTAAGCTGCTAACCAAAAGGTTGAAGGTTTAAGTCCACCCAGAGGTGTCTCAGAAGAAAGGCCTAGCGATCTACTCCTAAAAAACCAGCCATTGGAGACCATGTAGAGCTCAGTTCTAGAGCATATATCTACCCTGACACACATGGGGTCTCCACTAGTCAGGACTGACTCAGTGACAACTGGTTTGGTGTTAGCTTTCATATAGGAATCAGACTTCTCAGTCTGGCATTGGGTGCCTTCTACACCTGGTTAGCCATCAGGCAGGATTAGCTCTAGATGTGCTTAGAAGGCAGGACTCATTCCCCTCTTCCCACCAAGAGTTGTTTACTTCTTTAGGACTGATGCTGAAATTTCTTTTTTTATTCATTTCATTTATCTCTTTTGTTTGATCTTGCTTCAGATGCATATACCTCTTGGAGAGGTGAAAATTTAAGCTGTGACCAGTTACTTATACCTTCCTTTGAATAGCGGGATTGAAAAAATGAAGCAGAATCACTGTGTGTTTTTGTTAGTGAGGGAGGAAGCACATAGGGCTGAGGCCTCTGTGGGTAGGAAGACCTCAGAGTATGGCTATAAATGGGCTCAAGGTAAATCTCCAGTGCTGCTGGAAACCAGCTACATTCACAGAGTTTTAAGCTGCATTTGTCTGCCAGCAAAGTCCAGGGTCATACAGACAGACAGGTGAACAAGGCAGTCACTTTTCAAGAAAGATGTACTAGATTCAAAATCTCTTGAATCCAAAGTACCTCCTCAAGCAGTCTGCCAGTGTTCAAAGATCCTGTAATGGGAGAGTCTTCCCCTGGGGTGTTGTTGTTGTGAGCTGCTGTTGAGTTGGTTCCTGACCCGGGGCAACTGCATGCACAACAGCACAAACACTGCCCAGCCCGGTGCCATCCCCGTGAGGGATTGTGGGCCATGTCAGGCACGAATGCACAACAGCACAAACACTGCCCAGCCCGGTGCCATCCCCGTGAGGGATTGTGGGCCATGTCAGGCACGAATGCACAACAGCACAAACACTGCCCAGCCCGGTGCCATCCCCGTGAGGGATTGTGGGCCATGTCAGGCACGAATGCACAACAGCACAAACACTGCCCAGCCCCGTGCCATCCCCGTGAGGGATTGTGGGCCATGTCAGGCACGAATGCACAACAGCACAAACACTGCCCAGCCCCGTGCCATCCCCGTGAGGGATTGTGGGCCATGTCAGGCACGAATGCACAACAGCACAAACACTGCCCAGCCCCGTGCCATCCCCGTGAGGGATTGTGGGCCATGTCAGGCACGAATATTTTAGAAGTCCTCCTTTTTACAAGGGTAAGACCACCTGGGAAGGATCACGTTGAGCCCTCTGGTGAATGGTTGTGTTAGAAACCAGCAAGTCATTTTCCTACCAAGGCTCTGGAGAAGCAGGGTGCAGAGAAGGTAAGTTTTGATGTTGAGTTACGGACAGGAAAAGGTTTACAGCAGAGGGTCCTTTGGTCCAGGTGACATATTTCAGTGAAAATCCAGAGGGCCCCAGGGCCTGTAAAACCAAGATGATGCAGTATTTGAAGAAAGATACAGAAATAGAAGGTGTGAAGGTAACAAATGTGAACAGCAATTCCTTCACAAAGTTCTTATCAAGCCAACCTCCAGCCTCAACAGTTGTCTCCTTGCCCTGGAATAAAGCATGACTGTACAGTACGGACCACTGTCATTGGAGTCTAATATCATTCCAGAGTTAGATCTCATAATATTTGCAAGCCAGGAATACATACTTCTAAAATGACCAGACTATTGACTGACAAAACGCAGTCATATGGTTTATTGGTTTTCTTGTGGACCAGATATCCACACAGCATCTGTGGTTTTCTGAGTGTACTGAAATTTCCGTGTTTCCACTGGTGTTTTGGCAGTGTGAAGACACAAGGGCAAGCAGTATACCTAGCTCATCTACTCCACTTTGTGTCGCATGCCCACTTTCAGTGACACAAAGTTTACTCTAGTTTTTTAGATCCTGTAAGTCAATCAATTCATGTGATACCAACCGGATCATTTAATCAATAGAAAATCAGTCTCACTGATCCAGAGCCTTAATGGCTGTCCATGCCAACCACCAATTAGACACGAGCAACAACAATCAGGAAGAACATGGGGGCCAGTGGTAGGTGGAAGAGTGCCCGTCACTTGTGTACAACGTTCACAATACAGAAATACAGGGGGTGAGAAGGCAGAGTCCGCATACAGAGAAAACTCTTTTTACAAAAGCAGTTGCAAATCTAACTTACTCCTGCCTTAGTGCTGTGCTCCCTGCCACTCTCTGACAGCCCATCCTCAAACCATGTCTTTCTGCTAAAGGGCAAGTCAGGACAGCCTCACAAAGACACACCTGCAGGGCCAGATTTTCCTTTACCTCTTCTCCAATATTTTTTACGTCCTGTTTATTTATAGAGTCATTACGTTCTTCTGCCTTAGCAAGGGCAAGACCTAACCATTGTCAACTCATTAGATCCCCCTCTACTTGTCTAATTTTAAGAGAAAATCACTCATCACAATTACACTTGAACTTTCTTGAGGTGAAGAAAACCACACATTTTTCCAGCTCCCCACCCCCTCACAATGCCAAATATCTAGTGGAAACATCCTGAAGTCAGTCCTAAGTGAGCCATTTTCTGAACGCCAGCCTTGAATAGGCCTGGGTGAGAACGAGGTAGAATGGAATATGAAATGTGCCATTAGTGGGAATGGCAGCTCTCCTAAAGACTTGTGATTGAGGTGTATTGAGAGTGCAATTGAAGAGGTGTAATTTACTGAAAGTCTACATTAAGCTTGACCTTTAGACTATTTAGTAGTAAGCGGGGAATGAGAGAAGTTAAAATACAACGGAAGGCTCAAGTAGAAATAGCCATAATTGAAATATATACAGGCTCTGGAACGTTTTAATAAAACCGTCACTGTGGAGTTGACCTTCAAATTTAAGCTTACCTTAAAAAATGCAGATATTGGACATAAAACTGGAATAATGAAAAATGATTCTCCTTTTTTTCCTTTTTACCTATCTTCTACATATCACCATCAATAAATACTCACTGAACAGCTAAAACCCCCAATAGAGATGGGTGAAATCATTGGGCTGTACAGAAGTGTCTTTCCTTCAGGGCAGTTTTCCTTTGGGTGGCAGGAAGGTGCATACAAAAAATATTTTCATCAGACCCGAGTTCCGCTTGGTCTGAAGAGTGCATGAGGTCCTCTACAAGAGAATTTGGGGGCATTTAATAGTCACTTCTATATTCACTTCTTTGGTGCTATGAAGCCAGTATGTAACATTTTAACCCCTTTTTACAGTTGTGAGAACTAAGGCCCAAGAACACGCAATCAAAAGAGAAAGTCAGTACTAGAAATAGGCCCTCTAACTTCAGATTTACCACACTGTGCTCCACACACTCTGCAGACACCCCAAAAAAGTATAGTGCTTTAAGAGGGTTTATAAAATAGATTATGATGTTTTTCTTCTATGAGGCATCCCACTGCAAAAATTGCACATACTTCAAGACAGAAGAGAGAAACTTTCTGGTTTTTGTTTTGTTTTGTTTTGAGTTGAATGGTTATATTTTCACCTTAATGTTCTCTAGGTAATATTCAGATTACAGAAGCTAGAGCAATAATAAATTATACAGCAGTTGAATAAATATCTGACAAATGTATAACATCAATGTTATTTAACCTATTTCAGGACATAGAAAATTCATTTTATGAAGGCAGCATAACTTTTAATACAAAATTCAATAAAAAATTATAAAAATGTAGACTAATTGTAAAAAATTTTAGACTAATCTCACTCTAAAATATGACCATTGTAAATAAAATATTAGCAAGTATAACTCAAACTTATGTTAAAAGAATAACACACTATGACCAAGCACAATGCAAGAATAGATCATTAGTAAAAAGTCTATCAATATAATCCATTACCTCAACATATTAATCATTTCAATAGATATTTAGAAAGTATTTGAAAAATACAGCAGTAATTCTTAATAAAAAAAACTTTAAGTAAAATAAGACAGTAGGAAACTATATAAATATAGATCATTTAACAAAACCCAGTAGCAAATATTAACCTAAATGGCAAAATATTAAAATCATTCAAATTAAAATCAGAAACTAGGAAGGGATGTGTTAACATTGAGATTTATAGTAAATTCAATATGGCCAGAAAGTGAATTAACTTGTATAAATATTTAGAAAAAAAGGAGAAATGAAGCCACCCCTTTTTGCTGAGGATTGATTGTATACTGGGAACTTGAAGAATTTATATTAAAAAAAAACTATCAGATTAATTTAAAAACGTATTAGATTTTAATACATTTTAAATAAACACTCTAAAATAAGTATCTAAAAATGGAAATGAGAAAAAAAACTATTCACAATTGTGGCAAACACTATAAAACACTTACGAATAAATTTAATAAGAAAGACCCAATACCTTAGAACAAAAATTTATTAAATCTTATAGAAGGACTTAAAACCAAATAATAGTTTAGTTTAACTAGCAAAAAAAAGTCTGCCTTGAGTATTAGGTTCTTTTAAGAGGTATCTACCTGGGGTAAAATTGACAACAGCAACTGGACAGTTTTGATAGGAACCTTAGGAGGCAGCGAGTTTATGTTAATGAGGGAGGAAAAACTCAGAAAAGGAGGATGAGAATGGCTGCACAACTCAGAGAACGTAATCACTGTCACTGTATCGTGCATGTAAACACTTGTGAATTGATACATGTTTTCCATGTATATTCTCAACAACAGCAAAATAAATAAAAAATTTTAAAAATCTAGTAGAAAGGCACAAAACAAAAGCTGAATCAATAAAACAATAGCCGTGTTACTGGATGATAAGATTTGTTATAAAAATGTCAATTCACCAAATTTAATGTCATGCAAATTTAAAGTAATTCCAAAAAGAATTCAAAGTTTTTAATTGATTAAAATGATATTAAACTTTATGTGAAAGAAGAAATGCCCACAAACAGCCATGAAAATGATGGAAAATAAAAATAATGAGAGGGCTCTTGTGTCACTATCAGTACATGTTATGAAGTCACTAAATGAAACCTCTATAGAATTATACGTATTTAACTAAGTAAATAACATAGAGCTATTTTTTTTTTTTTAACAGTGTTACTTTGTGGGAATTACAGAAAGAATCATTGAGTGATACAGAAAAGCCTGTATAGCATACTCTAATCTTAGCAAAACAAACAATGGTTACCTACCATATGTGATAATCAGAGTATGGAATAAAGAAGGTAAGGGTACCTACCGGTTGTTAACACAGTTACCTAATGATAACGAAGTGTGGCGTTAGTAGAAGGGGAAAGAATATTCAAAAAAGAAAAAGAAAGACTGCAGTAAGGAAAAGGATATATAAGAACTATCACGTTTTTGCATTTAGAAAAATTATATATTGTACATATATGTACATAAATATAATTAAATGGGAACTTAAAAGTATCAAAATTGTTGATTTAAATTGTTATGCCATCTTTACTTGGATGTCTAGTAGCCATATATTTGAAATGTCATGTCAAAATGGAATTCCAAACCTGCCTTTCTCAAAGTCACCACCATGTCAGTAAATGGCACCATCATCCATCCAGTGATTGAAGCCAGAACTCTAGGAATCATCCTTAGTTTCACATTTTCCCCCACACTCCACATCCAGCAAGCTTGTGAGCTGGTTTACCAATGTTTTTTCTGATATCCTACTTCTCTCCTATTTTGTAATTACTCTAGCTTACCTGGATTACTAGAATAGCCTCCTAAATGATTTCCAGCTTCTACACTTTCTTATAAACCATTTGCCAAAGAGTTCAGGGTGTTCTTTTCAAATTGTCAAAATGTTTTTCATTTGCTTACCCACTGAATAGATTTGCACTGTATGTTTTTTTGTAAATAGTTTTATTGAAGTATAATATATATTCACCATCCTCTGTCAGTTTGCTGTACTGTGGTGACTTGCATGTTGATATGATGCTGGAAGCTATGCCACTGGTATTTCAAATACCAGCAGTGTCACCCATAATATACAGGTTTCAGCAGGGCTTCCAGACTAAGATGGGCTAGGAAGAAAGGCCTGGTGACCTACTTCTGAAAATTAGCCAATGAAAACCTTATGGATCACCACAGAATATTGTCTGATATAGTGCTGGAAGATGAGCCCCTTAGATTGAAGGGCACTCAGAATTCACAGTGGCCCCAACAATGGACTTGAGCATGCCAAAGATCATGAAGATGGCACAGGACTGGGCAACGTTTTGTTCTGTTGTACATGGGGTTGCCATGAATCAGAGCTGACTCAGTGTCAACAAATAACATTATACACACACACACACACAAACACACACACGGATAGTAAAGTACAAAAATTAAAAAAATACATTTTTACAAAGTTATCAGATCTGTGTTATTATTACCGAGATCAAGACATAGCACGTTAGCATTTAAAAAGTCAAACCCAATTTCGAATTATGGCAATCCCATGTGTTATAGAGTAGAATTGCTCCATAATGTTTTCTTGCTTATAATCTTTACAGAAGCCTTTCTTCTTTGGCACCATGGGGTAGGTTTGAACCACCACGGTGGTTTGTAGCTGACAGGAAACCATTTGCGCCACCCAGGAAGCTACAACATTCCAACTTAAAGATTCCATTCCATTGTCTTCTGGGTTCCATAATTTCTGTTGAAAAGTCATCAATCTTGTTAATGTTGGTTGTTTCAAGAAAGTTTCAAGGCAATGCTTATTTTCCCTGCTTTCTTTTAAGATTTTTGTTTGTTTCAAATTTTAAGCAGCTGAAATATACCTAGGTGTAGATGTCTTGATTTTTATCTTGTTTAAATTATTTTAGGCCTTCTTGAATCTATGACTTCTCATTCATCAATTTTTGAAAATTTTGGGGCATATCTCTGCAAATATTATTTATGTCCCTATTATATCTCTTAACCTTCTGGGACTTCAGTTAAAAATGTGCTAGGCCATTCTTCTCAGCCCCTATGGCTGTCATGGAAGTATGCTGCTTGGATCTCCTTTCATGAAAGGACTTGCCATTATCTGCAATGAGTGCAGTTAGCCAACAGCCTCTAACTCAGTGCCTTCATATCCACCTCAAGTTTCAAGCACTATCATGCTATTATGGGGCAGTCCCAAGCTGATGACTACCAATGACAGGGACTCTTGGGAATGTACATTTCTGCTCAGTGCAGGATTCCTGTAATGTGGAACCTTTGCTTGGGAGCTCTCTTTTGGGCTAGCCAAGACTTTATCAAGTCTGCATCATGGTGTGTGGTTCTTCCTGGCCAAATTCTTCTTCCTTCCCCCTTTTCTATCACAGGTGTCAAATATACATCATGGTCCAATACTACTTTCTCTCCTTTTTATATTTCCTGGGGATTATCTTTAAAAAATTCCTTACATTCTTAATAGCACCTCAGTGTCTGCTTCTTGAAGAACCTAGCTGACATGACTTCTATGCTTTATGCCAAGAATTAGCAAATTTCCTGAGGGAAAAGGAGGGTAATAAGTATAGGGCTAACCTAAATTCATTTTGCTTCTTTTGAAGATCTTGGCCTTTTGATTCTTGGCTGCCTTGATTGCTCCCTGATGCCTGCCCACAGAATTTTTTTTCTCCATCCTCCCACCCCACACAGAATTTTTAAAAAGTTTTTATAGTTGTCCTTAGTAGTCTGAAACCAGTTATTCTATCATAGCTAGAAGTGAAATTTCTCCCACTAGGCCGAATGACAGCCTCTCGTTAACTTTCAGTTGGCATTTGGCATTTGTGTAGCCTATGATATCCTATCCAAAATATACCCATTGCCGTTGAGTGAATTCTGACTCATAGTGACCCTATAGGACAGAATAGAACAGCTCCATAGGGTTTCCAAGGAGCGGCTGGTGGATTTGAACTGCAGGCCTTTTAGTTAGCAGAACACATAACCACTGTGCCACCAGGGCTCCAAGATAGTATTCTTAAAATCGTTGTAGGTATCTAGAAAAAAAATAATATCCCTGTTGTCTATGATGATTTAAGAAATCTTTATGAAGATGTTAGGGCTTCCCAAATTGAGCTTTGGCTCAATACAACTGTATTTGTTTCTTTTAGAGATCATATCCTTCATCCATGAAGTTGTTCTCTCTGAATCCCAGAGATCTGTTCTTTCACTGAAATGTCACTCATAAATTCATTTATCCAGTAAATTTTTACTAAGCATCTAACCTGTGCCAGGGACTCTATCAGTGTGAAAGATGTAAGTTGCATGGCTGGATCCCTGCCCTAAGGAGCTCACAGTCTAGCGAAATATAAAAAGAAAGGTTAAAAATAAATATTATAATAATGAATGCTTGGATAGAGGTGTGGGATAACTAATAAAACAATTACTTCTGCTGTAAGGTGAAAGACTGGGAGTTTTGGAAAAAATACGACTGCTTAACTGTAGCAGTAGCTTCATGTATTGCCATTATTTACTACAGATACTCCAAATATAAACTGAAATCACAAATGGTGGATATTTCCTGTACTAAGGAACCCTGGTGGCACAGTGATTAAGAGCTTGGCTGCTAACCAAAAGATCGGCAGTTGCTCCTTGGAAACCATATGGGGCAGTTCTACTCTGTCCTGTAGGGTCACTATGAGTTGGAATCGACTTGACGGAAACAGGGTTTTTTTTTGTTTTTGTTTTGTTTTTTTAATCTAGAGTAAAGCAATAAAGACTATATACCTCAACCCAACCACAGTTTCAATTTATGTGACAGAGCCTGAAGTCATACTATTGTTGGAGAAGCTCTGTCCCTCAGGCTGCCCACATGTATGGTCTTACCTCGCCATACACTGTGTAGTTTTGCATGCATCTTCAGGTAAGCACTGCAGTCCCCAGCTGGATGTCTGGCTTTAATAAGACTTCATAAACGAGTCCTAAAACTTGATCTTTATAAAAAATATTCTTTTCCCCAAAATACCTATCTAAAAAAGACACTCAAATAGTTCAAATAGGAAAACAAGCTTTCTTTTCTTCTGTAGAAATAAATGGGCCAATAACAGCAAAGTTGTTGCCATATTATTATAAGCAGAGGCACGTCAGACCACCTAGATTAGTATACAGGCTCTATCATTTCCTAGCCATGTCATTTTGGGCAAATTACTTTACTTCTGTGCCTCGATTTTCCCATCTATAAGACTGAATTATTAATGGTACTTAACTCAGAGCTCTTATAAGGAGTAAATGGGTTATTATAAAAAAGCAGCTAAAACAGTGTCTGACACATACTGTATATAAATTATTGCTGCTATTAGTATTATTATTAATAATAAAGAACATTTATGCTATCCGTTGTTATAGTGATAATAAGTATGGATAATAATCACAGATTAAAAAAAAAAAATCCAGTAATGAAGTTGTCTTAAATGCATGTGGCCTTCTTATTAAAAATAGCAATAGTTTATTTGAATAATATGACATTACGCAATTCTTAAAACTGCCTTTTTGATAACTAAGTGTCATTTTGTGCTGCCACATCCTCTTCCACTCCACTCAGATAGGCTGTGTCTTCTGCTTCAGTTATCTAGGGCACATGTGCTCAGAAAACAGCATCAGGGAGAAAATGGTTTGTGGTCACATAAAACCTAGAAGTGCAATGATACTGTAAGTTTTTTTTAGCAAGGTCATTATTTGAGTTCACTGGAAAGCTAGTTTAAAGAAGACATTGAGGAGTCGTTTGGAGAACAGCATGACTCAAGGGACAGTTCAGACAGAAGCGGCTCCTAAGCTGAGCCTCAGCATTGGTGGAATCTTCTATCCTTAGTCCCCAAGCAAATCATGCCAGAATCATCAGGGAATTTACAGATAATCCCGTACAATTCTGTAATTTTTCACATGAGGAATGTAAGCCAAAAAGGAAATGAAAATTTTTAGCAGTTAAATTTTTTTTTTTCAAGAAAATCTTATGAGGAAGTCCAAAACAGAAAGTCAATAACAGCAGAGCCACTTAGACTGAAACTGGGTAGGATACCTAGAGTCCTGCCCCTTGGCCCATTCTTACCCCTCAAACTCCAAAAGACTCCTACAAAACCCTGAAGGCATTTGGGGACACATTTGGAAAACTATAAAGATAGTTCTTTAAAAAAGCTTTCATTATAAAATGCTGTCTAGCGTAAGGTCTTTTAAAAAGTTACCATGGTAAAATATTTATTTAAAGAAGCATACAATTCAGTGGCATTAATTAAACTCACTATGTAGTGCAACCATCACCACCACCCATTTCAAAAAGTTTTTCATCACCTCAAACAGAAATTCAGTCGCCCTTAAACAATAACTCTTTATTCCTGCCTTCCTCCAGCCCCTGGTATCCACAAATCTTTTTTTTTTTTTTTTTGTCTCTATGCATTTGCCTATTTTAGATATTTCATATGAGTAGGATCATACAGTATTTATCATTTCATGTCAGACTTATTTCACCCAGCATAATGTTTTCAAGGAAACTCCGGTGGCTTAATGGTTGAGTACTACAGCTGCTAACCAAGAGGTCACCAGTTCGAGTCCACCAGGCACTCCTTGGAAACTCTATGGGGTGATTCTACTCTGTCCCAAAGGGTCGCTATGAGTCAGAATCGACTCAACAGCAGTGGGTTTAGTTTTTTTGGTTAATGTTTTCAAGGTTTATCCATGTTGTAGTATGTATCAGAACTTCATTTCTCTTTATGGCTGAGTAATATTCCATTGTATGGTTATACCACATTTTGTTTATCTACTCATCTATTGATGAACACTTGGGTTGTTTCCATCATTGGGCTATTGTGAATAATGCTGCAATGAATATTGGTGTACAAGTATCTGTTTGAGTCCCTGTTTCAAGTCTTTTGGATAGAATATAAAAATTGAGTTATAATTACTAGCAGTAACACCTACAGCCTTCAGTATGGATTACGCCTCAACATAAAGAAAACAAAAATTCTCACAACTGGACCAAAAAGCAACATCATGATAAATGGAGAAAAGATTGAAGTTGTCGAGGATTTCATTTTACTTGGATTCACAAATCAACGTCTGTGGAAGCAAGAGTCAAGAAATCAAATGACACCTTGCATTGGGCAAAAGACCTCTTTGAAGTGTTAAGAAGCAAAGATGTCACTTTGAGGACTAAGGTGTTCCTGACCCACGACTTGGTATCTTCCGCTGCCTTGTATGCACGTGAAAGTGGACAATAAAGGAGGAAGACCCAAAAAGAATCAATGCATTTGAATCATGGTATTGACGAAGAATATTGAACGTACCATGGTCTGCGATAACAACAAATAAATCTGTCTTAGAAGATGTATAGCCAGAATGCTCCTTAGAAGCAAGGATGGTGAGACTTCATCTCACATATTTTGGGCATGTTACCAGGAGGGACCAGTTCCTGGAGAAGGACATCATGCTTGGTAAAGTTGAGGTTCAGTGAAAAAGAGGAAGACCCTCAATGAATTGGATTGATCCAGTGGCTGCAACAATGGGCTGAAACATAGCAACAATTGTTCGGGTGGCACAGGACTGGGCTGTTTTGTTCTTTTGTACATAGATAGGGTCATTATGAGTCAGAACTGACTCAATGGCACCTAACGACAACAACAGTAATATTGCCAATAGTGTTGTTATCTAGCATTACACAGTTATTGGCACAGACATATTTTTTAAATGGCATGGTTTTAGCTTTGTTAATTATGAAATGAATGGTCATTGAGGGTAGTTACTTTTTTTGTGCGCTAGAGAAAGGAGGAACTGCTTGGTTAGTATTTGTGCTTATGGTGCCCAATCTTCCTTTCAGTTACTCCTTAGCTACAGTCAACATCTCTATCATTTTAACCTGGTGAAAGAATACACATTGTGTAAATATTGGTTGTGTCCAGGGTGAGCATTATGAGAAACACATAAATCCAGTGGATTTTCTGGGCATGTTGAGAGTTTCCTGGGAAAAGAGCCTTAGGGTCATGAACTACTCTGCTCAGATTTAATAATTAGGTATCTGGATAGAGACAGGGTGAAGGATTTTGAGGTTTGCCTATTATAACTAGAAAAATACACCACAATTCTAGAAATGATATTTCTGATTTTTCAAAAGCAGTTCAAATCACATGCCTTAAGTCAGTTTCACTAAGAATTCACTGAGACGGAGATTAGTCTGCAAAATTTTATCGAGGGAGTGTACTCAATAAACGTCCTTTTAAGGAGGGAGGGAAACATGATTAAGCAGAAAGTGAAGTTGAATTATGATGCAGTAGCAATGAGGACCTTAGCTGATCCAGAGTTCTGGAGCTGGGATGGTCCTTTAGAGTTGTACAAAATCAAGGCAAGAGGGCCCACACATCCATCAGGCCTTGGATATGAGCTGCTCTTGGGGGAGAAGGCATAATCTTGGGTTAGGTATCTCCATTCACCTGATGGAAATTCCCAGAGAGTAGCTCAGCTATGAACTGCCAGCAGCCCATAGACCCAACAGCTGGGGGAACAATTGCCTTGGTCCTGAAAGGGGATCAGGGTGGCACACCACAACACTACTACAGTGCTCTCCTGGCATATCTCAGATCCACTTGCTGCATATAGTAAGTTAACCCCATCTAGGAACAGTGCCATGGATTCTGATTGGTCTGTATTCCTGGGGAAACTTATATCAGAAAAGTTAGTGAGGTGAAATGAACTCCAACCCCTGTTACTTCAGCTAGTCACGAGGTTGTACAGATTCTCATCGTGTCCCTCCTGTACTACACATTCTAGATTCCCCTCACTCCTTGCTAGTACCTCTGCTGGTCTAGGTGGCCTTATCTATTGGGAGGGAACCAGATCCTCATTATGTTATTCTCAGGCTGCTACACTTATCGATTTACCATCAAAATTGGACAGAGGAATACCAAGAAATGTTCTAGTGAATCATCTGTGTGCCTTATTCTCTATAAGGTTGAATGCTTCTGGATGTAACTGGTGGGTGTCATAGGCTTGTGCCTCCTGCTACACTTTCTTTGGTGAACAAGTAGGTCTTTAATCCAAGGAGATACTATGTTGTATACACTATCTGTGGATCAAATAAAGACAAACCCTTACCTGAAGTATACGCCAGTTGTAGTCAAGATGAGTTGCTGTCCCTTCCCCCTGGAAGGGGTCCAGTGTAATCAACTTGCCACTAAGTGGCTGGTAAGTCCTCTTGAGGAGGTGCTATTTTGGGTATACAGTGTCGGTTTCTGGTGCTGACGTGTCGGGCATTCAGTTGCTGGCATGTTGGCAGTGCTAGCAACTAAATCAGCCTTAGTGAGAAAGAGTCCATGCTTTGGGGCACATGCATAACTTGTATGCCTGCCACTATGACCACCCTGTTCATGTGTCCATTGAGCCAGCACTGGACTGACCAGTAATAGAGGCTGGCTGACACAACTGGTCCAGTTTTTGTATCAGCTTTAGTAAATTTTAGTGCCTTGTCCATGATGATATTGATATTGTTCTATAACTTCCATATTTGTCTGGATCACCTTTCTTGGGAATAGGCATAAATATGGATCTCTTCCAGTCAGTTGGCCAGGTAGCTATCTTCTGAATTTCTTGGCATAGATGAGTAAGCACTTCAGCACTGCATCTGTTTGTTGAAACATCTCAATTGATATTCCATCAATTCCTGGAGCCTTGTTTTTTTTTCAATGCCTTCAGTGCAGCTTGGACATTTTCCTTCAGTACCATAGGTCCTGATCATATGTTACCTCCTGAAATGGTTGAACTTTGACCAATTCTTGTTGCTATAATGACTCTCTGTATTCCTTCTATCTTCTTTTGATGCTTCCTGAGTTGTTTAATATTTTCCCCATAGAATTCTTCAGTATTGCAACTCGAGGCTTGAATTTTTTCTTTCAGCTTGAGAAATGCTGAGTATGTTCTTCCCTTTTGGTTTTCTATCTCCAGCTCTTTGCACATTTCATTATAATACTTTGTCTTCTCAAGCCACCCTTTGAAATCTGTTCAGTTCTATGCAAAGGCATTCAACTATGTGGATCATAACAAATTGTGGATAACATTGCGAAGAATGGGAATTCCAGAACACTTAATTGTGCTCATGAGGAACCTGTACATAGATCAAGAGGCAGTAGTTTGGACAGAACAAGGGGATACTGAGTGGTTTAAAGTCAGGAAAGGTGTGTGTTAGGGTTGCATCTTTTCACCATACCTATTACAATCTGTATGCTGAGCAAGTAATCCAAGAAGATGGACTATATGAAGAAGAACGGGACATCAGGATTGGAGGAAGACTCATAAACAACCTGCATTATGCAGATGACACAACCTTCCTTTCTGAAAGTGAAGAGGACTTGAAGCATTTACTGATGAAGATCAAAGACCACAGCCCTCAGTACGGATTACACCTCAACATAAAGAAAAAAAAAATCCTCAAAACTGGACCAATAAACTACATCATGATAAATGGAGAAAAGATTGAAGTTGTCAAGGATTTCATTTTACTTGGATCCACAATCAACAGTCATGGAAGCAGCAGTCAAGAAGTCAAAAGACGCATTGCATTGGGCAAATCTGCTGCAAAGGACCTCTTTAAAGTGTTAAAAAGCAAAGATGTCACCTTGATGACTAAGGTGTGCCTGACCAAAGCCATGGTATTTTCAATTGCATCATATGCATGTGAAAGCTGGAAAATGAATAAGGAAGACTGAAGAAGAATTGATGCCTTTGAATTGTGGTGTTGGTGAAGAATATTGAATACATCAGGGACTGCCAAAAGAATGAACAAATCTGTCTTGGAAGAAGTACAACAAGAATGCTCCTTAGAAGTAAGGATGGGGAGACTATATCTTACATACTTTGGACGTGTCAAAAGGGATCAGTTTCTGGAGAAGGGCATCATGCTTGGTAAAGTACAGCGTCAGCAAAAAAGAGGAAGACCCTCAACGAGATGGATTGACACAGTGGTTGCAATGATGGGCTCAAGTATAACAACGATTGTAGGGATGGCACAGGGCCAGGCAGTGTTTCATTCTGTGGTACATAGAGTCACTATGAGTTGGAACTGACTTGATGGCACCAAACAACAACAACAGCTTCCATGATGGCTACTCTCTAGTGAATGTTAATATGCACTACAAAGATATTTTTTGCTTTGTGTCTACTCCCGTATGTCCAGATATATGCTTTTTCCCCAGATCTCCTTGTCCGCAACATTGCAATCTTCCTCCTTCCATGCCCCTGACCAGTCATCCAGGGCATTTGCCATTGCCCATGAGTCTATATGTAGACTAACCTTGGGTCATTTCTTGTTCCACAAAGCATATGGCCAGGTAGACTACCTGAAGCTTCACCAGTTGGGACACCTATCAATACCACTCATGAACAAGGCTCCCAACCGTATTTGGGTGTCACCCACATACCAAGCCCACCAATTCATAAACCAAGTGCTCTGGCATTTTCTTCTTCCATAAGTTGGTTGTTCAGGATCTTCCATATGTCCATAGGTATGAGATGACGGAATGATGCTGTTGTAACTGTGGTTGGTCTGAGCTGCCTGCCCATGCAGCTTGCTTATGTCTCTTGGTTCTACTTATGCTTGATTGATTCTTGGTGGAATCACTAAAAATTTTGATTTGGTGGTTCTGACAGGACCCAGTTAAGTTGTGGCTACATGATCACTTGATATATAATGGTCAGGTCCTTTATTTCTACCAGAGCCCAGCAGAAAACCAGGAGTTGTTTTTCAACAAGTATCTAATTCTCTGTTACAGATTGCATGGCTATGCTGGAACTTGAGGGGATTGCCCTGTGAGTCTCCAGTTGTATCTTTTCCCGTAACGATAGCTCTAGTGCCATAAGGTCTGCCAGGTTATATAGCCCAAGTGTCAGGACTGCTAGTACATAAGGCTGGACATGCTTCAGAGCCTTTTCCTGCTCTGGGCTTCAGTGAGAGTTGATGTAGCTCTGGGGCTAACTCTAAATGCCTAATGCTGTCCATTTCATGTGAATTCAAACTATTTCTGAACCTCTCTTTTATACCAAAACCAAAAACCCACTGCCGTTGAGTCGATTCTGACTCATAGCAACCCTATAGGACAGACTAGAACTGCCCCATAGAGTTTCCAAGGAGTGCCTGGTGGATTTGAACTGCTGACCTCTTGGTTAGCAGCTGTAGCACTTAACCACTACACCACCAGGGTTTCCCCTCTCTTTTATAGGGATGTTAAATAACACATTTTCTAAATCGATGGCTAAATACCATATACCTGAGGCTGTGTTAATCTACTTTAGCTAAGATACCACATCTGGCCCAGCAGCTGCAACTGGGGCTGCTACTTGCCCAATGCATTCATCAGTCCCTGGGGAAGGACATCATACTAGGTAAAGTAGAGGGTCAGTGAAAGAGCAAAACCCTCAGTAAGATGGACTGACACAGTGGCTGCAACAATGGGCTCAAAGATAGCAACGATTGTGAAGATGGCGAAGGACTGGCCCATGTTTCGTTCTGTTGTGCGTTGGATCACTATGAATCAGAACCAACTCGACAGAACCTAACAACAACAAAAATAACACTTGGCTAAGTTTTTGGTAGTCTAATGTTATTTTTCAGAATACGTCTGGTTTTTGCAGGGGTTAGATTGGTGAATTAAATGATGATATGATGAATACCACCATCTTTTTTTTTTAGATGTTTAAGAGTGGCACTAGTTTTCACTGTCTCTACCAGTATAAGATATCATTTTTTATTTACTATCTTGAACCAGTTCTTGACCAGAATTTTATTTATTACCTGGCCCTCATATTTCTGCTTTAGTGTGTGGGGGCGGGGGGGGCATGACAACACTTTGAGTCTGCTCTGACTCTGTGTTCACCAATCCTCAAAATAGTTGGTATTCTTCTTTCCTCAGGTGTACAGTCACCTGAATGTGTACATTTGCTGCGGAGTCATAAGAGCCTTTCTCTCTAGTCGTTACACTCCGGGCCTGAAAACTGGCCCAGGTCCAGAAAGCGGGAAAGAGGTTGTGCTGTTTTATTGGAGTAACTGCCCTCGGTCATCTTTGGTTTCTTTTAGTGGTACAAATTGAGTAGTATCCTTGTTGATTGCCCATTTATTTTGCTCCTCGGGACACAGTCTTATTTAACCTTTCTCATACTGTCTGTGGTTCAGACCTCCTGGCTGCCCCTCCAAAATTGCCACTCGTTACAATAATTGCAACCACATGGTTTCTGATGTCTAAGTGCTGCCACCTGGCCTCTATTCTTTCAAGTCTCTATCATCTCTATCACTATTAATGAGCCTAGTTCACTAATGGCCTCTGTTTCCATCAGCAGTGGTCTACTGAGGAGGGCCACCAGTGAATGTCTTAGGGACTCATGTTCTTTCACCCACATATTTCTTATAGTGAATTGTATTTTTTTACTTCATCTAAGTTGTTGAATTTGTAAGCATAAAATTAGTGACATTCCCTATTTATCTTTTTTTAATTTTTATTGTGCTTTAAGTGAAAATTTACAAATCAAGTCAATCTCTCACATAAAAACTTATATACACCTTGCTACATACTCCCAATTGCTCTCCCTCTAATGAGACAGCCCGCTCCCTCCCTGCACTCTCTCTTTTCATGTCCATTTCGCTAGCTGCTAACCCCTGCTACCCTCTCATCTCCCCTTCAGGGGGAAGATGCCAGCATAGTCTCAAGTGTCCACCTGATCCAAGAAGCTCACTCCTCCCTATTTATCTTTTTAATTCTGTAGGATCTGTAGTGATAGCCCCTTTTTCATTCCTGATATTGATAATTTATTTTTGCTTTTTTTTTTTGGTCTGTGTATCTAGGGATTTTTCTTTTAAAAAAACTTACTATTGTCTTTGTTAAATTTCCCTATTTGTCTTTTAATTTCATAATTTTTTTATGATCTAATCTTTATTATTTTATTCTGTTATGTTTAATTCATTTTACTTATTTTTTAGCTTTTGAAGTAATTATTTTAGACTTTTCTTCTTTTCTAATATAGCCAATTAAAACTATAAATATTTCTCTAAGCATCACTTTTAGGTTGCTTCCCCCTTCTTGCTCATTCAGCCTGATTAAAATGGTGTCATTTATATAGTGGCCTAATGTGATGTTCTCTGTAATGTTCAGATGCTCCATGTCTTTGGACTCTGCTTTGACAGAAGGTGGGAGAATTAACATAGTCCTAAGGATAAATTTTTTTTTTAAGGGTAGCCAATGCCAATACAAACTGCTTCTGATTCTCCTTACTAGGGTTGGAAATAAATGCATTTTCCACATCAGTGTACCTAAAGTTGTGTTGATACACTGACATACATATCCAACACAATAACTACAGTAAGGAGTACCATGTAGTTGAGTTTTGCTTGTTTACTGTCATTTGCAAGATTCCATTTGATCTTCATAGCGTTCACACTGGTGACTTAAACGCAGATATGATGGGTACCACCTTTAGGTCTTAGAGGGTAGCATTAATCTCTGTTATTCACCCCAGGAAGCAAATTGATTTTGACTCATGCTCTTTGCTGGAAGGGACAGTTTAGAGGCTTCTACTTGGCCTTTGCCACTACAGTAGCTCTTATGCCACAGGCCAAGAAACAAATGGAGGAATTCTGTCAACTACCAAGTATGTACATTACAATTATAAATGGGATAACATTTATATGACAACCAAGGTGGATCCATTGTCTCAGTGATCCCACTGTGAGCTCTGCCTAGGCTGTTACTCCACTTTACCTGGCCCCTGTGTATGTGCATTTTAACAGGGGGCCATGATGATACTTCATATCCCTAGTATCAATGTCAATACAGACCTCATGTGTAACAGTGCTCAAATTGTTTAGATATCCCCCTTTTCCTAGAGGGCAATTACTCAAGTAAATGACCATAAGTTCCACTGGGGCAGAAATTCTTACTCGTGACATTGCAGGGTCTTTCATATTGCAGACCAACGCTCCTTCTATCATTGAGTTACAGGTCTGAGAACTGTTTCAGGTCTGAAAACTGGGTTAGCAATTGTTACTAGCGATTGTGACTTTTTATTTGGTCGGCTACCCTCAGCTATCTAATCAGCTCATTCTTGGTTTCATTGGGTTATATAAATTAAAAAATATCTTTGTTGGCTGCCCATCTATTTTGATTTTAGGGCAAGTGTGATCTATCAACCATTTCCATAGCTGTCTGTGGGCCAGACCATCCTGGCTGATATTCTGTCCTTGATACTTATTACAATAGTTGTGCCCACCTTGCTTCTGATGTTTAGCACTGCTGCTTGGCTCTGTTAGGCAACCAAATTCTGTAACAGCATATTCAACCATCTGCCTTAGTCTACAGAAGATAGCTACCACTGAGCTTCTCAACAAAGTTGATGTCCTTCTCACATACCTTATTATTTTGGTAAGTGAAATTGCCCTTGGCCCTCCCATGGAATCTACTCAACACTGGGTTTCCGGATTTGTGTAGGAAATCCATTCTAGCATTGCAACTTTTCTCAGACTTTTGCTCCATTCCTACTGTCTACTATTACATTTTTGGCATTTGTATTTCACTTACTATGAACCATCACTTTTCCAAGCTTCCAAGAGCCGCCCTAGCTGTGTGTTAACACAATCTCCTAAGTGTTACAATATTGATAAACTCTTGCTTGTTGAACTTTATGTTCCGTACCCTTTTTTGATCTAGTACCTTTACGATCAAGTCTGATAAGTACTCTCTGGCTTTTGCTGATTCTTGTGGGCTAAGTTCTGCTCATGTTTCACCAAATAGTCCATTGCCTCCCTTAAAAGATCCAGTATTTCTGTGGGTGGGTTACGTGGTGACTTGACCCTAGTTATTGATGTGGTGGCTTAGAAGGTAAGCAGGGATACTTCCTGGGGGCAGTTATGCAGCTGGAGAGAGATGAGAGTCTCTCTGTATGCTATCCTGGAGGCATTATAGCTTTCACACGTCACTTTAAATTGATGATTTCATTGTCCTTCTCTGATACCTCAATAACTTCAACAATAAGCTATTCAATTCCACGGTCCTTATAATTGCTATGCCAGTTATTGGTTGCCAGTGGTTGTGTATCACATGGCCAGCCCGTGTGTGTCAGAATAGAACTGTTCTCTGTAGAGTTATCAATGGAAGATTTTTTGGCATTAGATCACCAGGCCTTTCTTCCTTCTGAGGTACCTGTAGGTAGACTCAAACTGCCAACCTTTGGTAGCAGCCAAGCACTTAACATTTGTACCACCCAGGACTACAATTACTACTCCAGAACCTCTCCAATGCCTGAGATATTGCATGTATCCTCCTCTTATACAGATACAGCATCCCAGTTCACCACCAGCAAGAGTTGTAACAAAGTACCAGCGCAGCATGCCAGGGGATGTCAACATTCATTCACCACCAATGGTGGCGTTCTTATTTTCAGCTGGCCAGCGAGTGATCCAGCTCCATAATCCCTTTTAGAGTCTGGAACTCAGGAAACTAGGACCAATCCTATTATCAACCGTTATATCAGGTCCTCCAAGAAACAGACTCTGAGATGGAGATTTGTGTGTAGGTTTTTGGGAAGTGTTCCCAAGAACAACACCTTTAAGGAAGTAAAAGAAACAGAACTGGACAGAGAGAAAAATTGAACTGTGGTGCAGTTGCGACAGAAGCTTTAGCTTATCCTCTGGGAGCTCTGGAGCTGGCATGAGTTACAGAGGGCCAAGGCCTTTATGACCCTACATTAACCAGTCATTGGATGTGGGGTGTCACCAGAGAAAGATCATAACCTTGGGCAAGGCAGCTTCCTTCAACTGAGGGCAATTCCTGGTGAAGGTGAGTGTGATGGTTAAGACTGTGTGTCAACTTGACTGGGCCACAATTCTCAGTGTTTACATGTGACCAGTCCCATGATGGGGTCTGCTGTGAGTATAGCCAGTCAGTTGGAAGGAAGTTTCCTTGGGGGTGTGGCCTGCATTCAAATATAAGCAGACGTTCTGGCTTTCTACTCACTCTGGATCCTGCCACTGCCTCCTGTTCGTCTGACCTCCGGTTCTTGGGACTTGAGCTATCAGCTTTTCCTCCAGTCTTGAGATTCATTGATCTTCACAGCCTGTGAGTGGAGGCCTGCTCTCCAACCTGCAGGTCTTGGGTTCCCAGCCCCTACAGCTATGTGAATCAAGAGAAGCCTTGCGGTCTTGCCTGCCAATCTTGGGATTTATCAATATTCACAGCCTGTGAGCAAGAGCCCTGCTTTCCGACCAGCCGATGTTGGGTTCGTCGGCCCCTGTGGCTACATGAATCGGGAGAAGCCTCTCTCCTAATCCATGGTCTTGGGACTTTCTGGCCTCTACAATTTCATGAGCCATTTCTTTGATGTAAATCTCTATATGTATTTATACATTTTACTGGTTTTGCTTCTCTAGAGAACCCAGCCTAGACAGTGAGCTTTCAGCACCCAGCCCTTCTTGCTTATAAAGGGGGTCTGAGTGGTATACCACAACATCCCCTACACCACATGGCAGGCATTTCTTTAGAGCCCAGAGTTCAAGTCCAGAGATTGCTAGATGTATTTATTAACTTATTTTTCATATTTGTATTTTTCTTGGCCTAAAAGTACATCAGTTTAAAAATAAATCCTATCACTTCCCAGTTGTGTGATCTCATCCAATTACTCTGTCTGTTAAATCCCAATAGTAATAGAATCTAATTCATAGAGTTTTTTTTTAAGGATTAGTGAGAATGTATGTAAAACCTTTAATACAGTGCCTAGAACCTAGTAAGAATGGTTCAGTATCAGTTAACTTTTAATATATAATTATTGTACCCTAGTATGCCTTTTTAAAAAGTGTGATTTTGCCTTTGAGGCTTGTCTCTCTCTTTTTACAGTTTTTGCTTTGAAATGACTACATCCGAATCTCTCCAGTGGGTTGATATTTGACAAGCAATTTGGAAGCAAAGATGGATAAAGAAGGACAGTCAGGCTTGGACCTCAACACAACATCAGATTTAGCAATCACCAACCAAGAGTATTAGCACTGGGTTCTCCTGCATCTCCTTCTTCTCCATCTCCTGGGCAACTTCCTCTTTCCTTACTAGATCTACTTTCTGCTATGTGGTGGGAGCCATAGAGAACATGGTTAGGAGGAGGTTGTGAGATAGTGAAAGTGAGATCAACTTAAGAATCCAGAAATTGCCTTTTCCTTTTAATATAATGGCTCTGAGAAGACTCTCTTTAGATAATCCAAAAGAAAACATTTTTCAATACCTGTGAAAGGCTGTTTGCATCTGCCAAAATTGCATTTTGGGAAAAGTTGATTCTGTTCCCTCTTCACTTGTTATGAATAGTTGACTTCAGCCTGATCGGAATGTATTTGACAGACCAATTTATTTTCACTGGTTTTACCTACCAGGATATTATCAGTAAGAAGACACCACTAGGAATTTTCTAAAGGATAGTAAATCTCTGTTTGGTGTCCTAAAGACAGTAATTAGGTCATTGAGCGAAAATACTCTGTTGGGTAGAGTCAGCTGTTGCTGACAGCCATACTGGGAAAACTATGGGGAAAAGGAAATGAACGTGGCTGATTGTGTCAATCTTCGATGCAAGAGAAACGGAAATGAAAAGGACTGTTGTACCTAAAGCAAAAACAAAATTTTTCTCTGTCAGTTGTCCTTCAAATAAGATGCAACCTGACCAAGCAACTGTTACTCACAGTTGGCTGACTGCTTGTCAAAATTAGTTGAATATCCAAATTAACTAGAAGTTAATCCACCCCCCCGCAAAGGCCTATAAAATCAGATCATAACAAGTCCACATAATAAATTCTTTGTGCCAGGAAATATGAATTAAATTGTTTTAAAGCAATAATGTTTAGGAAAAGAGGCTTCCTACTGAGAGATATTTTTTGAACAAAATTAAATATTATAAAACCATATTATTAAATTCTGTCAAAAAGTTATTACTCTTGTTACTTTGTCATAGAAACCTTGGTTCTCTGTAATTATGGATCACTGTAAACTTAACCTTTTCTGTTATCTTGGAGCCAAAATGTAACATAGGGTGCAAAATAATAAAAGTGTGAAAAAAATCAAAGACAGCAGAATTTGGAAGCATTCTGAGTTCACTCATAACCAGAATCTAAGCTAAACATATTGAATTTGTAAATTTCTGTTTAATGGTATTTCGGAAGCTACCACATAGGTGAATGAACATGTGCGCGCACACACACATGCACACACGCCACACACACATGCACACACACGCACACACGCCACACACGCATGCACACACTGATGCACACATACCACACATGCACACAGATGCACACACCACACACACATGCACACATGACACACACATGCACACACACCACACACATGCGCACACACGCGCACACACACACATGCCACACACACGCATGCATGCCACACACACATGCACACTCGCCACACACACGTGCACACATGCACGTGCACACACACACACATGCGCACACACATTTTCTTTTTGTTTCTTTTCATCTGAAATCTGTTTAAAGTATGTGACAAGAGAATAATCCTTTTGCAGGCCTGAAAGAGTATATTTGTGTCTCCTACTTTATACCTGAGGGTTTATATTCCTTGGTGCTAGAATGAGTCGGCCTTATGTAAGGAACTTCTTTATGGAAATACCCCAGCAGCACAGGTTAAAGCCGCTGCCGTCAAGTTGATTCCGACTCGTAGTGACTCTATAGGACAGGGAGAACTGCTCTATAGAGTTTCCAACGAGCACCTATGGATTCAAACTACCGACCTTTTGGTCAGCAGCACAGCACTTAACCACTATACCACCAGGGTTTCTGCAGCACAGGTTGCCAGGGGTCAAATGTCATTAAAGTTACTGACTTAAAAATATAAGATAATACCTAACGTTTTCCGCACACTTACTATGTGCCAGTCACAATTCTAAGCACTGTTAATCCTCATAGTCAGCCTAAGAGGTGTGTACTGTCCATTTGATAGAGGAGGAAACTGAGGTACAGAGAGATCAGCTTAAGGTTTCAGTCTGGCTCCACAGGCCACGCTCATTACCGCTACACTGTACCACTGCCCATCTGTCAGTGTGCTGTACTGTGGTGGCTTGCGTGTTGCTGTGATGCTGCAAAGTATGCCACTGGTGTTTCAAAAACGAGCAGGATCACTCATGGTGAACAGGCTTCAGCAGAACTTCCAGACAAAGACAGTGTAGGAAGAAAGGCCTAGCAATCTACTTCCAAAAATTAGTCAGCGGAAACCCAATGAATTGCAACAGAATATTGTTCTATACAGTACTGGAGGATGAGACCCCCAGTTGGAAAAAATAAAAAGTTGGAAGGCACTCAAAATACACAATGGCCACGAAAATGGACTCAATCATACCAACAACTGTGAAGATGGTGCAGGATCGGACAACATTTATTCTGTTGTACATGGGGCCATCATGAGTTGGAGCCAACTTGAGAGCAACTAATAACAACAACAACAACATTACCTCTGTCATACCCCTTAGGCTCCTTGTCAATGTCTGGTACAGTGGCATGCATCTAGTACCCCCAAAAGGTTAGTTCTCACTTGTCTAAAATTGAGGGTTCTTCATTTTAAGGCTCCCCTCATATCTCTTCATTACCTTTCTCTTGTTCTTTCTTTTTTTGGGGGGAGTGTGTCTTAATCTTTCCCGACTTCTCCTTTCTCCTCCAAGTGGATCTGAAGGCAAGGTTATCACACAAGCTAAAACAAAATCCATGTATACTTTCTGATTTATGGACCCCAAATCTAATCATTCTAAACATTTTTCCAGCCTTTATTGACTTTATTTTGTGGGGAAGGAGGCATAATTTACTGCAAGTCAAAGACACATGAACACTGTGCAGTGAAACAAAATATCATAATTTACTTCCTGTTTGAAATTGATGAGTGTATTAGTTTTCTATTACTGCTGTAACAAATTACCACACAAAAAAAATTACCACACAGTTATGGTTTAAAACAACTCAGATTTATTATCTCACAGTTCTGGAGGTCGGAAGTTCAAAATAAGTGATAGGGCTTCATTGCTTCTGGAGGCTCTGGGGAGAATCTGTGTTACCTTGTCTTTTCCCACTTCTAGAGGCCACCTATATCCTTTGGCTCATGGTCCCTTCCTCCCATCACTCCTTTCTCTGCTCTGTCATTACATCTCCTTCTCTGACTCTGAACTTCTTGCCTCTATCTTAGAAGGATTCTTGTGACGATCTCCCCATCTTCCCATCTCAAAATCCTTAACTGAATTACATCTGCAAAGTCACTTTGCCATGTAAGGTATATTCATAGGTTCTAGAAACAGGACGTGGACATCTTGGGGCAGAGGGTGATACTCTGCTTACCACAATGGGTGTGTCTTATATTTATTATTTATTTAAATACATCACACATCCAAGTTCTCATTAATAGATCATCTTCTTTGGCTGTGAACTTGGTTCTTCAGACTGTGTATATCACTCTTCCCAGACTAATCGTATCTGTAGTTGTATACCTATAGCCTATGAAGACCATTGACCTTTCAAGTGATATATTCTACTTGAGCACTCCTCATGTCTATGATCACCTTTTAGATGATAATTTTGTCTCTAAAATGCTGTGTGCAAACTGACTTTTAAAATAAATGGATTCTATATACAATTTTTAGGTGGCTGTCACCATCTTTAATGTGCACCCACTCTGTATACGATGCTGATCAAGGTATCTGCCAAAACATCAAGGCATTGAGTTTCTGCCCCTTCAGACATAGGATATAATTGAGGATACAATATATAGTTATAAAACTGGAAAGTAATAATACAAGGTTGCAAATGCTAAATGCCATCTCAGGTTTATAGAAGTTAAATTACTTACATATTCTCTCCTACAGGAACTTGAATTTGACCCAAGGTTCCTATGGCCACAGGAATTACCTGTTTTACTAACAACTCTGGGGAGGTTTAATTTCTGACCTTCAATGAGAAAGGCAGCATAGTGTTGTGGGTTGTGAGAGACATCACACCAGAAGATTTGTTCTGGTCCTATTGTGAAAGAGAAACCCTGGTGGCATAGTGGTTAAGAGCTATGGCTGCTAACCAAAAGGTTGGCAATTTGAATTCACCAGCTGCTGCTTGGAAACCCTATGGGGGCAGCTCTACTCTGTCATATAGGGTCACTATGAGTTGGAATTGACTCATCAGCAATGGGTTTATTTATTTATTTATTTTGGTTTTTATTGTGAAAGAACTGTGCGACAAGAAAATCGTTAAAATTCTGGATGCCTTTGTTTCCTCACTTATAGAGTAAAGATGATACTAATAACTGCATTATTTCACTTCCTAGGATGTTCTAAGGATTAAGTAAAACTATCAAAAAGTGCAGGCATAATGTTTTTAAGTTCTACCCAAGTTGTAACATATATCAAGACTCCATTTCTCTTTCTGGCTGAGTAGTATTCCTTTGTATGTAGGGACCACATTTTGTTTATCCGTACATCTGTTGATGGGCGTTTAGGTCATTTCCACCTTTTGATTATTGTGAATACAGCTGCAGTTAGCATTGGTGAACATATTCCTGTTCGTGTTGCTGCTTTCATAGAAAACTACCACATGACCCAATAATTTTACTGGGTCATGTGGTAGTTTTCCAGGAGTTGGAATTTACTTGACGGCAACAGTTTTCTTTTGCTCATGGTAGTTCTATTTTTTGTTTTTTGAGGAACTGTCACACTACTTTCCACAATGGCTGTACCGTTTTGCATTCTCAACAATGAATAAGGGTTTTAATTTCTGTACATCCTTGCCAACATTTGTTATTTTCTATTTGTTTTTATCTTGGCCATTCTAGTGGGAGTGAAGTGGTATCTCATTGTACTTTTGATTTGCATCTCTCTGATGGCTAATGATGTTGAGCATCTTTTCAGGTGTTTGGTGGCCATTGGAATATCCTCTTTGGTGAAATGTCTATTCAAGGCCTTTGTCCATTTTTTGTTTGTGTTGTCTTTTTATTAAGTATATATGTATATACTTATACGTTATATATATATTAATTATTAGATTCTTATTGGATATATGGTTTCTAAAGATATTCTCCCAGTGGATAGCTTGCTTTTTTACTTTTTTGGTAAAGTCTTATAACGAACAAAAGTTTTAAAATAATTTTTTATGAGGTTCCATTTATTTATTTTGTCTTTTGCAGCTTGTGCTTTTGTTATTATATCAGGTAAACCATTGTTAAAAACTAGGATCAACAGCTTCGCTCCTGCATTTTCTTATAAGAATTTTATAGTTTTCACATTTATATCCTTAATCTATTTTCAATTTGTTTTTGTGTATGGTGTGAGGCATGTATCTGTTTCATTTTTCTGCATGTGGAAATCCAATTTTCCCAACACTTTATTGAACAGACTCTTCTTTACCCATTAAATGGACTTAGCACTTTTGTCAAAAATCAGTTGGCCATAGATGTGTGGGTTTATATCTGGACTCTTCAATTCTATTCCATTTTTCTGTGTGACATTATGCTGAGTGAAATAAGTCAATCACAAAAGGACAAATATTGAATGACCTTACTTATATAAAAAGATAAGAACAGGCAACATTTAGAGACCAGCAAATATTAGTGGTTACTAGGGGCAAGAGAGAAAGGAAAAGTGGCAGGAGTATTGTTTATGGAGCACTGAGTTTTGGTTTACAGTGATGGAAAAATTGCATTGATTAAGGGTAAAAGTTTCACAGTTGATTAATGTAATTGATGTCAATAATTTGTGTACCTGTCAAAAGTTGAATTGGCAAATATTGTGTGATAGATGCATTTGCAACACAAACAGCAGCTGCTGAAACTGCTTATATACAACCAATACCTCATGGGATTTGGCTCTTTGGTGGAGGTTTAGGGTCATGGTTTTATGGAACAACCCAGTTAATTGGCCTAATACCATGTTTAGTGCTTCTGTTCTACCTCCTAGTTCATTGCATAAGCCTGGAGTCTTAAAATCTTGCAAGCTGCCATCCAAGTTATAACAATTGGTCTCTATCTGCCTGGACCAACAGAGGAAGAAGGAAAGTTAGAAATAGGAAGAGGAAATGGAATGTGTGGCTAATTGCCTTTATGAACAACTGCCTTCTTTGTCATGAGACCAGAAGAACTGGATGGTGCCCGGCTACCATTACTAAATATTTTGATCAAAGTTTCCATAGAATACTTCTGACTGAAAGGGGGAAAATGCAGAACAAAATTTCAAATTCTCATGGATTTTTAGACTTTCTAGAGTCATTGAGGCTTGATGAACCCCTGAAACTATTGCCCTGAGGAAAGCTTTAAACTTTAAACAAAAATATCCCGTGAAGTCTTCTTTAAACCAAGCAACAGTTTAGCTTAACTAGGAAAGGATGTCTGCCTTGAGTGCTGTCCTCTTTTAGGAACTGTCCATATGGGATCAAATTGACAACAGCAACTTAAAAGTTTAGACAGGTAACTTAGGGGGCAGTGAGTTCCTGTTAATGGGGGAGAAACAATTTAGAAAAGGAAAGTGAGAATGGCTGCAAAACTTGAAGAATGATCAATGTCACTGAATTGTACATGTAGGAATGTTGAATTGGTATATGTTCTGCTATGTATGTATTCTCAACAACAAAAATTAAATTATATATATGTATATAAATACATTTAAAAACAACAACAAGAAAAGCCCAAACCCATTGTCATCAAGTTGATTCTGACTCATAGCGACCCTAAAGGACAGAGTAGAACTGCCCCATAGGGTTTCCAAGGAGCACCTGGTGGATTTAAACTGCTGACCTTGTGGTTAGCAGCTGTAGCTTTTAACCATTACGCCACCAGGGTTTGCTAGTGGTTAAGAGCTGTAGCTGCTAACCAAAAGGCTGGCAGTTCGAATCCACTAGGCGCTCCTTAGAAATGCCATGGGGCAGTTCTACTCTGCCCTATAGGGTCGCTATGAGTTGGAATTGCCTCAACAGCAATGGGTTTATATATATATATATATATATATATATATATATATATATATATATATATATATATATATGTATAACCCATTGTCATTGATATAGATAGATAGACAGAGAGATTAGATAGGTAGGTAGGTGGGTGGGTGGGTGGGTGGGTAGGTAGGTAGGTAGGTGGTAGGTAGGTAGGTAGGCAGGCAGGCAATTATTATGTCCCAAGCAATATTGCTTCCCAAAACATGGAATCAAGATTTCTGTCTTAATATCTTCCTTGAGTAGACAGGTATGTATAAGCTCTCCATCCTACTGTATGTATAGTGATGTTTTGTTTATGTATCTATCACTTTCACTGGGCTGAGACACAGGCTTTTTCTTTCCTATTTCTGTATTTCCTGTCCCTAGAATAGCGCTCAATACGTGATGAGTTTTCAAGTTATGTTTGACTGAATGCAGGGTCTGAATAAAATGACATTGAAGGACACTAAGGGAGTCCATTAGTTGGAGGTTGTGTGACACTTTAGAATGAGAAGTATTCTTTTCTAACACAAGTTGTTATTTTGTAATCTGCTTTTAATACATATTTACTTAGAGGGTGTCTTAGGCTGGGTTCTCTAGAGGAGAAAACCAGTGAAGTGTGTATGTATACATATATAAATGTATATATACACACATATATATATATTTCAAGAAAATGGCTCATGCAGTTGTAGAGGTTAAAAAAGTCCCAAATCCATGGGTCAGGCATCAGGCTGGTGGTTTCTCTTGGCTCATGTAGTTGCAGGGACTGATGAACGCAAAATCAGCAGGTTAGACTTCAGGCTGCTAGCTCGCAGGGCTTCAGGAGTTGGTGAATCCCTAAATCTGTAGGTCAGATGGTAGGCTGCTGGCTCATGCCCCATGAACTGAAGGTCAGAGGTTGATGAGCTGGATGCAGGATCAGAGAGGATGAGCTTTGCCAGAACATCCATATATATTGGATGCAGGCCACACCCCCAAGGAAACTCCCTGTTGAACTGATTGGATGATCACATCAGATCACAAAATGGAGGATGATTACATAGTATTGCCAAACCACTGAGAAGTTGACACATAACCTTAACCATCACAGTCCACCCCTTGTCAACTTGGCACCTGTACACATCTTCTTAAACCATATAGAACCTCTAAACAAAAACAATCATACAGTCATACTTGCACCTAACATGATCAGCTAATATGAGTGCAACTGAAGAAAAAAAAAAAAACACACACTAGCCCCGTTTCCAAACCTATTGTGATTGAGATGATTCCAACTTATACTGACCCTACAGGATAGAGTAGAACTGTTCCATAGGGTTTCCAAGGAGCTCATGGTGGTTTCCTTCTGCTGACTTTTTGGTTAGCAGCTGAGCTCTTAACCACTATGCCACCAGGGTTTCCTCTAGCCTACTTGATTGTGAGAGAATAAATTTCTATTTGTTAAAGCCATCCACTTGTGGTATTTCTATTATAGCAGCACTAGATGACTAAGACAGAAGGTCTGGCATTTCAACTTGATTTAGTGTAGGCCACCACTTAATTCATGCTTCAGTGAACCGACCAAATAAATTATTAGATCGTTTTTAACCTCTTGAGCTGAAACATTGAATGAAGAATCTCTGCTGAGTAGGCCAATATCAATAAACTCAGACTGGTACAACTTTATGTTCCTTGTACCATTATCCCACGCCCTTAACAGCCATTCCCACACATATTCCCCCACATATTAACTGCCATTCCCACACATATTCCCCCACATATTAACTGCCATTCCTACACATATTCCCCCAGGTATATGTTTGGATATATTGGAAAAATCAGGCAGTTTTTCTGGAGTGTAGCATCCTCCTCTTGGGTCAATCTTTGTATTTCACCTTTTGGGGCTTGCTGGGAGTTAAATCTAGTCATATCTCTAGAAGCAAAAATGCACAGTGGGATTGGGTTCTGGGAACATTCAGCAATGTCTTTTAAGGTGTATTCTTTAAAAGACATTGTGATACCCCAAGACAATGCCCCAGGTGCCACCTCAGGCAATATCTCAGACAAAAACCATTCAGGTGCAGCCTGGTTAATTTCATAAGATGGGGGTGGAAGGGAAAATGGTTTTACTTGAAAAGGTGACTTAGCAGACAAAGAGGGAATAAATCTCTTCAGATGGAAGTAAGGGGACTTGTTCTGTTGGCAGGAGTGATTCAATGAAATGTAGGGCCTCAATGTGCCCAGCTTCCTGATTATCTGCCCGTGTATCCCATCCCAAGTTTTAGGATCACATTTCTCCCCAATCAATGCCCTCACTTTACTTCAGATGCCATTTGAGGCTGGGAACTCAATTGGCATTGTAGTTCAGCCACTCTTATGGTAAGACTCTGGGTTTGATTTTGGCAATATCAGCTTTGTTACTACAAGAAATAAGCCTTTCTTTCTGGGTAAAAGTGGCAACTTTCAGTCTTGTATGTGGTGCTTGAGCTGTGACTCTGAAACCTTGAGCTTATCTTTTCTTTCACCACTTTGTCACCAACCAGCCACCTCTTTTATACTTCATTTTCTGTGAAATTTGTAGAAAAGTACCAAATATGCAACCACCCAGAGGCTTGTCACTCACAAATATTTGATCACTGGTGGTGATATTTTACTTACATCTGTAGCCACCTCATGCCGTGGATTAGCGGTGCCCTCTTTACTACTGGAGGCAGAGTCATCAGCACCTTTAAAACTAGTCAGACTTGAGAACCAATTCAGAAAACTCATCCATATGATTTTGTGCCTCTAGAACTACTCTTGGTACTAAACATTTTATGCTAGGTTCTCTAGAGGAGCTAAACCAGTGAAGCGTATATATACGAGTATATATAAAGAGAGATTTATTTCAAAGAAATTACTTATGCAGTTGTGGAGGCTGATCAGTCCCAAATCCGTGGGTCAGGTATCAGGCCGAAGACTTCCCCTGACTCATGTGGTTGCAGGGGCTGACAAACCTAAAATCGCTGGTCAAATGGCAAGCTGCTGGCTCACAGGGCTGCAGGAGGTGGCGAATCCGAAGGTCTGTAAGTCAGATGGCAGGCTGCTGGCTCATGTCCCAAGGACCAGATTTCAAAGGATAATGAGTCAAATGCAGGATTGGGAGAGGAAGAGCTGTGCCAGAATATTCATATATATTGAATGCAGGTAACATACCCAAGGAAACTCCCCTTCGAATTAATTGGCTGTTCGCATCAGATCACAAAATGGAGGATGATTATATAATACATGCCGAACCACTGAGAATCAAGGCCTAGGCAAGTTGACACTTAACCTTAACCATCACAGATGGCACGTCTACGGCTTATTACTTGTTAGCCTCTCCTGTATGTCCTTATCAGGATTTCCTTTGCTTAAAGAAACCCACATATGTCTTATTTTATTATTACTTCCAATGACTCAAGCTAGATTTACCATAAGGTGACTCATAAAAACAGGTGCCAATTCAATCTACTAGGATCACAATGAGTCAAACAGATGCTTTCACAAACATCCTTAGTTCACTATCTTCTCACTGGACAGGAACATGCTCAGGTTAGTCCAAGTTCTAAAGCTTTTCAGGGGAGTATGTGTTCTTGGTTTATTCTTAAAGGGATCAGACTTTAGATTTTCTAATACAGAATTCAGGTCCTGACCCTAGTGACTCTGTCTTTTTATGTGGTAAAATGGGATCCTACTGGTAACAAATGAACAAATCATTATTCTTTCCATTATCTGTGGTAAGTAATTTACCCGTTACTCATAATTTGAATATACCCAAGGAGAAGTAAGATGCTCTATTTACAGTCAATCTAGAGAAGAAGATAGTACAAAAAAGGATTTGTAAAAAAAAATGGGAGGGGGTTGTATTTTAAATTGAGAAAATGTGAATCTAAGAGGATGTATTGCATTGGGAAAATCTGCTGCATAAAACCTCTTTAAAGTGTTCAAAAACAAAGATGTCACCTTGAGGACTAAGGTGCATTTGACCCAAGCCATGGTATTTTCTGTTGCCTCATATGCATGCAAAAGATAGACAATGAATAAGGAAGACCGAGAAGAACTGATGCATTTGAATTATGGTATTGGCGAAGAATATTGAATATACCACGGACTGCCAGAAGAATGAACAAATCAGTCTTGGAAGAAGTACAGGCAGAGTGCTCTTGGGAAGCAAGGATGGTGAGGCTTCATCTCATGTACTTTGGTCATGTTATCAGGAGGGACTAGTCCCTGGAGGACATTATGCTTTGTAAAGTCGGTCGGTAAAAAGAGGAAGACCCTCAGTGAGATGAATTGCATAGCAACGATTGTGAGGATGGCACAGGACTGGGCAGGGTTTTGTTCTGTTGTACATAGGGTCCCTGTGAGTTGGAACTGACTCGAAGGCACCTATCAACAACAACAAGAGAACCAGAGAAAAAAGCAAGAGAGAGAGAAGCCGAAGAGAAGGAAGGAAGCCCCAACAGGGAACAAAATTTAGTGGTGGCAAATGAGTTGGAGGACACATTAGAAGAGGCAGACATTGTAAATTAAAAACTTTGCTGTGATGGATACCAGGTTGTGCCATCAACCTTCCCCTTCTGGAATAAAGTTCTTGAATCTTCAGCTGTTGGAACTTTTGCCAAAGACAGTTTCAAAGGAGACTGTCAGCCCTCTTTGGCAATTGTCTCAGGTGAGGAAAACTGCCCTGCTCAAGGTCCCATGTCCTTTCAGGAGCTGCCTCATTCAATGACTGATCAACGTAATGGTGTAAAGACCCAGCCCCTAACTCCAACCTGGACAACTCTGGGGGGTTAGCCCTCCCCCAGCTCTAAAGTTCCCTGGGGGGCTGGATGAAGCCTTGGTTGGAACTGCATCCCCGCTCAACTTCTGCCTCTGCCTGACCCTGTTCCCTCCTAGAACAGCCCCACAGGGTTTCTAAGACTGTAATCTTTATGGAAGCAGACTGCCACATCTTTCTGCCACAGGGTGGCTGGTGGGTTCCAAATGGTTAATAGAGTGCTTAATCATTGTGCCACCAGGGCTCCTATTAATCCCAAGAGCAGTCCCTAATAAATGTCTCGCTCCACTCTCTATCTCAGAGCTAGTTCCTGAGAACCCAGCCTGCAGCATCTCTCTATTATATACATTGAGACCCCTGTGTTCTCAAGCATGGTCTCTAAACCACTGTTAGACTCACCAAAGCACTAATTAAAACGTAGATTCCTGCCCCACCCTGGACCTTTTGAATCAGATTCTCTGATGATGTGTCCAGTGTATATTTTTAACAAGTTTCCCAGGTAATTTTGCTGCAAACTAAATTTGAGAACCACTCTTTTAGACAGTATGGGGTAAAAAAGACTAAAAGAAGAAATGTCAGGAGGACTTAACTTCTAGCCATGTCACCTGCAAAAGATACCAGGCACCTTATAAAATGCTGAATCCTGATTGCATCAGCTGGGTGCTCATCCCATTTCATGAGACGGGCTTCTAAATCTTCACCCGGCCTCCCCTGTTTGTTACTGACAAATTCTATGAAAATATTTTTTTCAGGTATGTCTCTGGGGGTGTGTGTGTGTGTGCATGTGTGTTGCATGGGTACGTGTATTATTTTTCTCTCTTACCTTTGTAAGCCATCAGATGGGGTGCCATTCCCCGTGTCCTTTCTGCCACCTCTTGGGGGCTGGCAGGGAGCTGATGTCATTTGAGAGTATGTTTTAATCTATTTTGGCAGCACGTGGGTGGCATACCGACTTATATAATGAATGTCGAGTGACTTATAAAACTGGGTGATGTCATGTGGCCAATAAACTGTCCTGAGGCAACGGCGATGTGATTGTGTCCAAAGTCTTCACACACAAGCTGTACAGCACAGGCGGCCCTCTGACTGTCGCACTGACTGGTCTGCCCGTTCCCTTTTACACAGCTCATCCAATGAACCCCTGCTTGTGGCCTGAACTATTCTCTGTGGACAAATGGCTGCCGTTTCTTTATCTTCTTTCTTTGTTGGGGGAAAGAGGGCCACAAAGAACTGCATCCCAATCGTTTGATTTCCTTTTCCCTGAAAACTACGACTAGCACAGAGATGGACAAGTCTCCTTCAATTTTATGACTCTTGTCCGTTGTCTCAGTATTGACAGCAGATTCTGTCACCTTGCCTGGGAACTCCACTTTCCAGGTCATTGCAATGTCAAATGAACAAAATCAATCCTCATTGCCATCTCGTCTCTCTGGCCCAGGGATAAAACACCGAGGTTTCTCTCAGATCAGTCCAGCTCACAAATACTTCATTTTGATCTTACTACAGAACTTGCAAATTGCTCAGTGACCTCATGTATTACTTTTCCTACCAATAATGCATCAAAATATTTCTTTTAAAGGCAGGTAAATTATAGCCACCACTTCCCTGACCCAGCTCATGAGAGAGACCAAGGATGATAATTGGTGTGGTGTTTGGGGTGGTCAGGAGGCTCAGCTTTGTTGTGCTACAGTTCACTTGATAACTTGAGCAAGCTGAGCAGGGTCCTGGGTCTGTTTCTTAATCCGTAAAATGGGACTCGGCCTGGTTCTGGCAACTAGTCGTGTGGCGAGGCTGACATTGATTTGTTCAGGCATATTTTGATACTGGTGAGCTATGTAGTTATAAATGGAAAGTAGTGGTTTTTTCTTTAAACAACCCAAAATTGTTAAAAGAAGAGTTCCTCAAACTTTCCAAAAAAGTAAAAAAAACAAATCTCTGGGAGCCAAGAATAACTTCAGAAAGCTTTTGTTTCAGGGGAAGTTAATCCAGAAAATTAAATAGAAGAGTTAAGAAAGGACAAATGATCCAAACTTGACTAATTAACTAGGTCTTAACAAGAAAAATCATATAGAAAATTGAAGTAAATCGAGATATTTTAGGAAAATAATGTGTCTGTTTGAAATATTGGGGTAACTGGGGAGAAGGTCAGAATTATTTGGCTTTAATCAACAGGATTTAATTAACAAAATTAAAGGATATTAAGCAGCCCCAAGAATTTTCAAGGAATATATAACAACTCTGTATCTATTAGTCTTTGGGTGCTACCTGATTCTAAAACAAACAGTAATCTAAATCCTTTCCTATTGGATTTTCTCTAGAAAATGTTTGTTATCCATTTGAGGCCAAAGACCACAAATAAACATGGGTCTATTAATTCACAGTGGGAATGTAGGGTCTCTGAAATGTAAAAGATAAAAGGCTGCACTTTCTTTTCTCACCTTTCATCCTGAAGCTAACACCTCCAGGAAGCTGGCTTAAAGAGACACTGATATTTAAGAAATAAATTAGAGGCCTGTTATTACACAACTTGTTTTTACATGGATGCTGCATAGATCAAATCACGCCCTTCAAAACTTCACAATCTTGCACACTAAGAGTCAGGAATAAAGGATTTGGTGTAATGTGAGTCCTAAAGTATATCTTGATACCATCAGTGGAGTATGCAGCGGTGTGTTGGTAAACCCGTACTCTAGAGTAAAAAAAAAAAAGACAAAAACCCATGATTTGTAGCGTTTGGCGATTTCTGTGGTGCAAATGTTCTCACCAGGGCTGCAAACTTCCTGAGTATTTAGCGATTGGCTCCCCCAAGCTGGTACAACCACACACTCCGGCACACCTCTGTATGCTATGAAGATACGGAAGCAATCCTGTTATTTGGGTAATCGACAAGCATTTGTTAATACATGCACCCGCTCAGCAGACCTGTTGTCATTGTTATTGTTAGTTGCCATCGGGTCGGCCCCCACTTGTGCTGACCCCGCGCTCAATGGATTTGGACCATTGTGATCCATAAGGTTTTCCAGGGCTGATTTTCAGAAGTAGCTCACCAGACCTTTGTTCCTCGTCTGTCTTAGTCTGGAAGCTCCACTGAAGCCTGTTCAGCATCACAGCAACATGCAGGCCTCCACTGACAGGTGGGCGGTGGCTGCCCAGGAGGCGCGTGGGTCAGAACCTGAGCCTGAGTCTCCCACATGGAGCCCGGAATTCCACCACGGAACCACCACTGCTGCCCCACAGACCTAGGCTCAGCTTTGTCTCCTGTCAAAGGGTTTAGATTATCCCTGGCGGGTGCTAGATTTAGCAATGAAAATGACTTCCTGAAAACTGATGGATAGATTGCAAGGGAGTTTGTAGGATTCCTAATAAGCGATACCGTGCTTCTGAATACACAGTGGTCTCCAAATAGTGGCAAGTTTATTGAGCACATGCTATGTGCCAGGGACTATTCTATGCTTGTGATATATCTAACCAAAACATATCTCTGCCTATTTGGAGCTTAGGTTGTAGCAACATTAGCTACCTATTCTAATAAGAATTTCTAAGGCTTTACAAAAAAGAAAAGAGTAATATAGAAGGATTACGATTATGGGGATAAAAATTTGTCGGGTCAGACAAAGTGGTGATGAATTTATGAGATGTCTCCTCAGCTCCAGAGGAGAGATGGCCAGAAGACTTTTCAGCATACAGTTAACTTCAAAATAAAATCCACTGGCTTGCAGGTTACTGCAATGAACTGATCTTATAGGTAGCTTCTGTTTGACAAAATTTGTCAACCAAATTGCTGAAGTATAAACAATAAAAGCAGATCTGGCTACTGTAGATGCTTTAGGGATCCTGGGCCAGACCTCTAAGGAGATACTGTGAATGGCACCTGTTTGGCTCAGTTGCCTGGTGATGCACTGCCCTGCGGTCCAGCCCTCTTTCTGCTGCCCCATCAGCACACTCCCATGAGCAAGGCCTTGAAGGTCTTGCTAAGTGCAAGGAAAAATATACAGCTATGCATTAGTCATTGGTACCTTAGCTCGGCACCTTAACTCAAAACAGCTAATCAGATGACAGCGTGAGATAGAGGAGATCAAAGGGAATGAGACACAAGGGTCTGGCTCTCCAGGAGGAGTCAGCATGTTGGCGGGCCACCAAAAAGTAGAAAAAAGAAAAGAATACCTTAAAAAAATAGGAAGAAAAAAATGTCAGATGCCATATTTTGTCAAGAAAATAGTTTTTTTTTGTTTAGTTTTTGTTTTTGTTTTCCCCCTCCTTGGGCACAGTGCTGTAAAATAAGCACAGGTTAGGGGTATGAATCCTGATGTCTAGTACAGGATGCTGACGGCTCCCTGCCTCAGTCTTCTTGAACCTCTCCTGGGGCCTGCCTTCGCTCCGTATGCTCTTCTGCACCAAGCTGCCGCCTTGCTCACATTGTTGTTGTCAGCTGCTGTCCAGTGGCCCCCGACTCGTGGTGACCCTTGTGTTACAGGGTAGAACTGCTCCATAGGTTCTCTTGGCCGTAATCTTTACGGAAGCAGATCACCAGGACTTTCTTTCTCAGAGCCCTCTGGGTGGGTTCAAACTTCTTACCTATCGGTTAGCAGCCAATCACAAAGTGCTGGCGCCACCCAGGCTCTTACCTTGCTCATAGTAGGTGTGGAATGACCAAACAGGACACCTTCTCCTAGCCAGCTCTAATCTGGAATGGTCTGCCACCTACTGAGTTCCCGTTTCTCATCAGATCTCTGCAGACTGTGGGACCCAAGGCCTTCCAAATGATGATGAATGCGATGCCATGTTTGACATATCTATCCAATCTGGTGATGTGAACTTGCCCTTAAGGGTTACTGACAGGCAGGCTTCCTTCTCTGCATTTTTCTTTACCACTCCTCCCTCCTACTTGCTGAATAGAATTTACTTAATTAATGTTTTTCATGGGAGTGTCTCACTGCTCTCATATATTTACGGAACTATTTGCCACTGCAAAGGAAAATGATTGTTTTTAGGTATTTGAACTTATGAATGTCTTCCATTGTCTGTGTTACTATTCAAAATTCCAGCACTTTAATAGTCTTATAATATGTGAGTTGAAAATCTATGTATATTCATAATTTTATCAAATAATTGTTTACTGGGATTATGTCAGTCTGAAATTTTTTTTTTTTCATTCCCTCCCTGTAAAACATACACTGCTCAAACCCTTTTGCTCAATACTCAGGAAGGGGAAAGCATAACATCAGTTATCCTTCAGAGATGAAAGGAAAACATCGATGGAAGTCTTCGTACCATTCTGTAAAATGCTACTTAATTTGTCTACTTGTTGATCCCTAGGATTTAAAGCTTTACTTAGTGTCTAAGACCAACATGCTTAGCTGTGGGAAGTTATCCTTCTGAAGCTCGGTATTTGGGGGTCAGGCAGGTAGAAATGCTCCTTTGAGTTCTTGAACTTGCTGGGTCTGGAAGCTGGTGCAGGAAAGTTCCCCAGAAGGGGTATTTTTGGGAGACTATCAAAACCTCCTGGAAATGATCTCTTGCCCTGCTCATTCATCATGTCCAGGTCATCTCTGAACAGAAAGGAAAAGGAAACAATACCAATGTCCATGCTGCAAAAGCCTGGTGCCAAGGCATGGAGGAAAATCTAGGCAGGGAGGAAATGTCTCCCAGCCCACTGCAGAGTGCTTTCCCTTCATTTTGGTCCTTTTATGTTTTGATAGGTTGGGTGAGTGCTGGCGAGATGTGAGAACCTTCCCGAAGCTTCAGTCATAACACAGACCAATTGGGCTGGTGTTGTCTACTGACATATTAGGCAATTTTTTGCAAACTAAATTGCTGTCACTCTTGGTAGAGGGTAGGCCCAGCTGAAGTCTGTAACCCCAACAAGAGGCTTTACGAGAATTCACTTGTCTACTTTTGTGGAAATGATTGCCTCTTAAAGGTCTAATTGATTCTGAAGGCTCTTGACTCCCCTGCTTAGCTGGGGCCATGTAGCCAAAATTTATTTCATCCTTTACCTCATCCAATAAGCCATTACCTGATTCAAATTCACGTTTATCCACCCATAGAGCTTAAGACAATGTTATTTTTTGTAGACGTGAACTAACGATTTTTTTTTTTCAAACACTCCTTCTAGAAGTAGAAACAATATGAATACTGGGAATCTGCTAAGTTGACAACTGGGACTCTAAGACTATGTCAGGGTACACCTGACTGACCACCTCCAAGCCTGTCTGTGATGCTCTTCCACTCCCTGAGCACGTTGCTACTAGCCATTATTGCACCACCTTGGGTACCTGAGATCTTTCCTCACCTGAGCACCCTGTTACTAATGGTCATTGCACTACATTGGGTCCCTGAGCTTGTCCACCCCCTGAGCACCCTGCTACTAACCATCATTGCATCACCTTAGATACCTGACATCTTCCCTCACCTGGGCACCCTGATACTAACCGTTATTATGCCTCCATTCCCCACCCTGCCCCAAACCTGGCATGAGACAGAATATTACATTTTCTCCCAGTGACAACACACAAATAAATCTTGGCACAATCATGCATAACTAGAAGGTAAAGATCACTGAGTAAATGCTGAATAAGTCCTTGTTTGCCTAATGTGACTCTGCCTCAGAAGTTCTTTTTACCAATGCGGCCTGAGCTTTTGTTGTAAATAGCCCCCACATCCTGTGGAATTCAATCCTGAGTGGGTTTTCTAGTAGAATGAGTCATGTGTGTTAACTGCCTGGTCTGTCGGTTCATGTTACCTCTTTCCCTCATTGTGAATCTTTTCCTTGGTTTCTAAGCAGGATCTTTAATTCTAACAACACCCTCTGGGTCCTCAGTAAGGCTTCCTAATGAGCCTTTGCCTTCAGTTTGCCAGCCCCTCATGCAGCAGACAACCCCTGACTTCATATTTTGCACCTCCTTCAGAGTACTGGAGCAGAATACTGCTTCGGAGTTTCAGAATACTGTACGAATTAAAAGTGATGGAGAAAAAAAAAGCCACACAAATCCAGAAGAACTAAAGAGAGCAGCTGAAGTGATTTCCTGAGTTTCCAATAAAGGGATAAGATTACTTAAGAGAATCAGAACAAGTATAGAACCAGTGTGGTTCAGTGTTCTAGCTCAAAGGACAGTGAAGTTATACCTAAACAAGATTTCCAAGGGCCATTAATTATTGCTGCTTCTTTCTAACATGCAAGTTAGAAAATCTGAAAAAGTACAGAACAGCTTCTGGTCCAGTCATCTGTGGGACTGGACCAACTAGATTCTACAGAAGCAAAGAGTGATTGTTGGATAGCATTGTCTAGTGAATATGACCATTCCAGGTGGTTGTTCTAAACAATTTGTTTCCAAATTGGCCTTTTTTTTTTTTTTTTTTCCTTAATAGGAGAGCCTTCTCTGCTTAAATGCTCAATTTCAATGTCTTGTATGTAGTCAGGAGTCTTGGGTGGTACAAACTGTTAAAGCACTTGGCTGCTAACTGAAAGGCTGGAGGGAGGTTCAAGTCCACCCAGAGGCACCATGGAAGAAGGGCCTGATGATCTACTTCCAGAAAATGACCCATTGAGAACCCTGTGCAGCACAGGTCTACTCTGACACACATGGGGTCACCATGAGCTGGAGCCCATTCAATGGCAACTTTTTTTTTCTTTTTGATATATAGTCATTTTTTAAAAAATTCTGCATATTTTCTAAATGCAAGGCAATTGTTTGAATGAAGGCAGGTGCTGATAGGATAAAGCTAGCCATCATCATTGCCCTAGCAATTCAGCTAAGGGTTACAAACTGAGCATCCGCTGATTTCCATGATGACTGGAGAGACAGCATTCAGGATAAGGTATCTTTTTTGAGAAGCTCACTGTACTATTTAAGGAAAGATTACACATCCTTTCCCCACTCATTCCTTCAGAGTCCCCCTCACTCACTGCCCCTTAATGTGGCCCCTAATTTGACCAATTACCCAGACATGCATGAATGTATGGGCTAATGCTATGTGAGAACTACAGCAACAGTGACAACAGCATAAACAGAATTACGAAGGCCTGGCCAGACAAAGGCAAAGTAGGAGGCTGCCTAGATGTAATAACTTTATCTTTATTTCTAAATATCTCTCCTTCCAGGTGAACAGTATTTGAAATTTCTTTAGCTAGGGGCATTTGTGTTTTCTGTAATGGAGAAGGCTTAAAGAGAAAATACTGCCAGAGAAAGGAGGCATGTTGATAACTCTTTTGCTCTCTGAATAGTAAAAAAATGTTATAACGTTATTTCTCACATGAAAGTAATTGTGAAAAAGAGGAGGAGAAAGTCTCTGAGAGGGAGACTAAACACCCCAGTGGAAGATTTCACCATTTTTATAGTTTGATCGCAGCCAACCCACTGGGCTCCTTGGAGTGTGGGCTGAAGGTAGTTGGCATCTGTTACACTCCTCAAGAAAATGACACAGAGAGGCTAAAACCAAACTCTCCTTCATGTGTACCCCTTAGGGACAAGGATTGCCTGCCTCCCCCTACCTTCACGTCCTTCTACTGCTTATATTCTGCATTCTGATTCTGGGGCTGGCCTTAGATGCAGAGATGGTGCTTTAGAAGATGATGGATGAGTATGGAAGTCATTTTTCTGCTGGCCTTTAAGAGAGCTGCCGGATTCTGGGGTTGGGTTCTGAGCTCACTACTTAGCTGCGTAAAAACTTCACTAGGTGGCTTCTAAACATGAAGATCTCCACTTGGAGGGCTTAATGGGAAAAACCATCTCTGGATCTAACCTCCTTTAAATTCTTTCCTCTGACCTCCTGGGACATGAGTGTTATTCATTTATGTCCACAGGCACACAGAATCATTTGTCCGGTCCAATTCTGTTTTTCCTTCCTTGCTATATAATAAGATTAAAAAACTTTTTTCTCCTCTTTCTGTTTCCTACTATAGTATATAGTGTGTATCAATGTTGGCAAAATTTATCAATTATTCCAAAGGTGGCCAAATATTAAGTCATGGTGATGCTCATGATTATGCCACCACCCGTCTGTCCGTTTGCTGTACTGTGGTGGCTTGCATGTTGCTATGATGCTGGAAGCTATGTCATTGGTATTTCAAATATAAGCAGGATCACCCATGGTGGACAGGTTTCAGTGGAGCTTCCAGACTAAGACAGACTAGGAAGAAAAGTCTGGTAATCTATTTCTGGAAATTAGCCAATGAAAACTCCACGGATCACAATAGAATAATGTTGGTTACAGTGTTGGACATCATCAGGAAAGACCAATTTCTAGAGAAGGGTATCATGATTGGTAAAGTGGAGGGCTGGCAAAAATAAGGGAAACTCTCGTTGAGATAGATTGAAGTAATGGCTGCAACAGTGGCCTCAAAAGTACCAATGATCATGGCTCAGGACCAGGTAATGTTTCTTTCTCTTGGGGTTACCATGAGTTGGAGCTGACTGGAGTACAACTAACAAGAACAACATGCTCATGGAGGAATGCCCATTATGCAGAGATCCTGGATTCAGAGAGCTGTGATCTCATGGCATCAACTACTCAACCTATGTGACTTTGGATTTTTCTCCTACTAGTTGAAAGTGAGCACATTTGCAGTTGTAAGAAGGAAAATTGCATTATATTTGGTGGGGCTTCAGCAAGAAGAAGTGTGTGTAATATGTTCTAGGTAGCGAAGAGGTGGACTGTAGAAGGGGCTACGGCTTTACTCTGCCCAGCAGCTTTTCCTGGCTTTCTTATGGTAACAGATCCTATTTACTGGCCACAGGTTAGGCATGAGCCACTGAGGGGTCAATCAGATTATCTCAAATCTGTCGAATCACTCATGCCCATGGAGTGAGCTCTAGATCAGAAGTGGACAATGAGATCCTCTCCTGGAGACTTGAAAGTTGAGCACACGTAAACAAAAGACAGTTGGTGCCAAGTCATCTGATGGTGGCATCTAGAGAGAAGTTCCATGAGCTCCTACTGCAGGGATTTCCTGGAGCTGCCTCCTATTCTGCTTTTCCAGAGGAGTGGTCACGTTAGTCAGAGTCAATTTCCATGGCTTGAAGAACAAAATCTAAACTAACACATCTGCACATCATCCTCCAGTGGTACCACTGCCCCGAAGTGGACACGCAATCACGTTAAGATGCGTCAGAGAGATTTCCTGAGGAACTGGTCTTTAGTCCTTGGATGTAGGTTGACTGATTCAGAAAGTTCATGGTGACCATAATTCTTGATTGTGTCAGGAGACATGAGTAAGGTATACCACTCAGAAGCCCCTTATAGGGTCCCAGTGGAGAAGGATTTTAGCCCCGCCATAGTCCTAGTATTTTCACATGCTTTCAGAGAAGCCCTCTTTTGGTGTACCATGACAAGAGCCTCAGTGGGATCATCACATCTTCCTAGGCTCCAAACACGTAAATAGATGACTTTCAGATTTCAAACCCATCCTTTCAGGCTTGAGTGTTTTTTCTTGTCTGTGGCAGTGGCAAAGGAAATGAGCCTGGAACCAAAAGTTACCAGACACAATTACCTCTGCCTCAGCCGGTTGTCCTGTGAGAATTCCTCTCGGGCAACTTCCCTTTCATATCTCTGAAGAAAGACCAAGATCAGAGGGGAAAACAGTCTCTAATGCAGATTGAGATCTTTTGGGTTTTTTTTTTTTTTCTTTTTTTTAAGCAACCCTCTAGTTTTCCACAACTAGAAAATAGGAAGGGAGAAACAGAAAAGGGAAGTGAAGCTCTGTCTTATTACCTACCTGTCTTGCTTAGTCACTGGGTCACTAACCTAACTCTTCTAGTGCTGGGTTTCTGGCTCCTGCTGCCTATGTTTCGGGGAAATTTTTCTATAATTTTACCATGACTGTAGGTGAGATTCTGTATTACCCAGGATCTAGCTCTGAGGCCCCAATTCCTTCTACTCTCTAGACTGGGCCCCAGGGCATTGTTCTTCTTGGCCAAGGGACATGAGGTCAGTGAGCCATTTATATCCAACCTATCTGGGACTCTAATACTAATCAAATCTTTGCAAATTCTTTTTATGGTATCTGTGTTTGTTCCTGTAGGAACTGAATTCTCAGCTGTGACCCCTTCCTACCCAGACCCTTCACATCCATCAGGACACTGTGCTCTAAATATTCCTATTGTTCTCTCCTGTGTCCACCTAGGACATGATGTGACACTTTAATTTTCAAAAGAACATGATCTGTGAGAGAATTTTCCCTGCAAAAAAGATTTTAGATGCTTGCGACAACAGTAAATATTGTTGAATAAATGGAAGATTGAATGAACTGTACACCTTTCTGGATAAATTGAAAAATTGGCTTTTTAAATTTTAATGTCTTAAAAATAAATCTCTATCATATGCCAGCCTATATATGTAATGTGAGAAAGCTGTAAAAAGTAAAATTTGCCAAGCAAAAGTTTTTGTTTAGTTAATGATAGAGTGAGAATTGGAGAAGTGATGCCTGGCACATAGCAGGTGCTTGGCAAATGTTTGTTGTATTTATGAGTGAAAAAGTGAATCAAAAATAGGCGGACAAGATGGCAAACTAAATCAAACCAGTTTCTGTGGAGTTGATTCCAGTTCATGGCGACCCCAGGTGTTACAGACTAGAACTGCCCCACAGGATTTTCTTGGCTGTCACCTCTATGGAAGCAGATCGCCAGGTCTTTCTTCCGAGACACTGCTGGGTGGGTTCCAGTTGTCAGTCTTCAGGTTAGTAGCCAAGTGCAAACTGTTAGCACCATCCAAGGGCCTTAGAAAAGTGGAGGGAGCTTTATGTATAACTGGTGAATCTGTGATATTTGAGGGGTTCTATTTTCAGCTGCGGTTCAGCTGAGTTAGGCCCCTGATGCATAATGTGTTTGAAGGAAGGGGTTTATTTTCTGCAGGATTCACAATGGAGAAGGAGGAGACCAGGATAGAGATGGTACCAGTTCACGGCCTTGGTAACACGACTTCCATCTGATGGTGATGGGTATTGATTTTTTTCTCCTCTTCTTGGCCTGTAATGTCCTAAATCACTTCCTTTGTGCAATTGCCCAAACATGTACCCTGGCTTCCACAGAGAGGGGCCTGAAGGTTACGGTTCCGAGGGGGTGGGGGCCCCCGCATTAGAAGTGGCAAGGAGAATCTCGCCCAGATGAGCAGATGGTGCTGAGACAGAGCGCCCACCCTGCACAGCTTTCCCATAATGGAATCCACATTAAAAATGATATTATCTTCACTTTTAAAGGCCCTAATGGATTATATTTATGTCTGTAAAATATGTTCCTGACTGAAAGATACATTGTATATGAAGAACAAGTCATTGGGAGAACGCTTTAGTGCCAAGAAAACAGTTGTGGATAAATTTCTTTTCCACTCAGCCAATCAGGAAAATATGTTTTAATACATGACCAAAAGTCTGGTTTGTCAGTTTTCCCCACAGAACGTGAGGAGTGCGTGAGCTTTAATGTGATCTGACAGCCTTGTGATATTTTCTGCCATTCTTGTTCTTAGCAAAGTGCTCTAAAAATGCATCCATAATTTATTTATGGGACCTGTCAGTTAACTCCTGAATAACCAGAATGTTTCCGAGGGCATTAAGACTTGAGTCTGCTTCCTTTAGCTGGGAAATACTGCCGTCTGTGTCCCAGGGAAGCTAGGTGATGACTTACTGTGCCCTTTGTGCCAGGGAGGGAAATGGAAGACAGTATGGGCCAGATTACCAACGGTTATTAGAAAACATCAGGGTCTGAACTACTACATAGATACATTACCCACCAGTGGTGGTTATTCAAGATCTCAGAAGCTTCTGGTTATTTTCATTTCATTATCAATAGGATGCTGAATTAATAACATATAACCTTAGGTTATCTCTAATATTCCAAATGTAAGTAAAAAACTATACTCTCAAAAATTTGAATGTCTGACTCCACAATTGAATTCCTGGTAATGTGGGCCTGAACCAAGCACAGCTCATTAACTTAGCTAGAGGCAATATTTTACCCAATAACACCAAGAAATCTTAAAGGAGCCAAAAAAAATTTCCATTTTCAAGTATCAAAAGAAAATGTCATATTTGCTTTTATTTTAGCTTTGGCCTATCTATACTCACCAAAGAAAGAAAACAAGGAGGCATTCTTGGATGATTCTGGCCACTGTTAATATCCAAACCAGATCATTAAAGGTGAATAAAAGTTACTGTCAATCTACACTGCCCAGAATCCCAGGACAGCGCCCCTAATTACCCCTTCTACTTGGCCAGCAGAGCCAGGACGCCAGCCACTTGGGCTTGGCATGTGCGTGCTGTTTTCACAGTTAGGATCTAAAGCTGTGTATTTGCATTAAGTTCAGACCTGTTGCTTTAAATATCGTGTGTGCGAGCACAGTGGGGGTACTATATGGAGACATCCCTGAACTGTCCTTCACTGGTTTGAACATTTCCAACATATATAGGTTGGCAGCTTAAAATCTACATTGCATACATCCTTTATTCATTGATGCCAAAACATTTTATTGATATTTTATTTTTTTAGATTTAATGTCCTAGAAAAGAGGTCATAAACGATAAGACAGAGGAAGTAGCATTTAATAAGCTAGGAACAGTGAAATACAGAAAGATTCAGACCGCTGACATTTCACCACGTACCTCGGAACTTTCATTTGAATCTACACCACATCTAAATCTTTACTCGATTCACATTAGCCCTGAGTGTATTGAAACGATGATTAAAAAACTGTGAGTGATTCAGCTTTTATTAGCCACCCCACGATGACCAGTTTCAGCCTGATTAAACTTGCCTTGTTCCATATTTTTCTGCCATGTAGTAAACAGTAGTCAGTCTGAAGAAATACACCCATCTTCCCCCGAACCCCTGTAACTAGCCAGGACTTCCCGATGATGCCGAGACTATGGTAATAGCAGGGGTGTGCTTTCAGCTGCATTATCTGCTTTAACTCTTACCTAAGATAAAAAAAAAAAAATTCTCATTTTACAAATGAGGTAATGGAAGCTTAGAGAGGTCCAGTGACTTGTTGGAGTTGACCCCATAGTTTTTAAATGATAAAGAAGGATTTTAATCCAGACAGTTTGATTCTGAAGCCTGCTCTTTTCACCACTGTATTGTGGTCTCTGATTCCCATATTAACCAACCAGTTGCTGTCCAGTCCAACTCACAACAACTCCGTGTATCTCAAAGTAGGACTGCTGCATAGGGCTTTGTAAGCAGATCATCAGGCCTTTCTTCTGAGGTGCTCTGGGTAGGTTCAAACTGAAAACCTTTGGTTAGTAGTTGAGTAACTGCACCACAGAGGGACTTCTGTTCCCGTATTAGTGACTGTAATTGAGGGTGAGGAGAGGAAATTCACATAGGAATAGTATACAGATTTTCCTGGGAGTAGCATGGATGCCCTTACAAAGAAAAATGCCACAGCAAACATAGAACTTGCTGAAAATATTATAAGACTGCACAGGTGGAGTAACTGAGTTACAAGTTTTAGTCAAGAACCTTGATGTGTATGTATACTTATGTTGTTGTTGTTAGGTGCCGTTGAGTCGGTTCCGACCCATAGCAACCCTATGCACAACAGAACGAAACACTGCCCAGTCTTGCACCATCCTTACAATCGTTATTATGCTCGAGCTCATTGTTGCAGCCACTGTGTCAGTCCACCTCATTGAGGGTCTTTCTCTTTTCCGCTGACCCTGTACTCTGCCAAGCATGATGTCCTTCTCCAGGGACTGATCCCTCCTGACATGTCCAAAGTATGTAAGATGCAGCTTTGCCCCTACATGTCTGTCAGTTTGTCGTACTGTGGGGGCTTGTGTGTTGCTGTGATGCTGGAAGCTGTGCCACCGGTATTCAGATACCGGCAGAGTCACCCATGGAGGACAGGTTTCAGCTGAGCTTCCAGACTAAGACAGACTAGGAAGAAGGACCCGGCAGCCTACTTCTGAAAAGCATTAGCCAGTGAAAACCTCATGAACAGCAGTGGAACAAACATGTATACTTACGCATACTAAAAATGCTTAAATGATACAGTCTCAAGGTCTGAATATAATGCGGGGCCTGCGGGGCCTGTTTCAGACTGTGGTCACCTGCCTAATTCATGACTATTGCACGATACTTGCTCCCTAGTTCAAAAGTCCTCTGTAGTTCCTCCCTGTCTTGAGGAAGAAAAGGCCAGATTCCTGAGCCAGGCGTTCCCGGCCTTTCCCTCACCAGGCCCCAACCACTTTTCCAATTTGTTTTTTTTCTTCCTCTACTCTGCTTTAGCAAATTTGGTACTAAACATTTTCAGGCCTCCATAACTGGATTCCTACTGCTCTCTGCCATTCATTCTGCTAGTCTGAGTTCTGTTTTTTCTATCAAGGTGTGCTCTAAGAAATACTGAAATATGCAGTCTCTCTCTATATAACCCTTACAACCTATTGTAATTAGGAAACTGAGACCAAGTCAGTGAAAGCAGAACTAGGATTTGAACCCAGGTTGATACGGGCACCGAACCCAAGCTCTCACCCACTGGCCATGGTGCCCAGGGTAGCCCACTTCTCCAGGAAGGCATCTAAGGCTGTTCAGGTTTGCTTCACTTCTTTCTCTGAATTCACAGCACTAAGGAAAAGACTAGTGTGGCCATGGCTTCCACCCTCCTCTGCAGGGTCTCTACAGGAATGGGGCTGATTGTTGTCACACTTCTTGTGTGTTTATGCCTCGGTCGGAGTGGGAGCTCTGTCAGAGAACCTTACCTGATGACTGCTTGGAGCCTCTGCAGAAGTATCTACCAAACACAGAAGGGTGACACAGAAGGTGCACACTCGACTTTAATGCTGTCCAAGCACAGATTTTACTCTACAAGCTGTTTTTTTAATCTAGTAGTAGAAAAAATAATTTACAACTTCCAAAATTACCCTGACAGCAAATGTTTCAAGTTTCCATATATATATATATATATGTATATATATATGTATATAAATGCTTAATATGGTGAGCCGAGGCTGCCTCTGCAGTCCCAGCGCTGTGGTCTCCAGGACCCTGACTAGCTGGCAGGAAGTGTGAGGGAAAGGCTAAGCTGGCTAACTGTGCCCTGAAAGTTATTCTGTTGGGATGGATATAAGTTTCTGTGGGCAGCAAAGGGGGGTTCCTAGGGTTAGGATTTGGAAGACATATTTCCCAACTAAAGGAGCTTAGAACGTATTGAATAGTTAAAACAAGCACATGAAGAGCTTTTCCCTCAGGCACATTTCCAAAACAGCAGTTGTCTTTGTGGCTCTTCCCGGTGGCTCTGCAGAGAGCCTTTGAGTGTCCATGCCTTAACATCAATGGCCTGGCCTCGGTCAGTATGGCTCTCACAACTCGGCAGAGTGCAGAGAGCCCGGAGATGCAGCTCTGCAACCACCTGCACAAGCATGAACGGCCACTTTGATCCTTGAAGACTCAGTGTCCTCAAATGCAATCTACACAGGACGGTCCACAGTCCCTTACCTCCAACCTCAAGCCCCAAGGGCTCCCAACACCAAGCATTTTTCATTATTCATTTGGTAGCAAATCCTGTCCTGAACTGACACAAGACTATTTTGAGTCTTTATTTATTCCACTTAGTGTGAATATTCATGTTTCACTGCAGAAGTATTCATGTGTTTGATTGTGGGTACTGCTTCAGATCCTCCTGGGGCTGTTATATAACGCTCAGTATGTGCCCCTTATTACCTTTCTACAATCTGACACAAAGCTGGCCCCAAGAGTTTCAAATAAGAAGAGTGAGCTGTACTGGATGTTTGTTGGTTGGTTTTTGTCAGCTCCATCGATGGAACAGGTTTCCTTCATGTTAGGCTTTAGTGTGTCTTTGAGTCCCTCGGATGTCTCTTCTGCCTGCATGGACATCATATGAAGTACAGGTGATCCTCAGTACCCTTGTGCTCAATGTCTGAGTTCCTTTAGTTGTAAAGTTACAGACAGAGGGGGAATCACCAAAGGATTAATATATTCACTGTTGACCTTATCACTTATAAAAATCAGTCTCCACTTTCCTTCCCATAAGGTGCCCTGGTGGCACAGTGGTTAAAGCAATTGACTGCTAAACAAAAGGTAGGTAGTTTAAAACTACTAGCAGCTCAGTGGGAGAAAGATGTGGCAGCCGGCTTCTGTAGAGATTAACAGCCTTGGAAACTCTATAGGGTCGCTGTGAACCGAAATCGACTCAATGGCAGTGGGTGGGTATCCTTCCCATAGGAGTCCCTGGGTGGCGCAAATGGGTCATGGCTGTGACCTTTTGGAAGCTGAGTGACACACTTACCTGCTAACCCAAAAGTTAGAGATTCAAGTCCACCCAGGGTTGCCTGGGAAGAAAGGCCTGGAGATCTACTCTGAAAAACCAGCCACAGAAAATCCTATAGAGCACAGACCTACCCTGACACACGTGAGGTTGCCATGGGTTGGGATCAACAGGAGGGCAACTGGTTATCCTGTCAAGATCTCATTTGAACATTCAGTCACTGATGGCCTGATGTTTAAACATCCAAAAATACCTGACAAATACAATGCAAATCAGTTCCAAAGACACAGTGAAAATATGACAAAATGGTGGATATCAAGTTAGTAAAAAGAGTGAGAAAATTATCCACATCATAAGCAAATTGACAAAGCTTACAAAATAGGATATGGCAGAGTTTGGCCAATTAACAACTGGAGAGAAGGAAATTAAAAAGATGGAGACAAAAGAAACAGTCAAAAGAGGATGGTTTTAATGTGAAATTTTAAAAGAATCTCAAGAAAATTGATGATGCTCTTAATTTTTTTGTGTACTCCCTTTTGATAAAAACCAAACCAAACCCATTGCTATCAGGTCGATTCTGATTCAAATGTGAAGTAAAGCATGTTATATTAAGCTTCTATATAACTTTGTCAGGAAGATTATGGCACACATATTCAGTATTATATTTATTTATTGTTTATTTTCATTCACTTATTATGTATTATTTCATTTATTTATTGCTAAATTAGCATGTAATTCATTATAATATGTTTTGTTAACTAGAACAAAAGCATATGTGTTTTCATACTATTTTACTTTTTCCTAGATAAATTTCCAATCAACTTTTTTCCTATTATAAATAAAATTTTAGTTTCTGTTTCAAGTGAATTTATTTTAAGTGATCTTTTCCCATTACTGATTAACCTTGGGTAATAGGGGCTTTCTGTACATATTGGTTCGCTATGAGTTGGAATCGACTCAATGACAATGGGTTTGGTTTTTTTGGTTTGATACATATTGGTTTGGAAACCCTGGTGGCGTAGTGGTTAAGAGCTATGGCTGCTAACCAAAAGGTCAGCAGTTAGAATCCACTAGCCGCTCCTCGGAAACCCTATGGGGTAGTTCTGTTCTGTCCTATAGGGTTGCTTATGAGTTGGAATCCACTTGATGGCAATGGGTTTGGTTTTTTGGCTTATACATATTCTAATTGCCTCATATCCATGCAAAAGCTGGATAATGAAAAAAGACAGAAGAAGAATTGAAGTACTTGAACTGTGGTGTTTGTGAAGAATACTGAAGATACCGTGGACTGTCAAACTCATCGCTGTTGAGTTGGTTCCGAATCATAGCAACACTTTAGGACGGAACAGAACTTCCCCTAAAGGGTTACCAAGGAGCAGCTGATGGATTCGAATTGCCAACACCTTCGTTAATAGCCTGAGCTCTTAACCACTGCACCACCTGTCAGAACAATGAATAAAACAATCTTAGAAGAAATACAACCACAATGCTCTTAGAAGAGAAGATGGAGAGACTTTATTGCCTTTACTGTGGACATGTCATCAGGAAAGACGTCATGCTCGATAAAGTAAAGGGTCAGTGAGAATAAGGGAAACTCCCAACAGGATGGATTGACACAGTAGCCTCAACAATGGGCTCAAACCTATCAAAGATCATGGAGATAGCGCAGGACACGTTACCATCATGAGTCAAAACTGACTCCTCAGCAGCTAAGAACAACCATCACAATATACATATTCTGTGACATCTTTGCCTTTTTAAATATTTCTCTCCTCCTGTAATTATGAGTTGGAATCGACTCCCCAGCAGTGGATTTGGTTTGGTATAACTGTATTTACACTGCTAAACTGCCACCAGCTGGGCCTGGGAGCCTGGGAAACAAATGTGTTGGCATAACTGAGCCTGGCCATTTGATGTGGTAAAGATGATGAAGGGTCTGGAAAGTAATTGACACTGGGAATAAGGAGTGCTTAGACTGAAAAATAATCATAACCCTCTTAGAGAGGGACACAAATCCCATCTCCATGCACTGGGAGCCCTGAGAGGTTGCCGTCCGCCTCTTCGGAGCACTCCCAGCTGGCTGTACCATACCCAGACAGCCCGTGATTAGAAATCTTCATTTTGAGCAAAATCTGCCTGTGTAGTACTCTCAACCCTTGGTTCTGGTCCTCCCCTTTGAAGTCACCTACCATACCCTCCACTTGTCTTCTTGGTGCAGGCCGAAGCTCTTCAGATCTCAACTATTCCTATGGCATGGTTTCCAAACTTTTTACCATCCTGGTTTCTCCAACTAAAAACTGAAAACCAAACCTGTTGCCATCCAGTCGATTCTGACTCATAGTAACCCTATGGGACAGAGTAGAACCACCCTATAGGGTTTCTAAGGAGCACTTCATGGGTCCCAACTGCCAACCTTTTTGGTTAGCAATCCTAGCTCTTAACCACTACGCTACCAGGGTGTCTCCGAAGCGTCAGTCTTTCTCAATCCTTTAGACATGTTCTAAACTGCAAAATGCATTATAGAGAACAGGACTTTTAAAGATATTTTGGGGGAAATTATGTCTCATTGATGATTCATATTAAGATCAACAGGCAGCTAAAGCCCCAAAATATTTTGCAAAATAATTTGTTAAACTATTCTTACCTTTTCAATTTTTTTTAACAAATTTTTTGGACAACACAGAATGCTATATGGACTCATGTTCCTTTTCTTCTTGTTAAATTTTAGTCATTATTACAGAATGCTGGTACATTTTAATAGTTTTTTTTTTTTTTTTACTATTTTTAATAGGAAATTAGAAAAATAGAGAATATACAAAAAAGGAAAGTAAAAATTACCCGTAATAGTCCATCTAGAAATGATTCCTCAATACTATGGTATATTTCTTTAGACTTCTCTCTTCTTTTTCTCATTCTTTCTCTCTTTCAAGCACAAATATACAAAGCATTTCATAAAAAAAAAAAAAATTTCTATACCATATAATATATTGTTTACTTGATAATATGCTTTTAATGTTTTCCCATGGCGTTAAATACTCCTGTTAAAGTGAGTATATATTATTTTGTTTTAGAGATAAATCATAACTTACTTAACCAAGCCCTTATTGTTGGACATTTCGATTGCTTCTGATCTTTTTTGTTTTTGCTGTTAGTTGCTGTCAAGTAGGCTCTGAATCATGGCAAACCCATGTACAAAAGAACAAAACATTGCCTGGTGCTGTGCCATCTTCATGATGATTGGTGTGCTTGCGTCCATTGTTGTGGCCACTCTGTAGTCTGTTGTGGCCTCTGTGTATTACAAGCCTCTTCCAACCTAGGGGGCTCATCGTGCAGCTGTATATTGTACTATCTTCTATTGTGAGCCATAGGGTTTTCATTGGGTGATTTTTGGAAGTAGGTCACCAGGTCTTTCTTCCTAGTCTCTCTCATTCTGGAAGCTCTACTGAAACCTATCCACCATACGTGACCCTGCTGGTATTTAAAATACCAGTGACATAGCTTCTAGCATCATAGCAACATGCAAGCCACCACAGTATGACAAACTGATGTATGGGTGGTAATTCTAATCTTTACATAAAACTAATTAATCTGCAATGAACACCTTGGTTCATAAATAATTTTGCACAACTCTGATTATTTTCTTACTGAACATTTCGTAAAGTGGAATTAGTGTATAAAGACAACACAACATTTAAGGCCCTTGCAATCGTCTTGAAACTCAAGTATTTTACATACTGTTTTTGTATTATTTACATATTTGATATTTTGGGCTTAAACTAAGTGTTCAGAAGGTAGGGTCTTGTGACAAATTATTAGTATCTAATTTTATCTGAATTTTTTTCTTTCATTCTCAGTTGCCAGTAACTATATATTGAGCCATTGCTATGTATTAGACTATGCTTCATGTCTTACTTTCATCATCTGATTGAATTCTCTCAGCAACTCTGACTGGTTGGTATCGATATCCTTATTTTTTAGATGACAAACTGAATCTAAAGGTATTAACTTACCCAAAGTCACATTGTTGGTGCTTAGTGGGCACAGCCTTCAAGCTGAGGCTTGTCAGACTTTGAATGCTAAACTTGTTGCATGTCCTCATACATACACACTTTTAAGTTTGTGAGAGATGAATATTATTTCTGGTGAGTCCATACAAGACTTCTGAGTACTGGGTGCATCCCTGGTTTCTTCTGGTGGTACCTTTGTTGCCGTATATCAGCAGATCAATAACAGAGGTCTTCTATGTTCTCCCGAGACAGCCTTCTTCCCAATTGTCCATGTCTGGGTACATAAAACAGCAGGAAGTCTAGCGTCACTAGTCTTTGGCCTTGATGATATCTGGGATTTCTCCTTACTTTACAGTGAACCATGGGCCGTCCTGACCTCCTCACAAGCTATAGAGCCATGAAGATGACTCCAGTGACTTAGAATTTCTGACTCTTTTTCTCCTGTCATTATTTCACACGTCCAATCTAACACTGATTTTCACATCTCTGCTGTCTCCTTGACCAGTTGACCAATTGCCATCAAGTCAATTCCGACTCATGGCAACCACATGTGCGTCAGAGTAGAACTGTACTCCGTAGCATTTTCATGGCTGTGAACTTTTGGAAGCCAATCGCCAGGCCTTTCTCCTGAAGCACCCCTGGGTAGACTTGAACCTCCAACCTTTGGATTAGTAGCCCAGCACTAAACTGTGACACCAAGGGACTCCTCTGTCTCCATAAAATCCTTTTACTTTAGCCTTGACTAATTCATTCCATTCTGCCCCAGAGATGGAAGAACAAGCAGCAAGTGCCACTGTGACCAGGGGAGCGGTTCTTTCCAGGTCCATTCCTCCTCCAGAGAAGTGCACTAGAATTTTTTTTTTTTAAACAAGTTCCCCAAAAGCTGTGACTAACATGGTAAGCAACTTGATTGTGACATTTATTTACCTCTGGACTTCTGAGGACTCTGACTTTAACAGGGTCTGGTGTCTTTCCTCCCCTCCTTACTACACTCAGGTCATCTGCTAAAGTTATAGCAATTAACACTATTGCTAACTTCGGGCTTTCATAGAGACCAGAGGAAACTTAGGAAAAAGGTAAGCCCGACTTGACCTGTTGCCATCAAGTCGATTCTGACTCATAGCAACCCTGTAGGACAGAGTAGAACTGCCCTATATGGTTTCCAAGGAGCACCTGGTAGATTCGAACTGCCAGCCTTTTTGGTTAGCAGCCGTAGCTCTTAACCACTATGCCACCAGGGTTTCCAAAAAGGTAATAGTTCTCTTCAAATATTTTTAGAATTTTATCTTGATGTTTTGTGTAGTAAACTTTAAGATTAATACAAGGAGAGAGGATTGAGGAACATCTAAGAACAAATTAGCCTTACCGAGGTCTCCCACACTGACCTACTGTTTCAGGAGGATGAGACAGCCAAGTGGGGGACATTTCTCAGGGTTGTTGTGAAGATAATTTACCATTAAGTGGGATGCTAGGCTCCCTGATGTCACCATTTTGCCACGAATGGCATGATGTGAAATTGACACTGTCTCCGGAGCAATGCAGTAAACTGCTCCAGACTCTTGTTTTACCTAATTTGAAGTAAAGCTCAGTACTTCATTTCTAGGAGTCCCTGGGTAGTGCTAATAGTTTAAGCACCCACCTACTAACCATAAGGTTGAAGATTTGATTCCTCCCAGAGACACCTCAGAAGAAAAGGCCTAGCAATCTGCTTCTGAAAGGTCATAGTCTTGAAAACCACATGGAGCAAGATTCTACATTGCAACACGTGGGGTCACCATGAGTCAGAATTGACTTGATGACAACTGGATTTTTTTTTAATGCTTTTACTTAATTTCTGCTCACAACTGATTTCCCAAAATAATCCCAGCACTCATTTTTCTTACTTCGGGCATTTCCTTCCTTTCCTCCTTCTATCCCCTGCCATTCTTCTCGTATAACCTCTTCCCTTCCCCCACTCTTCCTTTTTCTTTCCCTCCTTCCCCTTTTTTTCTCTCCTCTCCTCCCCTCCCCTTTCCAAACACTGTAGACACAGCTGACAACTGTCGTGAGGTGAAGGCCGGAGATATAGTTCACGAGACAAATGAATCCCATTCTTCTCCTCAGGTCCCATTCTCCTACCCTAGCACTAATTAAAATACTTTACCATGAGATCAACAATATTAGTGTTGGTGATGCCTCCCTGGGAGCCACATGTTAAAATTGTCATATACTGGCTATTAACTGTAAAGAATCTGATATAATTGAGACACTTTCTTTTCTGTGATGCTTTCCATTAATCAGTATTTAACAGCTAAAGACTGTCAAAACAGACAAGTAATGTGTACTACTGAGAGCAACTAATTAAATCAGAACTTTGACATTTTAATCTCAGTAGCTTCTATTGCTGGAGAAATGAGGCATATCAAGATAACCAAAAATTCACACACACACACACACACACAAACTCACAATGTATATAATGGCCATATTCATAAATAATTCTCTGAGATTAGGAGCGGGAGAAAACACTCCTATGGGGATGAGGATTCAGACAAAGGCACCCTTCCATGCTGACATCTGCTGCCCACCACTGGGTTGGTCGATGACCCTGGGAAATAGATGTGTTTTTTAATACTTTCTAGAGAAATGTAATCTTCCAAATCTGTAAACTGTTAGCACACAAATGTGTGCATTTTAGTGCTCAAAGAAGGATGACATGTAAGGGAATTCTAGAGCTGGCAAAAAGTTACTGAGTTCATGAAGGAATTGACTTGTAGAGTTCTCTATCTTAATGGGCCCATTTATGCCACACAAATCACATGGTTAATAAGCTTTCTAAACAGCTTTGAAATGCTGGGATCCATTCTGCTAGGATTGTCGTATTAAAGGAAACACCTGGATTGATCATTTTCCCCTCTTTAATGTCGGTATTGACTTTGGCCTAAAAATGACAGGTTTAAAGACTGTCATTAGTCTAAATTGCAAACAGATTATATGTTGATATAATAAATGTTTTACTTTTAATTTTTGTTTTAGTATCTCCTTATAAATGGGTATCAAACTCACACTGAACCTATTTATTAAGGCTTTTCTCTGAAAAATGCCTAGGTCGCAAAAGAAAATCTTGTCTTATCAGAGGAAGGAAAGGGAAGGGACAGGAGGTGGGGGGCGGGCTTAGGCTCTGCACTGAGAGTACTCAGCTCTGCTGCGTCCTTCTCTGCCCCAGACGCCCATGCATGTCCTCATCTGGCTCTCTTTGCTCTATTACCATCGCTCCAGAAACATGGTGCTTTCTCCTCCATGCCTATAAGATCCACTATCTTTTCAAAAACCTGGCTAAAATGACACTTTCTGTGTAATGCCAGCCAAACACAATGGCTGTTTCCTTCTCCAGACTTGGATACAACTCATGTGGCACTTACCCAGTGACATTTTCTACTGTTACAGGTATTTCATGTATATATCATCTCCCTGGTTCCTAGCATCTCCTTGAGAGGAGAGACTAATCACTTTCTTGTCCCCAGCCACAAAGCACAGCTCCTTAGTTTAATAAATACTGGGTGATAGGAATGAATATGATCAATTCTTACTTCCTCTTGAAGACCGGCATTACCTCAAAACCTGGACCCACACTATGGGTGTAACCTACAAACTGCCTGACTGACCCCCAAATTATTCCTCTTGGCTCAGGCCTGGTCTTGATTTGAGGCAGGGCCAGCTATGCCGTATGAACAAAGAGGGGAAAGCAAAAGGGGTCCGAGTTGTCATTACTTTTAACATCATGGCTGCTTTGCCACATTCAAGGTTTTCCCTGATAGCACAGCTGGGTTCAATGCTAGGGAATTGGGGTGACCTGGAGTGAGAAGAGAGGGCAGAAGTCTTCTAGCTACCTGACAGGATTGAGAATACTGAGATAAGACAAGAAAAGAATCAGGCACTCACCCCCATATAAAAGCAGCAATTAACCACGTGAACCCATGAGTGGGACACAACTTATAGCTAAAACATGAGAGACGCAACCATCTGACCAATCTTAACCACAGGGAAAGCGGTGATCCAGCCAGTCGAAATATGGCTTTTCTAGGCCAGAATTAAGGTTTTGTGAAAAATTTAAACTTAGGATAAATTTAAAATGTAATCACAACAAAGGCCTGTAAATAAATTCCTGTAGGTTTATTTCCCACAAATTCATAGAGTGGCTCCCTAGAAAGTTATGTTACTGAGCCAGCGGCTAGTGTTCTTAAGATCTCACAGGGTAAAGGCTTACGAAAGTGTAATTTGTCCAGCTAAACACAGTCATTTGTGACACTTAAAGTTCAATCCTTAGCTTTTCTTTTCCTCCATGTACGAAGAGGCCCCATTTAACGCAATGGGTATGAATCAAAGATAAATAAATAAATTGTTCTCCTGAAAATACATATGCAAAGACACCATTTTCTCTGAGTATTGGTTTGTTGTGTATTTGACTATAATAATGGCATACTCAACTGTGTCGTGACTGCCATCTAATTTAGAGTAATGGTCAGCTGATCATCAAAGGTGCCCCAGTGCTGGGATAGTGTTTGCCAGGAACATTTGGAGTCATTATTGATTAGAATTAGGGTGCTAATTCTGAAGATGAACCAGCATAGGCTAGTAACAACCATTTTCTTTTCTTCTCTTTTCTTTTGTCTCTCTGTCTTTCATACATTCTCTCTCGTCCACACACACACACAGATACACAGACACACATAGACACACACAATTGTTTCCATTGGAGGAAAAGTAGGCTATGCTTTTCACAGGGGAAAGCTCACTCCCAAAGTCTAAAGCAAAGTTATCAATGAAAGCATTTTTGCTTTCAGGTGTTATCCAGGTTGTGAGGAGCTCGATGCTCCCCTGACAAGCCCCCTAACCTCTGGCCTCTGCTCACTGATGTGCACTTCAGTAATATCAGTTCTTGGGCCACTACCGAGGCCATTGTTTACTGTTAGCGAGTAGTGACAATGTCAACTAGGAGCTACACAAGGTATCAGTGCCTTTCTCAGGGAGACCCAGCTAGTGAGCCAAACAGTGGTGTTCAGAACTGACATGCAGCAGATGGACGCTACCTGGGTATCTCAGAAAGAGGAGGTTCCCAAGCCTTCTGGGAGATTAGGAGGCAGACTCTCCAGCCAGCATGAACACTGAGACAACTTTCCTAGCCAATGATTTCCACTGGCAAATGAGCAGGTTTCCATGGAAGATCATTAATTATCTCCCATTTAATCATCCATTTTAAGAGTTTCTGCGGGTTGGATAATTAAAGATATAGGGTTTTATAGGGATTACTGGAGTACATAAAATCCCCAGCCATGTGCCAAACTGATAGCATTAGTGTCAACACATTCAGGACCCTTCTCTGATTGGGACAAAGCCTTCCCAGGCTTTCTTTGAGGCTGTAGGGTCTGCTGGATTCACACTTTCCATAGCCTTTTGCTGCTTTTCAACCCACTCCTGGACTGAGAGAGGCTTGAAGGGAAAGCCTCTGAGTGCTTCTGTTTTCACATGAGGGCTCAAATGCAAGCACACTAGTAGGCAAGCCCTTCCTTGCCTAGATCAAATGAAGACTACTGAATGACAAGGATGTGTGGAGATATTTTGCTTTCCTCTGACGGGCTAAATGCAGGCTGATGTTGATGTGGCAGGCAGCTTTCGAAGATGGTCCTCAATGATCCCGGCCTCCTCCTCATCACACCCTTGTGTGGTCTCCTCCCAGTAGTGTGGGATTGACCCTTTTAAAAAATAAGGCAAAGTTGATGGCATGTCACTTCTGTGATTAGGTTCCAAAAGACTACAACTTCCAGCTTGCTGGTATTCTCTCTCTGTTGACTTCTTGGCTTGCATGCTTTGATGAAGTCAACTGCCACATTGGAGAAGACCTCATGGCAAAGATCTGAGGGTAGCTTCTGGAAAACAGCCAGTGAGGAGCTGAGGCAGGGAATTGATTCCTGCGAACATTCACGTGAGTGAGCTTGGAAGCAAATCCTCCCCAGCCGAGCTCTCAGATGAGACACAGCCCCAGTCAACACACTGATTGATGTTTGGTGAGAGAGCCTGAGTTAGAGGACCTGGCTAAGTTGTGCCTGGGCTCCTGATCCAAAGACACTGTGAGATAACAAATGATCTTTCAAGCTACTTGGTTTTGTAGGATTTTGTTACATAATAATAGATAAACAGTACATGTAGACTAGTTAAAGCTTGTGACTGTAATCAATCATCCCATTTTTCAACACAATTTATTTTCAGAGGGAGGAACTCCTAAGCATAAGAGTCATGTGTTCAGAAATAAATAGCAATTTGGGCTTATTAGTACACCTAGACATTCAAAGAAGCAAATAAAAATCCTCTCCAGAGGAACCTAACTTCAATCCAGGCCTCAGAATATCTCCACAGATAAAATACCAACAAACATGAGCTCACACTTAAAAACAAACAAACAAAAAATTGCATGAGAAGATGAGGCACCATGAACAAAAGACAACAGAAACAACTCATACAGAATTAAATCTGCACAGACTTCACTTACTGGAATTATCAGACCCAAATTGTTTCATTTTATATGAATGGATGTTGGGTCTGAGGTGATAATGTTAGAAGTGATAAGAAGTAGTTGGATTCCCTATATATTTTGCTGTAGAGCTGACGACAGTTTCAGAAAGATTGGATGTGGAGTATGAAAGAGAGAAAGGATACCTCTAAGAGTTTGAGCCTGAGGAATTGGACTTGCTATTCACTGAGCGTGGAACACCATGGAAGGAATACAATTAGAAGGGTTGAGATCAGGTCTCAATAATGCCAAACTTGGAGTGCCTCTTAGACATACAAATGCTCATGTGAGGTATGCAAGTGATATATGGCTCTAGGCTTCAGAGTAGAGATATGGGTTCAAGATATGACTTTAGTCAGCATCAGCACAGAGTAACATAGCCGTGGAACCAAAGAGATCATTAGAGAATGAATGTAGACAGAGAAGAGAAGCGGACCAAAGACTGAACCCTGGGAAAGTACAATTTTCAGGGCTAAAAGACGAACAGAAACCATCAACAAATACAGAAAGAAAAGCCAGTGAAGGAAGTTGAGGACAAAGACAGGGTGATAGCGTGGAGGCCAAATGAATAAATGTTTTGAGAAGGGTGAAGCAACCGAGTCAAATGGAGTTAGATAAGAATTGAGAATCCACTGCTGGATTTAGCAGTTTGGAGACCTTTGGTGACATGAGAAATAACAGTTTCTCTAGCGTGGGAAAAAGATGAAAGGTTGACAGAAATGGGCTCAAAAGAAAATGAGAGAAGATGAAGATAACGTGAAAAGTATAGCAAAATGTTTTTCAGACTTTTTTATGAGAGAGAAAAATGTGCCAGTAGCTGGAAGGAGATATGGGGATAAATGTATTTTCTTTTTAAGACAGGAAATAGTAGAGCATGTTTAGATGCTGATGGAAATGATCTATAAGAGAGATAACAACTGATTTTGGAAAAGAGAGATGAGATAACTTTACTGTCCTTAAGTAGGGGAGAGAGGATTTAGTGGATAAGTAGAGAGATGACCTTAGATTAGAGCCAGGAGATTTTATCTAAAGTCTCAGGGAAAAGATGGATTATATGTGTACAGACACCTTTTGGCTGGTAAATTTAGTGTTGTGAGTAAAGAGGATGGGATAAATGATGAGGATTTAAGGAGAAAGATGAAAGTGCAAAGAGTAGTTAGGAGAGTGGGAGGGTGAAATGATTAGCAAATGTAAGATTTCTGGGCAGCAAGAAGAGCCCATTTGAAGTCAGTGGTCATGAACACAAATAAGACTCCAGTCAGCATGAATCAGGAGCTGGAGGTACTTAAGAAATTAGCGGAAAACAAAATCATCACAGGCAGGAAGCCATATCGGAAACAGTCCAAAGGAGATGAGACACTCCTCAGAACATAGTAATGGATATGGGGAAATTAAAATGAAATAGAACAGTTTCACAAAGTTGAGAACCAAAGACGGAACACTAGATTTGAATAACAGATAAAGAAAACCTCTTGACACACACACATTGGTGTTCCTGAAAAGAACTAAAATAACAAAACATAAAAATATGTAAAGATGTAATTCAAGAAAACTTTTCAGAAATAAATCTTGAGTCTACAGATTTAACGGGCACACCAAAGCAAAGCAAGTAATGACATAGTGTAAAAGGTTACAAAACGAAAGAAATGATAAATATCAAAGGCATGACGTAAAACATGGAATAACATTAATATCAAACATCCATTAGTTAGGAAATAAAAATATGATAAGCTCCCATACTGAATGAAAAAAATCCTGGGTAAAATATCATAGTCATATGTTATACAAGAAGCACACCTAAAACGGTGACTCAAACATTCAGAAAGTAAAAGAATGGCAAAAAACAAAAACAAAAGCACATTAAGTTTGCATTAAAACAAAGAAAACGGCAACTGTGCAGATGAGTAATAATTAGCCGGAAATAATCCTTCCAGGTATTAAAGTCTATTATAAAACTACAATTACTAAACCTGTATTGTATTGGTACGGGAATTAGTGCAATGGAAAACAGAGTCCATTAACAACACCACATGCATGTAGAATTCAATGTAGAATTAAGGTGGAATTTCAAATTAGTGGAGTGAAAGATGGATGATCTCATAAATAGTGTTGGAGCAACTGGGTTGCCATCTGGAAAAAAAAATTAGTTATAGCACTGCTCACTCCCTCCATAAAAATAAATTCCACAATGATAAAACTTTTAAACATAAGACCCAAACTGTAAGAATGTTATAAGAAAACATGAAATTAATCTTTTTAATTTTAGAGTATGGAAGGCTCTTCTAAGGATGACACAAAATTCTGAAGCCACAAAAATTGATAAACTGTGCTTAACAAGTATAAAAAAATTGCCTTCATGAGAAAACCAGCTATAAAATTAGTCAAAAAAAATGAAAACTAGGAAAATATTTGCAGAACATACCAGAGAAAAAGATAATTTGTGATCTATAAAGAGTTTTTCAAATCAATAAAGACCAACAATATAATAGAAAAAAAATGGCAATTTTTTGTAAATGTACAGTTCATAGAAAAGGAAATACAAATAGCTTTTATACGTATAAAAAAATTACTACCACTTAGAATAAGAGAAGGGTTGTTGTTGTCAGGTGCCATCGAGTCAGTTCCAACTCATTGCGACCCTATGCACAACAGAATGAAACACTGCCTGGTCCTGAGCCATCCTTACAATCGTTGTTATGCTTGAGCTCATTGTTGCGGCCACTGTGTCAATCCATCTCATTGAAGGTCTTTCTCCTTTCCACTGACCCTGTACTCTGGCAACCATGATGTCCTTCTCCAGGTACTGATCCCTCCTGACAACATGTCCAAAGTATGTAAGATGCAGTCTCGCCATCCTTGCCTCTAAGGAGCATTCTAGCTGTACTTCTTCTAAGATTTGTTCGTTCTTTTGGCAGTCCATGGTATGTTCAATATTCTTCGCCAACATCACAATTCAAAGGTGTCAATTCTTTTTCGGTCTTCTTTATTTACTATCCAGCTTTCACATGTCTATGATACGATTTTGAAAATGCCATGGCTTGGGTGTGCCTGGCCCAAGCCAAGAGAAGGGTAATTAAAAAATATAAAGCAGTAACTTTTTAAAAGCCTATTATATAGGAAAAGATCAAAGCATTTGCTCATATACTATGTTGGTAAGACTGGGATAAACAGGCTGTATCATACAATGAGTTAAAATAGATATAGCACCTAAAAGAGAGAACTTAGTAATATCTATAAAAATTAAAACCTCATATGCCCTTTGACCCCAATGTGTCTGTCATTTTGTCATACTGTAGACGCTTATGTGTTGCTGTGATGCTGGAAGCTATGACAGACACTTGTATTCAAATACCAGCAGGGTCACCCATGGTGGAGCGGACACGTTTTGGCTGAGCTTCCAGACTAAGACAGACTAGGAAGAAAGACCTGGCAGTCTACTTCTGAAAAAAAAAAATAGCCAGTGAAAAACTTACGGATAGCAGCAGAATATTATCTGATATAGTGCCAAAAGATGAGCCCTTCTTAATGACAAGGATGGACCTTCATTTGTTAATGTGGCATGACTCTAAACAAGAAGAAACAGCTGCAAGCTCCCGTTAATAATATGAACGTGGAATGAATGAAGCATGAGTCTAGGAAAATCGGAAATTGCCAAAAATGAAATGGAATGCATAAACATTGATATCCTAGGCACTAGCAAGCTGAAATGGACTGATATTGGCCATTTTGAATCAGACAGTCACACCATCTAATATGCCTGGATGACAAATTGAAGAATGGTGTCACATTCATTCTCATAAAGAATATTTTCAAGGCGGGGCCAAGATGGCAGAGTAGTCAGATGCTTTCAGTGGTCCCTCTTACAACAAAGTCCTGAAAAAAAACAAGTGAATCGATTATGTATTTGACAAGCTAGTAGCCCCAAACATCAAAGGCAAAGTTAAGAAATCAGACTGAGTGTCAGGGGGAGGGAGAGATAGATCAGAAGCAGCAAGGAGTTGCTGGGCCTGATTCAGTGGGAAGTGATGACCCCTAGCCCAATCCCCTGGCGAGACTGCAATGGGGCTGGTGGTAGCATTCAGGAAGCAATTTCCTTAGCCACAGAGAGCCAGTGCCACAGAGTCTACTCACGCCTATGGAATCAGTGAATAACAGTGCTCTTGGCATAAGATAAGTGCTTGGGTCTAATTTACCATGCGGATCTGATAGCTGTCCTTTCGAAAAAACTCTCTCCCATTTATCTGATCCCTCCCACCTCTGTCCCAGGCCCTGAGCTGGCTTCAGTGGCAGCTGATTTCCCTGGGCCTGAGATAAGTTCTAATGTGCATCCTAAACCATTCTCCCCACCTTGGAGAAAGAACAAATTAGTAAACAGGGGAAAAATAATCTGCCGGCTCCCCTAAGCTGAGAACTTAGGGTAGAAGAGTCTCCTGACCAGGCACAAGTGGCCCACAGATTTTGAATGACTTGCACCCCTGCATGGACTTGTGTGGCCCCATTTCAGTGTCTGGGCCCTTGTTGTCACTTTACAAGGGTGTGTGTGCCTGAGGTCTGACTTTAACTGTTCCAGCTGTGCGATGGAGAAGGAGATTTTTGACACTTGACACTGCTCTGCCTACTAAGCAGGGTCCTCATCTACCCACATCAGGGGCCTGAGGACTGATGACTCTACCCATACCACCTAGCCACCCGTGACAGGTGTCCAAGGGTAAGTGGTGCCTCCCAGTCCTTACAGTTAAAAACATTGGGTGCCTATGATATGGCTGCAGAGACCACCAACCTCTACGCTCTAGAGAACAGGAACGTGCCTTCCTCACAGCCAACTAGGGGAAGGTTGTCAGCCTCCTGTCCTGCTCAGACTGACCCCTTGCTGCAACTAGAAACCTTTGCATACACCAATCACCACTGCTCCTCTAAGACTGTAAGTGAGAGCCTACACCACACACTTGGTGACCGGCTACCTGGACACCTGAACTGAATCCACACAAGAAAAATGAATGGTCTTTTAGGCTCATATACCTGGTAACAGCTCTAGCCATCTGGCGACAGGACATTAGGGCTTCAAAGGCTCCAATAATCCAGCTAGCTCCATCAAACAGCATATTTGGGTATATCAAAACAAAACAAAGCAAGAAGCTAGGACAATGTAAGCAAACATAAAATAAATTAATACAATAACTTATAGATGGCTTGAGAGAACAGTGAAAATCAAATCACATAAAGAAGCTGACCATGGTTGATTTAACAAGCTCCAAAAACAAAGAATCAAGGAATCTTCCTGATAAGAGGTTTCCCTGGAATTACCAGAGGTAGAATACAAAAGATTAATATATAGAACTCTTTTGTGTTAAGATATCAGGAAGGAGATAAGACAAAATGCAGAACAAGCCAAGGAACACACAGATAAATCAGTCAAGGAACTTAGGAAGGTTATTCAAGAACATAATGAAAAATTTAATAGACTGCAAGAATCCATAGAGAGACAGCAATCAGAAATTCAGAAGATTAACAATAAAATTTTAGACTTAGACAACTCAGTAGAAAGTCAGAGAAGCAGAACTGAGGAAATTAAAGGCAATTAGTGAGACTGAAGATAAAACACTTGGCACTAATATATTCGAAGAAAAAATAAATAAAAGGATTTTAAAAAATGAAGAAAACATAAGAATCTTGTGGGATTCTATCAAGAGAAATAACCTGCTAGTGATTGGAGTACCAGACCAGGGAGAGAAAACAGAAAATACAGAGAGAATTGTTGAAGATCTGTTGGCAGAAAACTTCCCTGATATCGTGAAAGATGAGAAGATATCTATCCAAGATGCTCATCAAACCCCATACAAGGTAGATCCCAAGAGAAAGTCACTGAGACATATTATAATCAAACTTGCTGAACCAAAGATAAAGAGATAATTTTAGGAGTGGCTAGGAATAAACGGAAAGTCACCCACAAAGGAGAGTCAATAAGAATAAGCTCGGATGATTCAGCTGAAACCATGCAGGCAAGAATACAATGGGATGACATATATAAAACCTTGAAGGAAAAAATAGCCAGCCAAGAATCATATATCCAGCAAAACTGTCTCTCAAATATGAAGGTAAAATTAGGACATTTCCAGATAAACTGAAGTTTAGGGAATCTGTAGACCCAAACCAAAACTACGAGGAATACTAAAGGGAGCCCTCTGGTTAGAAAATCAATAACATCAGATATCAACCCAAGACTAGAACACAGAACAGAGAAACCAGATATCAACAAAGATAGGGAAATCACAAAAATAAATCAAGATAAAAAACTGCTCAAAACGGGGAAGCAGAGGTGTCATTATGTAAAAGATGATAACATTAAATCAATAAAAAAAATCAATAAAGAGGGACTAAAAAATGTAGTCATAGGTCTTTCATACAAAGAGGAAGTCAAGGTGATACAGAGACATAAAAGTTTGGTTTAAAATTAGAAAACTGGGGGTAAATAATAAGGTAACCACAAAGGAGACTAAAAATCCTATGCGTCAAAATAAATACAAGCAAAACATAAAGATCCAGCAAAAACAAAATCAACAACAATGAAAAAGAGGAAAACTCAATTTATAAAGAAAAAATACTCAGCACAGAAAATTAAGTGGGAAAAAGAAACTGTCAACAACACACGAAAAAAGACATCAAAATGACAGCACTAAACTCATACCTATCCATAATTATGCTGAATGTAAATGGATTAAAAGCACCAATAAAGAGACAAAGAGTGGCAGAATGGATAAAAAAACATGATCCATCTATATGCTTTATCTATATGCTGCCTACAAGAGATACATCTTAGACTAAAGACACAAATAAACTAAAACTCAAAGGATGGAAAAAATATATCAAGCAAACAACAATCAAAAAAGAGCAGAGGTGGCAATACTAATTCCTGGCAAAATAGACTTTAAAGTTAAATCTACCACAAACGGTAAGGAAGAACATTATATAATGATAAAAGGGATAGTATATCTGGGAGCGTATTACCATATTGAATATTTACCCACCCAATGACAGGGCTTCAAGATATATAAAACAAATAAAGCATTGAAAAGGGAGATAGCTCAACAATAATAGTAGGAGACTTCAACACACCACTTTCAGTGAAGGACAGAACATCCAGTAAGAAGCTCAATAAAGACACGAAGATCTAACTGCCATGACCAACCAACTTGACCTCACAGACATATACAGAACACTCTACCCAACAACAGACAATTATACATTCTTTTCAAAAGCACATGCAATATTCTCTAGAATAGACCACATATTAGTACATAAAGCAAGCCTTAACAGAATCCAAAACATTGAAATATCACAAAGCATCTTCTCTAACCATAAAGCCATATATCTAGAAATCAATAACAGAAAAAGCAGGGAAAAGAAAACAAGCACATGGAAACTAAAAAACACCTTGCACAGAAATGACTGATTATAGAAGAAGTTAAGGACAGCATAAAGAAATTCATAGAATCCAAAGAGTATGAAAGCAATTCCTCTCAGAATCTTAGGGGCACAGCTAAAGCAGTCCTCAGAAGTCAATTTATAGCAATAAATGCACACATTCAAAAAGAAGAAAGGGCCAAAATCAAAGGATTATCCCTACAAACTGAACAAATAGAAAGAGAGCAACAAAAGAAACCCTCAGGCACCAGAAGAAAGCAAATAATAAAAATTAGAACAGAATTAAATAAAATAGAGAACAGAAAAACAATTGAAAGAGTTAAGACCAAAACCTTGTTCTTTGAAAAGATTAACAAAATTGAAAAACCATTGGCCAAACTGACAAAAGAAAAATAGGAGAGAAAGCAAATAACCTGAATAAGAAATGAGATGGATGATATCACAACAGAGCCAACTGAAATGAAAAGAGTCATATCAGAATACTATGAAAAATTGTACTCTAACAAATTTGAAAACCTAGAAGAAATGACAAATTTCTAGAAGCTCACTTCCTACCTAAAATAACACACACAGAGGTAGAACAATTAAATAAACCCATAACAAAAGAAGAGATTGAAAAAGAAATTGAAAAACTCTCAAGAAAAAAAAAGCCCAGGCCCTGACAGCTTTACTGGAAAATTCTACCAAACATTCAAAGAATTAATACCACTACTAATAAAGGTATTTCAGAGAATAGAAAAGGATGGAATACTCCCAAACTCATTCTATGAAGTCAGCATAACCATGATACCAAAACCAGGTAATGACACCACAAAAAAAGAAAACTACAGACCTACATTCCTCATGAACACAGTTGCAGAAATCCTCAACAAAACTCTAGCCAATAGAATTCAACAGCATATCAAAAAAAAAAAAAAAATTCACCATGACCAGGTAGGATTCATACCAGGTATGCAGGGATGGTTCAACAATAGAAAAACAATCAATGTAATCTGCTACATAAAAAAAAAAAAAAGACAAGAGCAACATGATCTTACCAATCGATGCAGAAAAGACATTTGACAAAGTCCAACCAACACCCATTCATGATAAAAGCTCCCAGCAAAATAGGAATAGAAGGAAAATTCTCAACATAGTAAAGGGCATTTATACAAAGGGAACAGCCAACATCATCCTAAATGGAGAGAGTCTGAAAGCATTTCCCTTGAGAACGGGAACCAGACAAGGATGCCCTTTATCACTCCGCTTATTCAACATTGTGCTGGAGGTCCTAGCCAGTGCAATTAGGCTAGCAAAAGAAATAAAGGGCATCCAAATTGGCAAAGAAGAAGTAAAAGTGTCTCTATTTGCAGATGATATGATCTTATACATGGAAAACCCTAAAGAATCCTCAAGAATACTACTGAAACTACGAGAAGAGTTCAGCAGAGTATCAGGATATAAGATAAACATACATAAATCAATTGGATTCCTCTACACCAATGAAGAGAACGATGAAGAGGAAATCACCAAATCAATACCATTTACAATAGCCCCAAGAAGATTAAAAAAAAAAAACAACTTAGGAATAAATCTAACCAGAGACATAAAAGACCTCTACAAAGAAAACTACAAGACACTACTGCAAGAAACCAAAAGAGACCTACATAAGTGGAAAAGCATACCTTTCTCATAGATAGGAAGACTCAACACTGTAAAAATGTCTATTCTACCCAAAGCGATCTATAAAAAATAGATAGAATGAAATCCCAATCCAAATGCCAATGACATTTTTTAATGAGATGGAGAATCAAATCACGAACTTCATATGGAAGGGAAAGAGGCCTTAGATAAGTAAAGCATTGCTGAAAAAGAAGAACAAAATGGGAGGCCTCACGCCATCTGATTTTAGAACATATTGTACCATCACAGTAGACAAAACAGCCTGGTACTGGTACAACAACAGATATATAGACCAATGGAACAGAACTGAGAATCCAGACATAAATCCATCCACATATGAGCAGCTGATATTTGACAAAGGCCCGAAGTCAGTTAAATGGGGAAAAGACAATCTCTTTAACAAATGGTGCTGGCATAACTTGATATTCATCTCCAAGAAAATGAAACAAGACCCATACCTCACACCATACACAAAAACTAAGTCAAAATGGACCAAAGACCTAAATATAAAATCTTAAAATGTTAAAGATCATGGAAGAAAAAATAGGGACAAATGCTAGGAGCCCTAATACATGGCGTAAACAGTATACAAAACATTGCTAACAATGTACAAACACCAGAAGAGAAACTAGATAACTGCAAGCTCATAAATATCAAACACCTATGCTCATCCAAAGACTTCACCAAAACAGTAAAAATATTACCTACAGACTGGGAAAAAGTTTCTGGCTTTGAAAATTCCAGTCAACATCTGATTGCTAAAATCTATATGATACTACAAAAACTCAACAACAAAAAGACAAATAATCCAGTTAAAAAATGGGCAAAGGATATGAACAGGCACTTCACCAAAGACATTCAGGTAGCTAACAGATACATGAGGAAATGCTCACCATCATTAGCCATTAGAAAAATGCAAATCAAAACTACAATGAGATTCTATCGCACTCCAACAAGGCTGGCATTAATCCAAAAAATACAAACTAATAAATGTTGGAGAGTTTCCGGAGAGACTGGAACACTTATACACTGCTGGTGGGAATGTCAAATGGTACAACCACTTTTGAAATCAATTTGGCACTTCCTTAAAAAGCTAGAAATAGAACTACCATAGGATCCAGCAAGCCCACTCATTTGAATATATTCTAGAGAAATTAGAGCCTTCACACGAACAGTTACATGCACACCCATGTTCATTGCAGCACTGTTTATAATAGCAAAAATTAGGAAGCAACCAAGGCGCCCATCAGTGGATGAATGGATAAATAAATTATGGCATATTCACATAATGGGACACTACACAACAATTAAGAACAACGATTGAATCTCTGAAACATCTCATAACATGGAGGAATCTGGAAGGCATTATGTTGAGTGAAATTAGTTCCAAAAGTAGAAACATTGTATGAGACAACAATCATAACTCAAGAAGAAGTTTAAACATAAAAGGAAATATTCTTTGATGGTTACAAGGGTGGGGAGGGAGGAAGAGAGATATTCACTAATTAGATAGTAAACAAGAACTATTTTAGGTGAAGGGAAAGACAACAGGCAATACGGGAGAGGTCAGGAAAACTGAACTAAACCAAAAGCAAAGAAGCTTCCTGAATACGACCGAATGCTTCAAAGGTGAGAGTAGCAGGGGCAGGGGTCTGGGAACCATGGTTTCAGGGGACATCTAGGTCAACTGGCGTAACAAAATGTTTTAAGAGAATGTTCTGCATCCCACTTTGGTGAGTGGTGTCTGGGGCCTTAAATGCTAGCAAGTGGCCATCTAAGATGCATCAATTGGTTTCAACCCACCTGTAGCAAAGGAGAATGAACACAAAAACATATAAAGATGAGTCCAAGAGACAGAAAGGGCCACATAAGCCAAAAGACTACATCAGCCTGAGACCAGAAGAACTACATGGTACCCGGCTACCACCGATGACTCCCCTGACAGGGAACACAACAGAGAATCTGTGATGGAGCAGGAGAGCAGTGGGATACAGACCCCAAATTCTCCTAAAAAGACCAGACTTAAGGCCTGACTAAGACTAGAGGGACCCTGGAAATTATGGTTCCCGGACCCTTTGTTAGCCCAAGACTGGAACCATCCCTGAAGCCAACTGTTCAGGTAGGGATTGGAGTGGACTATAAAATAGGAAATTATACTGGTGAGGAGTGAGCTTCTTGACTCCAGCAGACACATGAGACTATGTGGGCAACTCCTGTCTGGAGTCGAGATGACAAGGCAGAGGGGGACAGGAGCTGGTTGAATGGACACGAGGAATACAGGGTGGAGAGGAGGAATGTGCTGTCACATTAGGGGAAGAACAATTAGGAGTACATAGCAAAGTGTGTATAACTTTGTATGAGAGACTGACTTGATTTGTAAATTTTCACTTAAAGCACAATAAATTAAAAAAAAAAAAAACTTTCTGAACCAAAAAAAAAGAACATTTCAAGATCTATCCTGAAGTACAACACTGTCAGAGATAGGATAATATCCATATGCCTACAAGGAAGACCAGTTAATATGACTATTATTCAAATTTACACAGCAACCACTATCTTGGTCATCTAGTGCTGCTATAACAGAAATACCAGAAGTGGATGGCTTTAACAAAGAGGTGTTGACTCTCTCACAGTCCAGTAAGCTACAAATCCAAAATCAGGACACCAGCTCCAGGGCAAGGCTTTCTCTCTCTGTTGGCTCTGGAGGAAGATCCTTGTCATCAGTCTTCCTTGGTCGGGAAGCATCTCAGTGCAGGAACCTCAGGTCTAAAGGATGCGCTTTGCTCCTGGTGCTGTTTTCTTCGTGGTATGAGGCCCCCCACTCTCTGCTTGCTTTCCTTTTATCTCCTGAGAGAGAAAAGTTGGTGTGAGCCACACCCCAGGGAAATTCCTTTCACATTGGGTCAGGGATGTGACCTGGTAAGGGTGTTACAATCCCACCCTAATCTTTTAACATAAACTTACAATCACAAAATGGAGGGCCACCACAGAATACTGGGAATCATGGCCTAACCAAGTTGAGACACACATATTTAGCAAGACATAATTCAATCCATGACAACCACTAAGGCCAAAGATGAAGAAATTGAAGTTTTTACCAAATTCTGCAGCCTGAAATGGATCAAGCACACAATCAAGATGCTTCGATAATTACTTGTGATTGGAGTGCAAAAGTTGGAAACAAAAAAGAAGGATCCATAGCTGGAAAGTAAGGCCTTGGTGATGAAAACAATGCTGGAGATCACATGACAGAATTTTGCAAGACCAATGAGTTCTTCATTGCAAATACCTTTTTGCAACAACATAAATGGCAACTATAAATGTAGACTTCACCAGATGGAAGACACAGGAATCAAATTGACTATATCTGTGGAAAGACGCAATGGAAAAGCTCACAATTATTAGTCAGAACAAGGCCAGGGACCAACGTGGAACAGACCATCAACTGATTATAAGCAAGTTCAAGTTGAAGTTGAAGAAATTAGAAAAGTCCATGGAGCCAAAGTATGACCTTAAGTATATCCTACCTGAATTTAGAGACCATCTCAGGAGTGGATTTGTTGTGTTGAACACCAATGACTGAAGACCAGTTGCGTTTTGGAAGGACATCATACATGAAGAAAGCAAGAGGTCATTAAAAAGACAGGAAAGAATAGAACAAAATGAATGTCAGAAGAGACTGTGAAACTTGCTCTTGATCACAGAGTAGCTAAATTGAAAAGAGAAAATGATGAACAGAAGATTTCAAAGGGTGGCTTGAGAAGACAAAGTAAAGTATTATAATGACATGTGCAAAGACTTGGAGTTAGGAAACCAAAAAAGAAGAACACACTCGGCATTTCTCAAGCTGAAAGAACTGAAGAAAAATTCAAGCCTCGAGTTGCAATATTGAAGGATTCAATGGGAAAAATATTAAATGACACAGAAAGCATCAAAAGAAGATAGAAGGAATATGCAGAGTCACTATACCAAAAAGAATTGCTTGACATTCAACTGTTTCAGGAAGTAGCATATGATCAAGAACCGATGGTACTGAAGGAAGAGATCCAAGGTGCACTGAAGGCACTGGCAAAAAACAAGGCTCTAGGAACTGACAGAATATCAATTGAGATGTTTCAACCAACGGATGCTGCAGTGGAAGTGCTCACTCATCTATGCCAGGAAATCTGGAAGACAGCTACCTGATCCATTCCAAAAAAAGATGATCCAACAGAATGTGGAAATTATCAAACAATACTATTAATATGACACACAAGTAAAATTTTGCTGAAGATCATTCAGAAGCAGTTGTAGCAGTATATCGACAGGGAACTCCCAGAGATTCAAAGTGGATTCAGAAGAGGACGTGAAACAAGGGATATCATTGATGATATCAGATGGACCATGGTTGAAAGCAGAGAATACCAGAAGAATGTTTAAAAAAAAAATACCTGTGTTTTATTGACTAGGTAAAGACATTTGAATGTGTGAATCATAACAAATTATGGATAACATTGCAAAGAATGGGAATTCCAATACACTTAGTTGTCCTCATGAGGAACCTGTACTCAGATCGAGGCAGTCATTTGAACAGAACGAGGGGATACTACCCACCAAAAAACCCACTGCCGTCGAGCTGCATGTTTTAAAATCAGGAAAGGTGTGCTTCAGGGTTGTATCCTTTCATCATACTTACTCAATCTGTATGCTGAACAAATAACCTGAGAAGCTGGACTATATTAAGAAGAACACAGCATAAGGGTTGGAAGAAGACTCAAAAAAAAAAAAAAAAAATTTTTTTTTTTTTTAACAACCTGTGAAATGCAGGTAACACAAACCTTTCTTGCTGTAAGTGAAGAGGACTTTAAGCACTTGGTGATGACAATCAAAGACCACAGCCTTCAGTACAGATCACACTTCAAGTAAAGAAAACAAAAATCCTCACAACTGGACCAATGAGCAACATCATGATAAATGGAAAGAAGATTGAAGTTGTCAAGGATTTCATTTTACTTGGATCCACAATCAACACCCGTGGAAGCAGCAGTCAGAAAATCAAAGGACACATTGCATTGGGCAAATCTGTTGCAGAAGATCTCTTTAAAGTGTTAAAAAGCAAAGATGTCACTTCAAGGATTAGGGTGCACCTGACTCAAGCCATGGAGTTTTCAGTCATTTCGTATCCATGTGAAAGCTGCACAGTGAATAATGAATGAAGAAGAATCAATGCCTTTGAATTATGGTGTTGGTGAAGAATGTTGAATAAACCACGGACTGCCAGAAAGAAGAAGGAACAAATCTGTCTTGGAAGAAGTACAGCCAGATGCTCCTTGGAAGTGAGGATGGCAAGACGTCATCTCACATGCTTTGCACATGTTATCAGGAGGGACTAGTGCCTGCAGAAGGACATCATGCTTGGTAGAGTAGAAGATCAGTGAAAAAGAGGAAGACCCTCAGCAAATTGCATGGACACAGTGGCTGCAACAAAGGACTCAAGCTTAACAACAATCGTGATGATGGCACAGGTCTGGGCAGTTTTGTTCTGTTGTACATAGGGTCGCTATGGGTTGGAAGTGACTCCAAGGCATCTAACAACAACATAGCAACATGCCCTTTGGCCCAGAAATTCCACTTCTAGGAAATAATCCTATGCATGAGAATGACATATATATAAATATGTGCATGGTAGCACTGATTTTATTTGCAAGAAATAGAGAACAGCATGGGAAACAGGTTAAATAAATTATGTTATAGCTATGCAATGAAATACTATACAGGTGTTAAAAAGAATAAGACAGTTCAAAATGCTTTTATGTAAAATTAAATTCAAAATAATTGTGATGAAATGCCATAATCTAAGAAAATTTCCAGGACATATTGGTAGAGCATGCTATATGTAAGAAAACAAAAAACAAAACAAAAAAAAGAAGAGTGTGGAGTGTTCGTTTGTCTGTACATGTGTCTATACATGTGGAGCACATCTCTGGAAGGACACATCAACACAATTCCATGGAGAGGAGCCAGATGGCAGGGGGACAGGAGTAGGCGAAAAAATTATTTTCAGTCTCTATTTTTCATAATTTTTTAATTTTGTACATGTGCATATACAACTCTAAAATAAAAACTCCTCAAAATATAAATTAAGCAATTTTTTTTTTAAAGAAACAAGCCCCAGTATTTCTAGTAGCAAGAAGTTTCAATTCTGATTGGGCAGGAGATTCTAGATGCAGTCTAATCAAACCATTGTGTTACAGAAAATGGTACCAACCCTGGGACTGAATTTTATTCACGCTATCTTTTTAAATCAGGCTGACACAACTAATCCACAAAATGACAATTGCTGGCATACAATCGGAGTTCCTGTGTAGTGCGAAGGGTTAATGCACTTGGCTACTAAGAGAAAGGTTGGAAGCTTGTATCAGCCCAGAGGGGCCTCGGAAGAAAGACCTGGAGATCTACTTCTGAAAAATCAGCCATTGAAAATCTTGTGGAGCACAGCTCTCCTTTGATTCACATGGGGCAGCTCTGGGTCAGAGTCAACTCAACAGCAGCTGGTACTGGTTGGTGTGCAGTCACCAGTTAACTGTGCGGCTCAAACGCACTTTAGGGAGAATGAATAACAAACAACTTTGCTTCAGTTCTACCCTTTTCTGTCCCAAGTTTTCTATAAATTTAGGGCAGATCTGAGAGGTGGCTGTGCCTTATGCAGAATTCTACCTTCAGTGTGGTGGAGCAGCAACAGGTGATATTTTCTATAACTTCTTTTGCTTTGCTCGTCAAAACCCCCTCTTAAGCCAAATTAATTTCATTTTTACTGAAGGGACACCTGCTGTCACTGACCTTGTAATATCACTTAAGAAGTTCCCTTTTCTCTGCATTCCACATATCTCCCTCTAAAACCAAATACATTTCTAGTGTCTGGCTGGCAGGGAAGGAGAAGAATAGACGTGTTAGTGAAGGAAGGGGCTGGCTGGGACGACAATGAGTAAATCCACAGAGTGAAAGCAAAGCTGGTCCAAGGCGTCCTACAGGCAAAAAATGCAGTTTAACCAGACTGCCATTTTTTTTGTTGTTCAAATGATTTTAATTATTGGAATACACAATTTTTTTAAATATGCAAATAAAAAGTTTTAAAACCTGAAAAAAGTTCTTAATAGGGAAATACAAAACTAAAAATTGCTTTAAATATATTTCATATATTACACCATCATAGGCTCACCTTGGAGAACAGGAAAGTGTTAACGGGGCCAGTGTGTGTGTGTGTTCGTTGACCACTTCATCGGACCTGCGTGTGCAGTTCAGTGACATTGATCATGCTCATCACATTGTGCAGCCGGTACCATGACTCGCATCCACGTTCACCATCACCCTTAACAGAAGCTCAGAAAAACCAAACGCTTCGCCATCAAGTTGATTCAGACTCATAGTGACCCTATAGGACAGAGTAGAACTGCCCCGTAGGGTGTCCAAGGAGGATTCAAACTGCTGACCTTTCATTTAGCAGCTGAGATCTTAACCACTGTGCCTCCAGGGCTCCAGCAGAAGCTCAGTACTCTTTAAACAGTAACTCCAATTTCCCCCTCCTTTCCACCTGGTCATCACTAATCGAATTTGGACTCTGTGCATTTACCTATGTTTCTAGATATTTCACATAAGGGGAATCATGCAATATTTGTCCTTTTGTGACTGACTTATTTCTTTATTTTGTAAGTGTGGTTTTTGATAAGGAGGTAGACATAGCAGATGGAAGCAGTGTGGCATCATAGTAAGTACTTTGTACAGTGTCAGGAGATCCAACGTTAGGTCCAGGCTCCGCCTCAACTGACTAACTTTGGGCAAATTGCTTGAATCTCATCTGTACTTCTAGGTGTTTTGCTTTTATCCTTGTATTGAGCCAAACCACCAAAATGCTGCCTATTTCTACTTTCTTTTCCCCCTTACAGAATCACTTTTACTGAATTCTTCATTTTCCTTTGTGGGGTTCTATCAGAAACAGTCCCAAGCCGCCCAAATAGATAATTGTGTGGCTACAGCATGTGCTCCCCAACACCACGCAGCACCCCCTTTACCAGCGCCCAGACAAGCTCCCTCGCACCCTGCTGTTTACTGAGCAGTTAATGGTTTCAGCTTATAGATAAGAAGAGCTTTGTAAAATCTCACAACTCTTTTTTTGTTTTGGCTATTAGTACATTCAAAATTGAATCTATGGCCTCATCTTAAAAGTTGTTTCTTCTGAGACACTTCCCCTTGGCTGGATACAGGCACACACACGTACACACATGCAAGTTGTCATCCAGTCAACCTTGGCTCATGCCAACCCCATGTATGTCAGAGTAGAACCGTGCTCCGTAGGGTTGTCAGTGGCTGATTTTCTGATGTAGGTCACTAGGCCTTCCTTCCAAGGCACCTCTGGGTGGACTCAAACCTCCAGCCTTCCAGTTAGCAACCACGTGTGTTAACACCACACACACATATGCATACTTCTTACTGTATTTTAAAATGAATCATAATATGTCCTTTTAAAAAGAATGATGGGTGCAAGTTAAATAAGTAAAGGAAGGCACAATCTCCTGTTCCCAGTTCCAGCCTCTGATTCTGGCCCGTATTACAAAGGTGAGATTGCGGTCAATGATGTCTCTCACAGCCCTGGTACCCTGTGATGTGCAGAGCACGAACAAATCCATCTGTGGCTTCGGTGAGGGGAGAGTCGAGTGGACGCAGTCAGAGGGCAGAGCTGTGGAGCGCCAGGCGGGCAGAGAGCAGGCAGAACCTCTGGAGCCGAGCCGGCTCAGTCTTCCCCGCTGCACGCTCAAATGCAAATACGCCTTCTCCTCGTTGGCTGCAGGGGAACTGAAATTGGAAGAAGCAGATGCTGTAATCTGACGATGTTACTGTTCTTGCTGAGTCTGAAGAATCCGTTCAAGAGCTAGTAATGAGAGGAGCTGAAGCTTGTGTTGATTGCAGACTGCATCAGAATGTAAAAACGACAAAAGGACCGCATCGGGAAGCGGCTTGTTGCAGCCAAGATGCAAACAGGGAATAAAAGAAGTTGAACAGGAGAGGATTCTGGGTCTGAGTTCCTGGACGTCAGAAATGGAGGAGTCCTGCAGCTGACAGAAGTTGGCAACAGGCCTGCTGGGCTTTGGGAGGTGTGAACACCACAGGAGGTCTGCATGAGAGCCCAAACTCAGGCCCTATGAGAGCTGTATTTATTCTCACTGGAGTGGGGGAGGAAAAGAGCACCTGAAGACAAGTAGGGGAAAGCTGCACCTAGGCAGGGGGCAGGGGAGGAAGCTCTGGAATGCAAAACTGCCACCAAACAAACCCAGAGAGGAGCCCAGGGAGGACGTGCACAGAAAACATCCCTATCTCCTCCAGAAGGATGTTGCCACAGAGGAGAGGAGGGAGGAGGATGGCCCTTCAGGAGGGTTTCTGGCCAGGAGGTGCAGAGAACAGAGGAGAAAGTTGGAAAGAAGCAGATGTCACAGCCGGCGAGACCACTGGTGAGATGGACCGCAGGGAAGGGGGTTCTGGTTCTCTGCCTCCTGCCCCAGGATTCTGTCCACTGCACCCATCTCCTAAGTGACTCACACGTTCCATAAACTCCATGAAAACACAACACTGTTTCCACCTGTCCTGACATGCTGAGGTGTGATCTCTCTCCCCACCCTACGGTGCCGGACAAATAATAACACTAAGTGTTGTTGTTGCTTGCTGCCATCACAGTGATCCCATGCACAATGGAACACTTGCCCCCAAAATTCACCGAACCCCACGTGAGTCACTCTGCAGTGCCTCTGCCGTGTCATGAACTCAAAGATTCCCTGACTGCCCAGAGGAAGAGAAGTCTGTGCCGTCTGCAAGGTTTGAGCCGCAGACATGAGAGTAGTTGGGAACACCCGTCTCTAAGTCAAATCCATAGCTCCTCACTTCTAGAGCGCATGTGGGCTGCCACGAGGGCTCATCTGAGTGAAGCTTGGACTTGGCTGCCACCCTGCGCTGGTTTCTTCTTCCTGCCACAGCACAGCCCTTTCTCTGGGTCTGGAGTCCAGGCCACACCCCCGCCCTCCCCACTGGAGGTAGTGGGGCTCCTCCAAGTCCCTGTGGTGTTTCTCTCTGCTCTCAACTCTACAGCAATGGGTTTTGTTTTTTCTCCTTTTTGAGGACCTGGTTTTTCTGTGTTTAACTCTCAAAGGTGCACTGGGTCTCAGTCTTCCCCCGGACTTCCTTGTCTCATGTAACATCCAGTGGTGGCATCGGGGATGAGGAGACAGAACTGCACAATCCCCCTTCTCCAGCTTGCGCATCTCTTTCCTGGCCAGCCTCATTCATCCTGCAGGTCAGCCAACTGAACAGAGAATCAAGCAGCAAGTAGAACACTAATTCTAAAGACTCATCCTTAAATCATCAACTTATTTGGGTATCTTTTTGCACATAAGTTAACACATAGCTGTCTTGACTTATTTCTACAACTTTGTACCCAAAACTCACTACTGTTAAGGTGATTCCGACTCATAGAAACCCTGTCGGACAGAGTAGAACTGCCCCATAAGGTTTCCAAGGCTGTAAATCTTTATGGAAGGAGACTACCTCTTCTTTCTCCCAAGAAACAGCTGGTAGTTTAGAATCACTGACCTTAGCAGCTGAGTTCTTTAACCACTGTGCCACCAGGGCTCCTTACAATTTTATAAAGTAGTTATAAAAATTAGAAAAGAAACCAGAAGTCAAAATCATTGTATTAGACTTAGGAAGATAATTTAATTCCTTTATTTTCTTCATTGGCTTTAATGTGCCTTTTTTTTTTAATTGTTTTATTGTGTAAAAAATGTACATAACATTTTCCAAGTCAGTGGTTTTACATGTAAAATTTAGTGTTATTCATCATGGTGTGCAATCATCACCATTATTTACCTATAAAATATTCCACCATCATTAACAGAAACTCAGCACCCTCTAAGCAATGACTCTCACTTCCCCCCCTTCCATCCCTGGTAACCATGAGTAAACTTTAGTCTCTATACATTTGCCTATTCTACGTAATTCATAGAAACAGGGATCATCCAATATTTGTCCTTTTGTGGCTAACTTATTTCACTCAGCATAATGTATTCAGGGCTCAGCCATGTTGTACCATGTATTAGGACTTCCTTTCTCTTTATGGCTGAGTAATATTCCACCGTTCCTCTGTCAGTTTGCCATACTGTGGTGGCTTGTGTGTTGTGCTATGCCACCAGTATTTCAAATACCAGCAGGATCACCCATGGTGGACAGTTTCAGTGGAGCATCCAGACTAAGAAAGACTAGGAAGAAGGACCCAGTGGTTTACTTCTGAAAGAATTGGCCAGTGAAGACCTTATGAATAGTGTTATGGATTGAATTACATCCATCAAAAATGTGTGTCAACTTGGTTAAATTCTGATTCCCAGTATTGTGTAATTGTCCACCATTTTGTCATCTGATGTGATTTTCCTGTGTGTTGTAAATCCTACCTCTATGATGCTAATGGATGCAGGATTAGAGGCAGTTATGTTAATGAGGCAGGACTGAATTTACAAGATGAAGTTTTGTCTTAAGTCCATCTCTTTTAAGATATAAAAGAGAGAAACAAGCAGAGAGAAAGGGCGGCCTCAAACCACCAAGGAAGTAGTGCCAGGAGCAGAGCATGTCTTTTGGACCCAGGGTCCCTGTGCTGAGAAGCTCCTAGGCCAGAGGAAGTTTGATGCCAAGGATCTCCCTCCAGAGCTGACAGAGAGAAATCCTTCTCCTGGAGCTGGCACTCTGAATTTAGACTTCTAGCCTATTAGACTAAGTTGAAGCCATCTACTTGTGGTATTTCTCTTACAGCAGCCCTAGATAAGTAAGACTAGATAACTAACTGATTCTGTCTTAGTTATCGAGTGCTTCAGACTGAAGAAGTTGGTAAAAATCTTCAATCTCTTCTTCTTTGGCATTAGTGGTTGGTGTGTAAATTTGAATAATAGTCGTACTAACTGGTCTTCCTTGTAGGTGTACGGATATTATCCTATCACTGACAGCACAGTACTTCAGGATAGATTTTAAAATGTTCTTTTTGACACATGTGATGCCATTCCTCTTCAATTTGTCATTCCCTCCATAGTAGACCATGTGACTGTTTGATTCAGAATGGCCAATACCAGTCCATTTCAGCTCATTAACACCTAGGATATCTATGTTTATGTGTTCCATTTCATTTTTGACAACTTCCAATTTTCCTAGATTCACACTTTGTACATTCCATGTTCCAATTATTAATGGATGTTTGTAGTTGTTTCTTCTCATTTTGAGTCAAGCCATGTCAGCCAATGAAGGTCCTACAAGCTTTATTCTATCCATGTCATTAAGGCTGACTCTACTTTGAGGAGGCAGCTTTTCTCCAGTCATATTTTGAGTACCTTCCAACCTGAGGGGCTCATCTTCAGATACTACATCAGACAATGTTCCCTTGCTTCTGCAGTCTGAAATTGATCAAACACACAATCTAGATGCATTGACAATTACTGGTGATTGGAATGCAAAAGTTGGAAACAAAGAAGAAAGATCTGCTGTTGGAAAATAGGGCCTTGGTGATAGGAACAATGCCAGAGATCTCATTTTGTGAGACCAATGACTTCTTCATTGCAAATATCTTTTTTCAACGACATAAATGGTGACTATGCACTTGGACCTCACTGGATAGAATACACAGGAATCAAATTGAGTGCATCTGTGGAAAGAAACAATGGAGACACTATCATCAGTCAGAACAAAGCCAGTGGTCAACTGTGGAACAGACCAGCAATTGCTCATATGCGAGTTCAACTTGAAGCTTAAGAAAATTAGAACAAGTTAACGAGAGCCAAAGTACAACCTTGAGTATATCCCACCAGAATTTAGAGACCGTCTCAAGAATAGATTTGATGCATTGAACACTAATGACTGATGTCTTAGTCATCTAGTGCTGCCATAACAGAAATACCACAAGTGGATGGCTTTAACAAAGAGAAATTTATATCCTTACAGTAAAGTAGGCTAAAAGTCCTAATTCAAGGTATCAGCTCCAGGGGAAGGCTTTCTGTCTCTGTTGGCTCTGGAAGAAGGTCCTTGTCCTTAATCTTCCCATGGTTGAGGAGAGTTTCAGGCGCAGGGACCCCAGATCGAAAGGATGCGCTCTGCTCCTGCTGCTGCTTTCTTGGTAGTAAGAGATCCCCAACTCTCTGCCTGCTTCCCTTTCCTTTTATCTCTTGAGAGGTAAAAGGTGGTGCAGGCCACACCCCAGGGAAACTCCCTTTACCTTGGATCAGGGAGGTGACCTGAGTAAGGGTGGTGTTACAATCCCACCCTAATCCTCTCAACATAAAATTACAATCACAAAATAGAAGACAACCACACGTGGCCTAACCAAGTTGATACACACATTTTTGGGGGGGGACATACTTCAATCCATGACAACCAAAGACCACATAAGTTGTGGGAAAACACCAAGGACATCATACATGAAGAAAGCAAAAGGTCATTAAAAAGACAGAATAGGAAGAAAAGACCAAAATGGGTGTCAGAAAAGACTCTGAAACTTGCTCTTGAACATAAGGTAGCTAAAGTGAATGGAAGAAATCATAAAGTAAAAGAGCTGAACAGAAGATTTCAAAGGGCAAATCAAGTAGATAAAGTATTACTAAAAAATGTGCAAACACCTGGAGTTAGACAACCAAAAGGGAAGAACACACTCAGCATTTCTCAAGCTGAAAGAGCTGAAGAAAAATTCAAGCCTCGAGTTGCAATTTTGAAGGATTCTATGGACAAAATACTGAACGACACAGGAAGCATCAAAAGAAGATGGAAGGACTACACAGAGTCCCTATACCAGAAAGAACTGGTCGACATTCAGCCATTTGAGGAGGTAGCGTATGATCAAGAATCAATGGTATGGAAAGAAGAAATCCAAGCTTCACTGAAGACATTGGCAAAGAAACAAGGCTGTAGGAATTGACAGAATACCATTTGAGATGTTTCAACAAATGGTTCCAGGCTGTAATCACTCACTCATCTATGCTAAGAAATTTGAAAGACAGCTACCTGGCCAACCCACTGGAAGAGATCCATGTTGTGCCCATTCCAAAGAAAGGTGATCCAACAGAATATCAGTAATATCGCATGCAAGTAAAATTTTGCTGAAAGTAATTCAAAAGCTGTTGCAGCAGTACATCAACAGGGAGCTGCCAGAAGTTCAAGTCGGATTCAGAAGAGGACTTGGAACGAGGAGTATCATTGCTGATGTCAGATGAATCTTGGCTGAAAGCAGAGAATACCAGAAAGATGTTTACCTGTGTTTTATTGACTATGCAAAAGCATTTGACTGTGTAGATCCTAACAAATTATGGGAATTCCAGAACACTTAATTGTGCTCATGATGAACCTGTACATAGACCAAGAAGAGAATAAAGTGATACTACGTGACTTAAAGTCAGGAAAGATGTGCTTCAGGGTTATATCCTTGTACCATACTTACTCAGTCTGTAATAATCTGAGAAGCTGGACTATATTAAAAAGAGCCCAGCTTCAGAATTGGTGGAAGACTCATTAACAACCTACATTATGCAGATGACACAACCTTGCTTGCTGAAAGTGAAGAGGACTTGAAGCACTTAGCAGTGAAGATAAAGGATTACAGCCTTTAGAATGGATTATACCTCAACATACATAAAACCAAAATTCCCACAACTGGACCAATAAGCAACATCATGATAAATGGAAAAAAAAATTGAAGTTGTCAAGAATTTTATTTTACTTGGATTCACAATCAATGCCCATGGAAGCAGCAGTCAAGAAATCAAATGGCATATTGCATTAGAAAGGAGCCCTTGTTTTGTACTGGCTAAAGTACTCGGGTGCTAACCAAAAGGTCAGACATTTGAACCCACCAGTTACTGGGTAGGAAAAAGGTGTGGCAGTCAGCTTATGCAAAGTTTACAGCCTTGGAAACACTATAGGGCAGTTCTACTTCATCCTATAGGGTCAGTGTATGTTGGAATTGGCTTGTCAGCAGTGGGTTATTGCATTAGGCAAATCTGAAGCAAAAGACTTCTTTAAAGTGTTAAAAAGTAAAGATGTCACTTTGAGGACTAAGGTGCACCTGACCCAAGCCATGGTCTTTTCAGTCACCTTATATGTATGCGAAAGCTGAACAATGAATAAGGTACACAGAAGAATTGATGCCTTTGAATTATGGTGTTTGTTGGTGAAGAATATTGAGTATACCATGGACTTCCAAAAGAACAAACAAATCTGTCTTAGAAGAAGTACAGCCAGAATGCCCCTTAGAAGCAAGGATGATGAGACTTTGTCTCCTGTACTTTGGACATGTTACCAGGAGGGACCAGTCACTGGAGAAGGACATCATACTTGGTAAAGTAGAGGGTCAGGGAAAAAGAGGAAGACCCTGGATGAGATTAATTGACACAGTGGCTGCAACAATGTTCTCAAACTAAGCAACAACTGTGAGGATGGAGCAGGACAAGGCAGTGTTTCCTTCTGTTGTACCTAGGGTCACTATGAGTCAGAAGGGACTCAGTGGTACCTAACAACAACACCACTACCCCATTGAATTGCTGTACCACATTTTGTTTATCCATTTATCTGTTGATGAACACTTGGGTTGTTTCTACTTTTGGGCTCTTGCGAACAATGCTGCAATGAACACTGATGGCATTTTCTTTAACAGTTTAATGCAAAAAGATAGCTAAACAAAGTTATCATTTAGGGGATGGGCATTTTACTGACGTTAGTTGCTAAACCGATTTCAGGTAGGACGAAGGAGTACTGACGTGGGGCCATGAGGCAGTGGTGGGTGAGTAAGTCTCTCTGCCCCTGAAATATTATCACATGACAACCACATACGTAGAAACAATCCAGAATCAAACCACCCCTTCCCTCAAACCTTACCTAACTACCTTTTACCCCTACTTACCTTGTACTTAATAGTGCCTGATCCTTTAGCATTTGAGCTTTATTCCTTAATACAAATATCTCAGAGCCCATGATAAAATGCATTTATTCTTCACAGGGATTATGTAGTAAGCTGTTATCAACCATGGAGGCTTGAGCCTTGGTGGTACTATTAGATCCCTTTCCCACAGAGGGACACAGCCTCGATTGGGGTGGGGGTGTGGGGGACATGCAAATAACAGAGTATGTGGCAAGTACCTTTGTCTGTATGGAATGATTTCCCTATCTGTAAAAAAGACAAAAAGATTGGAGTTTCTGATCTGGCTCTCAAGTTTCCCATCTAGCTCTGAAAGTCTTCACGCGGGAGGGGAAGAAGACACCAGTCTAACAAGGCTGACAGGTGCTAAGGGATGTTGCCTGCTTACACTCACTAGATTAAAAAACAAAACAAAACTGAAACTCTCGTTTTGCTCTGGGAGTAACAACAACAACAAAAATATGGAGATGGTGTGCTTATTTTTATAGCAAATTCAGAACATCCTGTTTGAGGATAAGAATAAAAGACAAGGAGAGGAAAACAGCTAAGTGAGTACTAACTTAGAGACCAGAAACCCAGTTGCTGTCAAGTTGACTCCGACCCGTAGCAGTCCACGGGTATCAGAGTAGAACTGTGCTCCTTAGGGTCTTCAGTGGCTGATTTTTCAGTAGATTGCCAGTCATTTTGTCTGAGGTGCTGCTGGGTGGACGAGAACTGCCAATCTTTCAGTTAGCAGCTGAGCACATTAGCCATTTGCACCTCCCAGGGGCTCCAGCTTAGAGACAGATATCCTACACACTGCATGATATGAACTAAATGATATAGTACTAACTGTGGCTTTGGGCTAGATACAGCCTGACATCTTGCCAATTTGATTTACTGTGAGTCCTTTTTAAGAAAAGAGCACGAGTCCTGGATACCATAAAGTCATCCTGTCTAAGAATGGGGATGCCCTGAGCAGCTAGACATGACTCCAGGGACAGGGGTGCAGGGTGCCAGAGCTGCTGTGTGACACTGCGCCTGGCTCCTCACAGCATGTGCAGCGTGAACTGCAAGAGTGCTGCAGCTTGTCCCAAGCCAGACTCAGCAGATGTTGGCGAGACCAGGTGGCCTGAGGAGGCGGGTAATTTTAGCAGTCATCTTTCCCAAGCCTGGCGCTCCCATCAGCATCTCTGACAGCAGCACAGACATCAACCTTGATTTCCCGAAGAGCAGCACTGTGTGTCCTTAATTGTCCCCAAATGCTCAAGATTTTGCCATTTGCATTTTCAGTGTGGGGAATAAAGGGAAGGATGGGGGTGATCAGGAATGCTGACGGTACCATGAGATTACTCTTACGCATTAGGGCCTCAGTCCAAATTTCCAAACCCCTTTACCATCCCAGTTATCATTTGGAGGAAGTAACTTGTTTCATGCCAGCATTGTGGCATGTGATGGCACAAAATGAGACCCTTGGATTCTGAGAGATGCCAGAGGAACAGACCACAAACATATAACAAAGGTGTGATACTGTCTTATTCTCAGTGCCTTTACTACATGCTCACTGAGTGCAACTCTTGACCAGAAGAACCTCAACAACCAAGCCCAGAACTAACCTGTGACATTGCACTTGGAGACCTTGGTTAAGGCATGGTGGTATTTTTACCCTGTTATTTTTTACTAGAGCTAAACATTACAGTCATATTTAATCCTTCTGTTAAAACTTAAATTGAACTGGTCAAGAAACATCATTATTATCAGTGAAACACTGAACCTTTCAAAAGCATGCATGCTCTCCCTCATTGTGTGTGTGTGTGTGTGTACACGTGTGCGCATGTGCACAAACGGATGTGTTCGATGGGGACAGGCAGGGGGCATTTTGCTGCATGTCAACAAGAGCTGATGATGTTAACGCCATTCCAAGGAGGCATGGTCCCAAGGGGAAATGGCGCCACTGGGCTAGGAGCAGGCCAGCCCTCTATGACATACTTGACCTCGCCTCAGCTTCCTCATGGACAGGAGGAGAACACACTGGATTATCTCTACCAGTTCTCTGATTCTGTAATAGCACAGTATTTATTACCAAAAACTTTCTGCAGTAAGAAAACCCGGGTTTCACTTTTCCTGAGGTAAAAGAGTTCATTTTAGGTAATAAATGCTGACAGCCTAATCCGAGGGAGAGATCACTGCAATGATACATGCAAGGTACTATTTTTCTCAGCCATGATTTAGGTCACAGCTTCCTCAGATTGGCTATTGCCATAGCAACCAGAGCTTTCGCCTTTGCACAGGGACTGGTAATACTATTCCTCAAGGTAAGGGAAACATTCAGAATCCTATAAAAAATGCCTACCTGGCACCCAGTGCACCTGCCACCCATCCTCCCTCCTTTCCTCCTAAAAGAAAAGTCAATAAGATCTAATTTTTTAAGGATCCCCTTCATTTTCTGAAAGATTAAAATGTTAACAGCCATCCCTGTCCTGGAGGGTTTCTGGAACTAAATATAACCAGTGTTCCGTAAGGTCTTAGAAAAATCAAATTAATTGAAGATTGTCTAGGCTCAGAACACACGTCTTTCCTGTGGTACACCGAGGTCACCAGGTAAACCTCAGTGAAGATAAAACAAGCACCAGCCCTGGCTTGAGGCTGCTGTGCAGGACCCGTCTCTGCCCTTTAAATTATGGAGGAGGGTTCCTGTTTTTCTGCCATGCTCGTACTGATGGAGTGCATCTCCTTTCCGGGAACGATGTATTTATTATCTAATAGGTACTTTTTTGAGCAATTTGTGCTGACAAAGGAATTATATTCAAAAGAGTCTAGCACTTACCTGATTGATGCCTGAAAACCTTTGTATCAGTTCATCTGAAAGATACCTAGTGGCTTCACTGGCCACGAGAGTAATACAGCAAAACCTGTGAGAGCCGCAACTCAGCACAACTACCTTGTTTTCCAAGTCTCCTAAATTTTCCACCTTCGGCAGGGTGCACTTTTACCACTTTTCCATCCCTTGTTTTAGTGGAAAACGTTTGAGTTTTCCTTCTCCGACAGGTTTCTGCCTTACACAGTTCTGGCTTTCACAGGTTTTACTGTATAACCCGAGAAGAATACTGCTGCTAACGTCCACGCCTACCCTCAAGAACTGAAGTATCCAAATCAGGGCAGGCCGGGCGCCTTCTCTTTCTCAAGTGAGCTTACCATAACCCAAATATTGGGTCCAGTTTGGAGAATGTGAAACTAGTTAACAATGAATGTTCTCCAGATCATGGTATACAAGGAATTATGGAAGAGTGTGGGATGTGTGACTTAAAGCAAAGCACTCCAGTTGACTTCAGATACATGCGTGTGGCTCCAGAGGGCTAATCAAGAAAACATTGATAGAATGATCGGGCTAGCTTAGCTCAATACAACTAGAAACATGCTAATGTTTACAACATGCCAAGCATTTTACATGCTTTCTTGCATGCTAACTGTCATCACTACTCTATAGTGAAGACACTGTTATCTTCATCTCCATTATAGAAATGGAGAAACCAGGAAGCAGGTTGGTAAACTGATACTACTTACTTAATGTGACTAGAATGTCTAGAGCTCAGTCCTGAACCCAGGTGTGGTCAGAAAATTCTAAGATGGACCCAAGATTCTACCTCTTGGTGTGCAAGCCCTGTATAATTCTCCCCTTGAGGGCAGGGTGGCCCCAAGAATATGATGGATTATCACTCCCAACACTAGGTTACGTTACATGGCACAAGTGAAGAAATTTTGCACAGGGAATTAAGAACCCCACTTAGTTGCCTTTGAGTTAACCCAAAGGGAGATTATCCTGAGTGGGCCTGATTTAACCAGGTGAGCACTTAAAAGTGGGTCCAGGTCTTCTCTTAAAGATGAGATTTGAGGAAGTCGGAGTTTCTCCTGCCATTGTTAAAGGAGCCAGTCATCATGCATTCTATAAACCAAAACCAAACCCCTTGCCCTTGAGTCGATTCTGACTCATAGCAACCCTATAAGACAGGGTGGAACTGCCCCATAGGGTTTCCAAGGGGTGGGTGGTGGATTTGCACTGCCGACCTTTTAGTTAGCAGACCGAGCTCTTAAGCTTGCACCACCAGTGGCCTCTCCCACCAACCATGTAAGCCTGGAAGAACACAGCCTCAAATGAGACTCCAGCCCCAGCTGAAATGCTTGATTGGAGCCTTGTGAGACCCAGAGCAGATGTCTCAGCCAAGCTGAACCCAGACTCCTGACGAACAGAAATTGTGAGATAATAACTGCATGTTGCTTTAAGCTGCTAAATTTGTGGTAATTTGTTATATAGCAGTAGAAAACTAGTACAACAGGCCTGTCTGACATCCAAGTCTATGCTCTTAATGACGGAATAAACTGCCTTCCTCAAAGTGGAGCTGTCGACAAAGCAGAGCTGCTCTACAAGGAAACTGTGTGCATTGTCAGGGGATGAGCTCTGTCATTGGGAATGCTTAAGCGAAAACTGAATGACAATCTGTTGAACATCTATAGAGAGAACTTAGGGCTAGAAGGGTTAGGTTACCTCTGGTGTCCCATTTAATTCAGGTTTTATGATATTCTTTATTTGAGAAGCTCAAAATAAATTTATGACTCCAATGTTTCCTATAATATTCATGTACCTGAAGCCATTATAAAACTTCAAAGCTAAGCTAACCTGATGTTCAGAATATTCTTTAGTGCTTATATTAGTCAGCTTTCTGCAGTGACAACAATCCCCAAATCTCAGCGGCTTAGCAGAGCAAACATGTATTTCTTACCTATGTTCGTGTTGACTGCTATGGCTCTTTTCTATACAATTTTTCATTCTGGGATCTAAATTGAAGGTGTAGCTGGGGACATGTGGTCCTCATGACATAAGGGAAGACCAAGAGAGAGCTGAATCATGCATATTCCCCCTCACATTCCATTGGCCCAGAGGGATGGAGAAGATTATTATGCCTACAGAAGGACAATGACAATCTCATGAGAACACATAATCCATTTATAGGGAAAGGCAGAGCCGTTGACTGGGGACAATAATACGATCCACCACAGTGCTGACAAAAATGTGTTGACAGAATCGCACATGTCATCAATTCAATGACTAGACCCTCCTAATATTGCTTTAATTTTAATTACAAATATTCCTAAGCAATCTTATTGCAATTTGCATTCATAATCATTTCCATGAATTGAATTCCTTTAAGGTTAATTTAGAATATTAAATCCTTACTTTTACTTTTTATTTACCTTCCACATTCTCTGAGTCTTGAAAATTTTCAGGGATTCTTTATAACTTTAAAATGGCCATAATGCTAATTTGAACATTTTTAGGACATATAAAAAAGGAGCCCTGGTGGTGCAGCAGTTAAAGCACTCAGGCACGCGGCTGCTAACTGAAAACTCAGAGCTTCAAACCTACCAGCCGCACTGTGAGAGAAAGATGTGGCAATCTGCTTCCATAAAGATTACAACCTTGGAAATCCTATAGGGCAGTTCTACTCTGGGTTACTATGGGTAAGAATCAACTTGACCACAATGGGTTTAGGACATATAAAAAAACAGTTGCTGTTGAGTCGATTCTGAAACATGGTGACCCTGCATGTGTCAGAGTAGGACTGCGCTCCTTAGGATTTTCAATGGCTGAATTTTCAAAAGTAGATGGCCAGGCCTTTCTCCCGGGTCACCTCTAGGTGGACTTGAACCACCAACCTTTCGGTTAGCAGCTGAGCACATTAACTCTTTGCACCACCCAGGGACTTCTTAAGGACCAAAACCAAAAAACCAAAACCAGTGCCAGTGAGTCGATTCCAACTCATAGCGACCCTATAGGACAGAGTAGAGCTGCCCTATAGGGTTTCCTAGGCTATAATCTTTATGGCCCACACCTGTCTGTCAGTTTGTCATACTGTGGGGGCTTGCGTGTTGCTGTGATGCTGGAAGCTATGCCACCGGTATTCAGATACCAGCAGGGTCACCCATGGAGAACAGGTTTCAGCTGAGCTTCCAGACTAAGACAGACTAGGAAGAAGGACCCAGCAGTCTACTTCTGAAAAGCATTAGCCAGTGAAAACCTTAGGAATAACAGCAGAACATTGTCTGATATAGTGCTGGAAGATGAGACCCCAAGGTTGGAAGGCACTCAAAAGATGACTGGAGAAGAGCTGCCTCCTCAGAGTAGAGTCGACCTTCATGAGGTGGATGGAGTAAAGCTTTTGGGACCTTCATTTGCTGATGTGGCACAACTCAAAATGAGAAGAAACAGCTGTAAAAATCCATGAATAATCAGAACCTCGAATGTACGAAGTATGAATCTAGGAAAATTGGGAATTGTCAAAAAAGGAAATGGAACACATAAGCATTGGTATCCTAGGCATTAGTGAGCTGAAATGGACTAGTATTGGCTATTTTGAATCGGACAATCATATAGTCTACTATGCTGGGAATGACAATTCGAAGAGGAATGGTGTTGCATTCATCATCAAAAAGAACGTTTCAAGATGTATCCTGAAGTACAATGCTGTCAGTGATAGGATAATATCCATACACCTACAAGGAAGACCAGTTAATAGGACTATTATTCAAATTTATGCAGTAACCACTAGGGCCAAAAATGAAGAAATAGAAGATTTTCATCAGCTGCTACAGTCTGAAACTGATCAAACATGCAATCAAGATGCATTGATAATTACTGGTGACTGGAATGCAAAAGTTGGAAACAAAGAAGGATCAGTAGTTGGAAAATATGGCCTTGGTGATAGAAACAATGCTGGAGATCGAATGATAGAATTTGCAAGACCAACAGCTTCTTCATCGCAAATACCTTCTTTCACCAAAATAAACAGCGACTATACACATGGACCTCGCCAGATGGAACACACAGAAATCAAATTGACTACATCTGTGGAAAGAGACGATGAAAAAGCTCAATATCATCAGTCAGAACAAGGCCAGGGGCCGACTGTGGAACAGACCATCAATTGCTTATATGCAAGTTCAAGCTGAAACTGAAGAAAATCAGAGCAAGTCCACCAGAGTCAAAATACGACCTTGAGTACATCCCACCTGAATTTAGAGACCATCTCAAGAATAGATTTGATGCATTGAACACTAGCAACCGAAGACCAGACGAGTTGTGGAATGACATCAAGGACATCATCCATGAAGAAACCAAGAGGTCACTGAAAAGACAGGAAAGAAAGAAAAGAACAAGATGGATGTCAGAGGAGACTCTGAAACTTGCTCTTGAGCGTTGAGCAGCTAAAGCAAAAGGAAGAATTGATGAAGTAAAAGAACTGAACAGAAGATTTCAAAGGGAGTCTCAAGAAGACAAAGTAAAGTATTATAATGACGTGTGCAAAGAGCTGGAGATGGAAAACCAAAAGGGAAGAACACGCTCGGCGTTTCTCAAGCTGAAAGAACTGAAGAAAAAATTCAAGCCTCGAGTTGCAATAGTGAAGGATTCCGTGAGGAAAATATTAAGCAACGCAGGAAACATCAAAAGAAGGTGGAAGGAATACATAGTCATTATACCAAAAAGAATTAGTTGATGTTCAACCATTTCAAGAGGTAGCATATGATCAGGAACCGATGGCACTGAAGGAAGAAGTCCAAGCTGCTCTGAAGGCATTGGTGAAAAACAAGGCTCCAGGAATTGATGGAACATCAATTGAGATGTTTCAACAAACAGATGCAGCGCTGGAGGTGCTCACTTGTCTATGCCAAGAAATATGGAAGACAGCTTCCTGGCCAACTGACTGCAAGAGATCCATATTTATGCCTATTCCCAAGAAAGGTGATCCAACCGAATGTGTAAATTATAGAACAATATCATTAATATCACACGCAAGCAAACTTTTGCTGAAGATCATTCAAAAATGGCTGCAACAGTATATTGACAGGGAACTGCCAGAAATTCAGGCCAGTTTCAGAAGAGGACATGGAACCAGGGATATCATTGCTGATGTCAAATGGATCCTGGCTGAAAGCAGAGAATACCAGAAGGATGTTTACCTGTGTTTTTTTGACTATGCAAAGGCATTCGACTGTGTGGATCATAACAAACTATGGATAACACTGCGAAGAATGGGAGTTCCCGAACACCTAATTGTCCTCATGAGGAACCTTTACATAGATCAAGAGGCAGTTGTTCAGACAGAACAAGGGGATACTGATTGGTTTAAAGTCAGGAAAGGTGTGTATCAGGGTTGTATTCTTTCACCATACCTGTTTAATCTGTATGCTGAACAAATAATACGAGAAGCTGGACTATATGAAGAAGAACGGGGCATCAGGATTGGAGGACGACTCATTAACAACCTGCGTTATGCAGATGACACAACCTTGCTTGCTGAAAGTGAAGACGACTTGAAGCACTTACTAATGAAGATCAAAGACCACAGCCTTCATGTGGATTACACCTCAACATAAGAAAACAAAAATCCTCACAACTGAACCAATGAGCAACATCATGAGAAATGGAGAAAAGATTGAAGTTGTTGAGGATTTCATTTTACTCGGATCCACAGTCAACAGCCATGGAAGCAGCAGTCAAGAGATCAAAAGACGCATTGCATTGGGCAAATCTGCTACAAAGGACCTCTTCAAAGTGTTGAAGAGCAAAGATGCCACCCTGAAGACTAAGGTGCACCTGACCCAAGCCATGGTGTTTTCAATCACATCATATGCATGTGAAAGCTGTACAATGAATAAGGAAGACTGGAGAAGTATTGACACCTTTGAATTGTGGTGTTGGTGAAGAGTATTGAATATACCATGGACTGCCAAAAGAACAAACAAATCTGTCTTGGAAGAAGTACAACCAGAATGTCCTTAGAGGCAAGGATGGCGAAACTGTGTCTTACATACTTTGGACATGTTGTCAGGAGGGATCAGTCCCTGGAGAAGGACATCATGCTTGGCAGAGTACAGCGTCAGCAGAAAAGAGAAAGACCCTCAACACGGTGGACTGAAACAGTTGCTGCAACAATGAGCTCAAGCATAACAACGATTGTAAGGATGGTGCAGGACCGGGCAGTGTTCCCTTCTGTAGGGCATAGGGTCGCTATGAGTCGGAACTGACTTGAAAGCACCTAACAACAACGACAACAACATACTCCCAATTGCTCTCCCCCTAATGAGACAGTCTGTTCCCTCCCTCCACTCTTTTCGTGTCCATTTTACCAGTTTCTAATCCCCTCTACCCTCTCATCTCCCCTCCATGCAGGGGATGCCAACATAGTCTCAAGTGTCCACCTGATCCAAGAAGCTCACTCCTCAGCAGCATACTTCTCCATCCCATTGTCCAGTCCAATCCCTGTCTGAGGAGTTGTCTTTGGGAATGGTTCCTGTCCTGGGCCAACAGAAGGTCTGGGGGCCATGACCTCCGGGATCCTTCTAGCCTCAGTCAGACCATTAATTCTGGTCTTTTTATGAGAATTTGGAGTCTGCATCCCACTGCTCTCCTGCTCCCTCAGGAGTTCTCGGTTGTGTTCCCTGTCAGGGCAGTCATCTGTTGTAGCCGGGCACCATCTAGCTCTTCTGGTCTCAGGCTGATGTAGTATCTGGTTTCTGTGGCCCTTTCTGTCTCTTGGGCTTGTGATTACCTTGTGTCCTTGGTGTTCTTCATTCTCCATTGGTCCAGGTGGGGTAAGACCAACTGATGCATCTTAGATGGCCACTTGCTGGTGTTTAAGACCGCAGACGCCACTCTCCAAAGTGGGATGCAGAATGTTTTTATTATGCTAATTAGATTATTAGATTTTATTATGCCAGTTGACTTAGATGTCCCCTGAAACCATGGTCCCCAAACCCCCTCCCCTGCTATGCTGGCCTTCAAAGCATTCAGTTTATTCAGGAAGCTTCTTTGCTTTTGGTTTTGTCCAGTTATGCTGACCTTGCCCGTATTGTGTGTTGTCTTTCCCCTCACCTGAAGTAGTTCTTATCTACTATCTGATTAGTGAGTACCCCTCCCTCCCTCCCCCCTCTCGTAACCATCAAAGAATATTTTCTTCTCTGTTTAAACTATTTCTCGAGTTCTTATAGTAGTGGTCTTATACAATATGTGTCCTTTTGCAACTGACTAATTTTACTCAGCATAATGCCTTCCAGATTCCTCCATGTTATGAAAAGTTTCACAGATTCATCACTGTTCTTTATCAATGCATAGTATTTCATTGTGTGAATATACCATAATTTATTTATTCATTCATCCATTGATAGGCACCTTGGTTGCTTCCATCTTTTCGCTATTGTAAACAGTACTGCAATGAACATGGGTGTGCATATATCTGTTCGTGTAAAGGCTCTTATTTCTCTAGGATATATTCCAAGGAGTGGGATTGCTGGATCATATGGTAGTTCTATTTCTAGCTTTTTAAGGAAGCGCCAAATTGATTTCCAAAGTGGTTGTACCACTTTATATTCCCATCAGCAGTGTATAAGTCTTTCAATCTCTCCACAGCCTCTCCAACATTTATTATTTTGGATTAATGCCAGCCTTGTTGGAGTGAGATGGAATCTCATTGTGGTTTTGATCTGCATTTCTCTAATGGCTAATGATCGTGAACATTTCCTCATGTATCTGTTAGTTACCTGAATGTCTTCTTTAGTGAAGTGTCTATTCATATCTTTTGCCCATTTTTTAATTGGGTTATTTGTCTTTTTGCAGTTGAGTTTTTGCAGTATCATGTAGATTTTAGAGATCAGGCACTGATCAGAAATGTTATAGCTAAAAACTTTTTCCCAGTCTGTAGGTAGTCTTTTTACTCTTTTGGTGAAGTCTTTGGATGAGCATAGGTCTTTGATTTTTAGGAGCTCCCAGTTATCTAGTTTTTCTTCTACATTCTTTACAATGTTTTGTATACTGTTTATGCCATGTATTAGGGCTCCTAACATTGTCCCTTTTTTTTCATCCATGATCTTTATCATTTTAGATTTTATATTTAGGTCTTCGATCCATTTTGAGTTAGTTTTTGTGCATGGAGTGAGGTATGGGTCTTGTTTCATTTTTGTGGAGATGGCTATCCAGTTATGCCGGCACCATTTGTTAAAAAGACTGTCTTTTGCCCATTTAACTGTTTTGGGGCCTTTGTCAAATATCAGCTGTCATATGTGATTGGATTTATGTCTGGATTCTCAATTCTGTTCCATTGGTCCATGTATCTGTTGTTGTACCAGTACCAGGCTGTTTTGACTACTGAGGCGGTATAATAGGTTCTTAAATCAGGAAAGGTAAGGCCTCCCACTTTGTTCTTTTTTTTCAGTAATGCCTTATTTATCCGGGGCCTCTTTACCTCCCATATGAAGTTGGTGATTTGTTTTTCCATCTCGTTAAAGAATGTCATTGGAATTTGTATTGGAATTGCATTAAATCTATAGATCGCTTTTGGTAGAATAGACATTTTTATAATGTTAAGTCTTCCTATCCACGAGCAAGGTATATTCTTCCACATGTGTAAGTCTCTTTTGGTTTCTTACAGAAGTGTACCGTAGTTTTCTTTGTAGAATTTTTTTACATCTCTGGTAAGGTTTATTCATAAGTATTTTATCTTCTTGGGGGCTACTCTAAATGGCATTGATTTGGTGATTTCCTCTGCGATGTTCTTTTTGTTGGTGTAGAGGAATCCAACCGATTTTTGTATGTTTATCTTGTATCCCAATACTCTGCTGAACTCTTCTATTAGTTTCAGTAGTTTTCTTGAGGATTTCTTAGGGTTTTCTGTGTATAAGATCATGTCATCTGCAATTAGAGATACTTTGACTTCTTCCTTGCCAATCCGGATTCCCTTTATTTCTTTATCTAGCCTAATTGCTCTGGCTAGGACTTCCAGCACAATGTTGAATACTACAACATAATAAAGGGCATCCTTGTCTGGTTCCCAATCTCAATGGAAATGTTTTCAGGCTCTCTCCATTTAGGGTGAAGTTGGCTTTTGGCTTTGTATAAATGCCCTTTATTATGTTGAGGAATTTTCCTTCTATTCCTATTTTGCTGCGAGTTTTTATCATGAATGAGCGGTGAACTTTGTCAAATGCCTTTTCTGCAACAATTGATAAAATCATGTGATTCTTGTCTTTTGTTTTATTTATGTGGTGGATTACATTAATTGTTTTTCTAATGTTGAGCCATCCCTGCATGCCTGCTATGAATCCCACTTAGTCATGGTGAATTATTTTTTTGATATGTTGTTCAACTCTACTGGCTGAATTTTGTTGAGTGTTTTTGCATCTACACTCATGAGGGATGTAAGTCTATAGTTTTCTTTTCTTGTGGTGTCTTTACCTGGTTTTGGTATCAGGGATATGGTGGCTTCACAGAATGAGTTTGGTAGTGTTCTGTCCTTTTCTATGCTCTGAAATACCTTGAGTAGTAGTGGTATTAACTCTTCTCTGAAAGTTGGGTAGAACTCTGCAGTGAAGCAGTCCGGACCAGGGCTTTTTTTTTTTGTTGGGAGTTTTTTGATTATCTTTTCAATCTCTTCTTTTGTTATGGGTCTATTTAGTTGTTCTACCTCTGTTTGTGTTAGTTTAGGTAGGTAGTGTGTTTCTAGGAATTCATCCATTTCTTCTGGGTTTTCAAATTTGAGTATAGTTGTTTATAGTAATCTGATATGATTCTTTTAATTTCAGTTGGGTCTGTTGTAATATCGCCCCTCTCCTTTCTTATTCGGGTTATTTGCTTCCTCTTCTATCTTTTGTCAGTTTGGCCAGTGGTTTATCAATTTTGCTGATTTTTTTCAAAAAAACAGCTTTGGTCTTGTTAATTCCTTCAATTATTTTTCTGCTTTCTATTTCATTTAGTTCAGCTCTAATTTTTATTATTTGTTTTCTTCCGGTGCCGGTGGGTTTCTTTTGTTGCTCTCTTTCTATTTGTTCAAGTCGTAGGGATAATTTTTTGATTTTGGCTCTTTCTTCTTTTTGGATGTGTGCATTTATTGATATAAATTGGCCTCTGAGCACTGCTTTTGCTGTGTCCCAAAGGTTCTGATAGGAAGTGTTTTCATTCTCATTGGATTCTCTGAATTTTTTTATTCCATCCTTAATGTCTTCTATAGTCCAGTCTTTTTTGAGCTGGGTATTGTTCAGTTTCCAAGTGTTCGATTTCTTTTCCCTGATTCTTCTGTTATTGATATCCACTTTTACGGCATTATGGTCAGAGAAGATGCTTTGTAATATTTCAATGTTTTGGATTCTGCTAAGCCGTGCTTTATAACCTAATATGTGGTCTATACTAGAGAATGTTCCATGTGCACTAGAAAAGAAAGTATACTTGGTTGCTGTTGGGTGGAGTGTTCTGTATAGGTCTACGAGGTCAAGTTGTTTAATTGTGGCATTTAGATCTTACGTGTCTTTAGTGAGCTTCTTCCTGGATGTCCTGTCCTTCACCGAAAGTGGTGTGTTGAAGTCTCCTACTATTATTGTGGAGCTGTCTATCTCACTTTTCAATGCTGATAAAGTTTGTTTTATGTATCTTGCAGCCCTGTCATTGGGTGCATAAATATTTAATATGGTTATAGCTTCTTGGTGTATTGTCCTTTTAATCCTTATATAGTGTCCTTCCTTATCCTTTATGATGGATTTAACTTTAAAGTCTATTTTGTCAGAAATTAATGTTGCCACTCCTGCTCTTTTTTGATTGTTGTTTGCTTGATATTTTTTTTTCCATCCTTTGAGTTTTAGTTTGTGTGTGTCTTTAAGTCTAAGGCATGTCTCCTGTAGGCAGCATATCGACGGATCTTGTTTTTTAATCCATTCTGTCACTCTCTGTCTCTTTATTGGTGCATTTAGTCCGTTTATATTTATGGCAATTATGGATAGGTATGAATTTAGTGCTGTCATTTTGATGTCTTTTTGTTGTGTGTTGTTGACAGTTTCTTTTTCCCACTTGATTTTATGTGCTGAGTAGATTTTCTTTATATATTGTCCATTCCTCACATTTGTTTTTGTTGATTTTGTTTCTGCTGAGTCTGTATTTTTCCCTAGTATTTTATTTTGATGAGTCGAATAGTTTGTCTCCTTTGTGGTTACCTTATTATTTACCCCTATTTTTCTAAAATTAAAACTAACTTTTATTTCTTTGTATTGTCATATCTTCCTCTCCATATGGAAGGTGTATGATTACATTTCTTAGTCCCTCTTTATTATTTTAATGTTGTCTTCTTTTATATAATAACATCGCTGTTACCCTGTTTTGGGCTTTTTTTTTTTTTTTTTTTTAATAATCCTGCTTTGTTTTTTTGGATTTCCCTGTCTTGGTTGACTTCTGGTTGCTCTGCCCAGTGTTCTAGTCTTGGGTTGATGCCGGATATTATTGATTTTCTAACCAAAGAACTCCCTTTAGTGTTTCTTGTAGTTTTGGTTTGGTTTTTACGAATTCCCTCAACTTGTGTTTATCTGGAAATGTCTGAATTTCACCTTCATAATTAAGAGACAGTTTTGCTGGATATATGATTCTTGGCAGGCAATTTTTTTCCTTCAATTTTTTAAACATGTCATTCCATTGCCTTCTTGCCTGCATGGTTTCTGCTGAGTAGTCCGAGCTTATTCTTATTGGCTCTCCTTTGTAGGTGGCTTTTCGTTTATCCCTTGCTGCTGTTATAATTGTCTCTTTATCTTTGGTTTTGGGAAGTTTGATTATAATATGTCTTGGTGACTTTCTTTTAACATTTACCTTATGTGGAGTTCGATGAGCATCTTGGATAGATATCTTCTCATTCTTCACAATATCGGGGAAGTTTTCTGCCAACAAATCTTCAACAATTTTCTCTGTATTTTCTGTTATCCCTCCCTTTTCTGGTACTCCAATCACTCGTAGGTTATTTCTCTTGATAGAGTCCCACATGACTCTTAAGGTTTCTTCATTTTTTTAAATTCTTTTGATTTTTCTTCGAATATTTTAGTGCCAAGTGATTTATCTTTGAGTTCAGAAATTCTGGCTTCCACTTGCTCAATTCTGCTCCTCTGACTTTCTATTGAGTTGTCTAATTCTGTAATTTTATTCTTAATCTTCTGAATTTCTGATTGCTGTCTGTCTATGGATTTTTCCAGCTTATTAAACTTTTCATTATGTCCCTGAATAATCTTTCTAATTTCTTCAGTTGCTTTATCTGTGTGTTCCTTGGCTTGTTCTGCATATTGCCTCATTTCCTTCCTGATGTCTTGAAGGGTTCTGTATATTAAACTTTTGTATTCTGCATCTGGTAATTCCAGGAATGCACTTTCATCTAGAAGATCCCTGGATTCTTTGTTTTGAGAGTCTGTTGAGGTGATCATGGTCTGTTTCTTTATGTGACTTGATATTGACTGTTGTCTCCAAGCCATCTATACGTTATTGTATTAATTTATGCTTGCTTACTGTGTCATAGCTGTTTGCTTGGTTTTGTTTTGGTATAACCCTATGGATTGCTTGAGTGAGCTAGCTTGATTGTTTTCACCTTTGGAGCTCTGGTGTCCTGTCACCAGGTGGCTAGAGCTGTTTTCAGGTATATCAGTCTAGGATTCCATTCAGTTTTCTTGTATAATTTCAGCTCAGGTTTCCCGGTAGCTGGTCATCAAGTGTGTGGTACAGACTCTGTCCTACAGTCTTCAAGGGCCAGGGGTGATTTGCGTATATACCGGTATCTGATTGCAGCAGGGGGTCAAGCTCTGAACAAGGCAGGGGGCTGAGAACCGACCCCCAAGTGTCTCTGTGGGAAACGCATCTCTGTTGCCTAGAGTGTGCTGGTGGGTGGGTTCTGCAGAGGGACCATGGGCACCCAAAGTTTTTATTTGTAAGGACTGGGAGGTACCAGTTATGTTTGGACCCCTGTTGCAGTAGCTGGGTGACCTGAGTGGGGCTACCAGTCCTTAGGTCCCTGATGTGGGTAGGTGAGGACCTTGTTTAATAGGCAAAGCAATGTCAAACATCAAACACCCGCCTCTCTACCACACAGCTGAAATGGTTGGAGTTTGCCAGTGAGGGCCTGTTCTTCCAAAATAGGCCCACATAGGTCCATGGAGAAGGGAAAGGTGCTCTAGGCCCACAGATGGTTTATGCCTGGACAGCAGCCACTTCTGTCCTGAGCTCCCCCAGTTAATGGAGCTAGCAAATTATCTTTTCCCCCAGTTGCAAATTTTTTCCTTCCCCAAGGCCAGGAGGATGATTCTAGGCTCTCACCAGGGTCTATCTCAGGCCCAGGTATTCAACCGGTGAAGCCGGCTTAGGGATGGGGGGGTGCTGTAAAATATACACAAGTACTTAGCTTTTGCCAAGAGCCCCACTCTCCTCAGGTTCCAGAGGTGTGAGTAGGCTGTGGGACTGGCTGCTTCTCCCTGAGGAAACTGAAGCTGAACGCTAGTACCAGCCCACCACCGCCGCAGCTGCCGCCACTCTAGGAATGGTGCCTGAGGGCTCACTGTGATTCAGGTCTGGTAACTCCTCTACACTTCTGAACGGTCTCTTCCTCCCCCTGCCCCTCAATTCATTGTCTAAGCTTGCCTTTGATGCTCAGGGCTCCCAGTTTGTCACAAATATACCCGTTGCACTTGTTTTTTCCGGTCTTTGTTGTGAAGAGGGCTTGCCGGAAGTGTCTGTCTATTCTGCCATCTTGGCTCTGCCCTTGGTTTGGTTTTTGGTTTTCCCCATTTAAGTGCTTTGGGGCCTTTTTCAAATATCAGTTGCTCACATGTGGATGGATTTATGCCTGGATTCTCAATTCTGTCCCATTGGTCTATGTATTTGTTGTTGTACCAGTACCAGACTGTTTTGACTGCTGTGGCAGCATAATAGGTTCTAAAATCAGGTAGAGTAAGGACTCCCACTTTGTTCTTCAAGTCTGGGCTTTTTAAAAATTTGAATTCTGGTCCACATTTTTTCCCATTCTATCAGGATCCATCTATTGCGACCCAGATCAGAACAGTTGTTTATGGTAGCCAGGCACCATCTGGTTCTTCCTGTCTCAGGGAAGATAAGACTGTGGTTTGTGGAGACTATCAGTTTTGTGGACTACTTTCTTCTCTGAATCTTTGGCTTCCTTTTTTCTCCTTTGTTCCAGGTGAGTAGAGACCAATAGTTGCTTGTTAGATGGCCACTCACAAGCTTTTAAAGCCCAGACAGTACTCACCATGATGGGTGAAGAACATACACTTTGTGAACTTTATTAACTGACCAGTTAACTGACTTGTCCCAAGAGACTATGGTCCTATGCCTTCAAACCTAGAAAACCAATCTTGTGAGGTGTTTGATTGCGTCTGAGGATTATCCCCCTGTCCTCTATGTGGTTTATTATATATATGGATATACATGCATGCACACACATACCTGTAAGTACATATGTCTATAGATACATCTGTCTGTGCACATGTATGTACCCACATATTCATGCCCATACACATATATGCCTATTTGTGTAATCATGCACATATTTTTTGGTTGTTGGTGTTGCAATATTATATTTGTCATATCCTTTACCAAAAATGTCCTTTTCTTTTGTCCACTTCTTAGTGACATCATTTACCTTGGTCAAACTGTGTGCACTCACACACATTCAATGCTGCATTTCCCATTGCCAAAAATAACATGTCTTCAAGGGAAAGATTAGTCTGAAGGACTAATAGACCACAAGTACCATGGCCTCCACTAGACTGAGCCCAGCACAACTAGATGGTGCCCAGCTACCACCACTGACTGCTCTGACAGGGATCACAATAGAGGGCCCCAGACAAAGCTGGAGAAAAATGTAGAACAAAATTCTAACTCAAAAAAAAAAAAAAAAACAGACTTACTAGCCTGATAGAGACTGGAGAAACCCCGGAAATATGGCCCCCAGATACCCTTTTAGCTCGGTAATGAAGTCACTCCAGAGGTTCACCCTTCAGCCAAAGATTAGACAGGCCCATATGACAAAATGAGACTAAAGGGGCACACCAGCCCTGGGGCAAGGACTAGAAGGTAAGAGGATACAGGAAAGCTGGTAATAGGGAACCCAAGATACAGAAGGGAGAGTACTGACATGTCATGGGATTATTAACCAATATCATAAAACAGTACATGTACTAACTATTTGTTGAGAAACTAGTTTGTTCTGTAAACCTTCATCTAAAGTACAATTTAAAAAAAAAAAAAAAAGCCCCAGTTTGGATAATAAATAAATAAATAACAAGTATCTTCTCTACTATCTTGAGAGGGCTTCCCCCTCTCCCCCAATCCCTAGTAACCACCAATGAGGATTGGTCTATTCTTTGTCATCTTACTGACTGTATAAGAAGATCATACAATATTTGTCCTTTTGTGATTGACTTATTTTACTCAGCATAACGTCTGCCAGAGTCATCTATATTATATTTCAAGGACTCACATTATTCTTTATGGCTGTGTAATACTCCATTGTATGTACATACCACATCTTGTTTATTCATCCTTCTGTTGAAGGGTGCTAAGGTTGTTCCCACCTTTTAGCTGCAATGAACATAGGTGTGCATATGTCTGTTCCTGTCTCTTTTATTATATCTCTGAGGTATATACCTAGAAATGGGATTGCTGGATCATAAGGTATTTCTAGTTCTAATTTTTTGAGGAAGTGCCATATTATTTTCTGCAGTGGACGTACCATTTTACAGTCTCACCAGCAGTGGATAAGGGTTCCAATCACCCCACATCCTCACCAGCATTTATTGTTTTCTGTTTTTTTATCAGTGCTATTTTTGTAGGAGTGTCTGCTATTTAATTTTATAAATCTGTGTATATTGTGACTTTATTCCTATATCAGGATGCACAGATCTACCTTATTCTTTTCTATAGTTGCAAAATGTTCTATTCTGCGGATGTACCATAATTCTTTAACCAGTTCCTTATTAATATACATATATTTTTGCTACTTTTCCACTATTACAAATAAATTGCAGAGAATATATTTCTGTATAAATACACATATATATTCTGTTGTTGTTGTTAGCTGTCGTCGAGTTGGCCCCCAACTCTTGGGGACCAGTCTGATTATGATTTATGGATCTATGGTTTTCATTGGCTGATTTTCAAAAGTAAGTCACCAGGCGTTTCTTCCTACTCTGTCTTAGTCTGTCACTGGAACATGTTCAGCATCCACTGCTTCCACTGACAGATGGATGGTGACTGCATATGAGGTGCACGGGCAAGGAATCAAACCTAGGTCTCCCGCATGGAAGGCAAGAGTTGTACCACTGAGCCGTATCTCTACCACTGAGCCATATATATTTATATGCATGTTTCTGTGTATGTTTTTAAACTAAAATTTCCTTTAAATGGACTTTGCTGGATCAAAGCATTGTTGCAAATGTTTGTCCTACTATATAAAAACTTTAAATGAGTGATGGAAAACAAAATTTCAAGTAAAAAATTAAAAGTAATAGCCAATCTCTGTTATTGCTCTGTTTCAGATTCTTCCCGCTCCACACCTGAATTCCTCTACTGCCCCACTAACCCTGATACCAAGCCACTACCCAATTTGATAGCCTAAATTAACTCCCTATTATCTACCCAGGAAAAACAAATTGGTGAATTCCTTCCTCATTTGCTATTTCTTTTACTTCTCCATTATAGTTTCTAGAAAAGCATATAAGGCATACATAAAAATATCTGTTGCTTGATTTTCTATTACCTTCTAGTAAGGTTTGGATTTTATGATAGAAGTCCTACAGTTATTACTGAAATCTCAGTCTGCAAAAGCAGTATATAGTAGCTGTAGGTAAGGTGAAGTTAGGAAAACAGAGATTTTGGCAATTGAGATTTAAAAAACAGAATTTGTAGAGAAGGAAGATGTTTTTGACCAATCTGAAGGTCAGGGACCCTTCTGCCAAACCAGTACAGTGGCTGAAAGTGCACTGACTTGGTAGACTGGTCAGTAATGGCTGTGAAAACAGTAAAATAAAACAAGAAATAGGTTTTTCGTCAGAACCACTCTGTATAGAAAGTGATAAATCATAAAAATAAACCTGTTGCCATTGAGTTGATTCCGACTTAAGGGGACCACATGAGTGTTAGAGTACCAGAGTAGAACTACACTCCATAGGGTATTCAATGACTGTGATCTTGGAGAAGTAGATCTCCAGGCCTTAATTGCTGAGCACAAACCATTTGTGTCATCCAGAGACCTTACAGGGACATGCAATGCTTCCTGCAAACTGTAATTTTTATTCATAAAAGATATATATAATAATAAATTGAAAAAGAGGAATTACAACCACCATAACAAAACTATTTTGTGCTTATTGAGCTAAGATATCCATTTGAGGTTTTCACAGCTATTCTGAGTCCATGAGTGGAGAAGCAAGCTTTTGTTGATTTTTTTGAGACTCACAAGTGCGGGATCATAATAGATTTGATTGACATTCATGTGCTTGTCATGTTTATTTCTGTCTCATCTCCATTTCATTCTGTGAAAGCCAACCATCACTTAGAATTCTATTCATATAGAAATTACAAGTGTGTCTATATCAGGATGCAGAATGAGGGATTCCTGCGGAGTTTCCATAAGAGATATGTTAGCTGCAAACTAGAAATTATAAACATTACAAAAATAAGAAACGGAGAGTACAAAGATACTGGCCAAAGGAGTAAGTCTACTTTAATTACACTTTTTGATACATAATAGAAGAGAGCAAAGCAAGGGTTTCCAGAAGAACCATGAATCATTGCTATGGCTCGAGTAATGAGACCCTAGACCACTGGAGGGGGTTCCTGAATGGTGCACCGTGATTGATGCATCTGACTACCACCTTAAATCTGGAAGTTCGAGTCCACCCAGAGACACCCCCAAAGAAAGTCTTGGCAATCTACTTCTAAAACATCAACCATTGAAAACCCTATGGAGCACAGTTCTATTCTAATACACTTCGGGTCACCATGAGTCAGAATCAAATCAATGGTAACTGGTGGAGGTAGACAATTGGAGAGAGTCTACAAAGTCAAAAGACCTCCATCCTAGTACCTGGTACTGCCCCCACCTGCCTGCATGATCTCTTAACTAGTTAAATGTTTAGTTCCCTCATTTGCTAATTGAGATACTAATATCTGCCCTATTTACTTTGCCAAATTATTGTAAAAATCAACTCACATAATGGTTATGAAGGCACATTGGACATGCAGAAGCATACATATATAAATAAAAAACATATATAGGAACTAATAAAAAAAAATTCTGCAAGGATATGCTTTTCTTCCATAGCACTTGATGCAAAGGCTGCATCAAGGAAGTGCGGGGTCCTATCAAGGATAGTGCTGGTGTTCAAGTCATGATAACAGGTGGGACCAGAATGTTTCAGACTCTCGGGGGCCCTACCAGGGCAAACTGACTTACTTAGTTTACCTGGTGAGCTTAAGCCATGAAGGGTTATCCTGCTCTGTACCCCTGGCCCTTGGTACAGCACTTTATACGCTGTAGTTACTGAGTAATATTTTTGAATAAATGATTTAGGATATGTGATGGTTAAGGTTGTGTGTCAACTTGGCTGGGCCATAATTCTTAGTGGTTTGGCAGTCATGTGATGTGATCACTTCCATGTTGAGATTTGATATAATGAGATCACCCCCATGATGGAATCTGCTGTGAGTAGCCAATCATTTGAAGGGGAGTTTCGCTGGGCATGTGGCCTGCATCAAATGTATGTGGACTTTCTGACAAGGCTTCTGGGCTTTTGCTCACTCTGGATCCTGCAGCTGGCTCCTGTTCATCTGACCTCCAGTTCCTGGGACTTGAGCTAGCAGCTTACCTGTGGTCTGCCTGCCGATCTTGGGATTTGTCGATCTTTGCAGCCTGTGAACAACAGCCCTGCTTTCTGATCTGCCAATCTGGGGTTTGCCAGCACCTGCAGCTACGTGAATCAGAAGAAACTTCCAGCCTGACCCATGGACTTGGGACATTCCAGTCTCTATAACTGCATGAGTCATTTCCTTGATATAAAGCTATCTCTCTATACATTTCTACGCTTCACTGATTTTGCTTCTCTAGAGAACCCAGCCTAAGATAGGAATAATATCCAGATGGAGGAATCTAGGATGGGGCAAGGAATCCAAGATGAGCAGTGTTATGGGTTGAACTGAGTCGCCTCAAACACATGTTGAAGTCCTAACCTGTGGTACCTGTGAACATGACCTTATTTGGAAATAGGGTCTTTGCAGATGTCACCAGTTAAGTTAGCATAAGGTCAAGTTGGAGTAGGGTGAGTCCTAGTCCAATGAGACTGGTGTACTTATAGGAAGAAAAGAGACACAGAGGAAAGATGGCCATGTGAAGATGGAGGCAGAGATTGGAATGATGCACCTACAAGCCAAGTAACGCCAAGAATTGCCAGAAGCCACTAGAAGCTAGGAAGAGGCAAGGAAGGATTGTCCCCTAGGACCTTCAGAGAGAGCTGACACTCTGAATTCAAACTTCTAGCCTATGGAACTGTGAGAAAATAGATTTCTGTTGCTTTAAGCCGCCCACTTTGATTCCTTGTTATGACAGCCTAGGAAACTAATACAAGCAACCATGGAGAAAAAGGAAAAGGCACAAAAGAGAAGTCCAGTGCCCAGCTCTGCCACCACGTGGTGGCTATTGGACCACCAATAATAAAATTATATATATATAAAAAATAAGATATAATAAAATAATAAAATTAGACAATTGGACTTCTTTAGCTCTCAGTTTCCCTATCTGTACAACTGAGAAAGTGGACCAGTTGATCTCGTGGTTCCTTCCGGTGACAATCATAGAAAATTCCAGGCCAGCAGGAAAAGTTCTAGCGGAGGAGGCTCATGCCCAAGCAGGGACCAGGGAAAGCCTCTGTTTCCGTGAAAACCCTGTCGGACTAGGGAAATGGCCCTCCAGATTTGACAGTAGTGTAAATAAGTCCAAACATTAGTACACACATCCTAAATGATCAAAACAGACACACATCTAGGGGATGGGATATGAGGTTCACCATAGATTGTTAAGTCTCACTTTCTTCATAGAAAACCTAAAGTTGCTTTAAAAATTAGAACTTTACAGTCTTGAAAGATCAAGTGTGTCACAGATTGTAGTCAATATCTTTAAAATTGTACTGGGTATAAAGAGAGCAATCAGGGATTTGTTTTCTAGATCTGAGGGATCTGGCCTAGCCCCAACACTTTTTTAAAAGACAAATCTAAGATGAACGCAAAGGAAATTTGTTGTATCAGTTAAGAAATTTTGGCTGCTAATAATAACTACTTTCTCCCAGCAGTTGTCATTCTGTTATGCTGCTCTGCTCAGACTACCCCTTCAGGACTGAAAGCTTTATTTCCTCAAATGATGGGAAATTTATGGGGATTGTCTCAACCGAAGACAGCTGCCTCTCCCAAGGTCCTGCCCCCTCCCTGGGGCAACCTGCACCCATTGAACCCCAGTCCCCTTACTTCAAATGGCACCAGCTCTAAAGGATAGGAGCTCTTTCAGCAGGTTTAGCCAAGCTCTTCTGTGATCTCACCACAGCCCAGTTCCTCATTCTTCCCAATCCTGCTGCCTTCCCTCCCCCACAGGTGTTGATCCCAAGAGTAAATTATCTCACAGCTTCCTGAAAACCCATTCCATAATACACAATATTACTCTTTCTTTCTACCCCTCCTCCCATCTCTCACATTCAGATTGTGTGGTAGAAAATTTAGTGTTAAATTCCACAATTTAGACTGGCCTAGAATACAGGAACCATGTCGTACCTTTATTTTTCTCCTCAACCTCTCATGACTAGCATGTCTATAAATATTTATTATTGATTTGTAGAAAAGCGTATTTTACCTTCATCACAGGAACCTCAAAAGATTGAGAGTGGTTTTTTTTATCACCCTTGATTTCCCCTTAATAATTAATTTTGGAGTGACTCTCAACAAATTTATGTAAAATTCTCCTTGAGTTTATTTTTATTCCAGTCTCTGAGGTGATGAGGAAATAAGTTCCTCTCCTCTTTATAGGTTCATTTTTGGTCTCTCTAGTTGTGATACACTTCCTGGCAATTTTCTTTCTAAGCCTGACAAACATAAATTGAGCTACTCAAAAATTCAAAATATGCAGTGCACTTGCCAAACCTCTTTTAAAATTAAAATACTTATGAAAAATGTTTATGTAATGTTTATGAAAGATTATCTGGGGATCCTTTAAAACCAGAAAGACTTTTTTTGTTGTTGTTGTTCAAAATAAAAACCAACTTTAATATAGTCAAAGTTAATCAGTGATAGAACGGACCAAGAGACCCACATTTCCCATCTTTGGAGATATGCTAGTGTAGATCTGACAAGCAGGGGGCAGGGATGCTGTCCATGGGACTCAGTAACCAGATGGATGTTAAAGGCCACTTGTTATTGTTCGTTGTAGTTAGCTGCCATAGAGTTGGTGCCCAGCTTATGGTGACCCAATGCAAAACAGTGGTCCTGCGCCATCCCCATGATGGATTGTGGATTGGACCATTGTGAACCATAAGGTTTTCACTGACTGATTTTTGGAAGTAGATCACCGGCCGTTCTTCCCAGTACATCTTAGTCTGGAAGCTCCGCTGAAACTTATTTAGCATCATAGTAATACACAAGCCTCCACTGACGGTTGGGTCGGGGTGGTGGTGCTTGAGGTGATTTGGCTGGGAATTGAACCCAGGCCTCCTGCATGGAAGGCAGAAATTCTACCACTGAACCAGCACTGCCCTTGTAAAGTCTACCTAGATCTTAAGGATTTTTGTATATGGCTATTTGCGTTTATTTTTCTGATAACCGATTATACATATCCTTTGTTTATTTTTCTAAAAATGGACAACTGCATTCATTCGGGCAGCAATGTAAATTTTCTTAACAGATTAACAAATGTTAAAAAAATTAGTAGTCTGAGCATTGCTAAGAACTGGGGGTAAAATACAGTCTTGTACACTGTGGCAGAATATAATCATTTATATCCAACAGTCTTTTGGAGGGAAATTTGGCATTACTGTTAAATCTAAAATGTACATAGCATCTGACCCAGCTTTTCCACCACTAGAAATTTAACCTAGAGATATGTTCATGCAAATAGGCAAAGGTGTATGCATGGCTAGTTCTTGAAGCATTGTGTACAATAGCAAAATATTGTAAATAAATATCTTCAATAGGAGACTGGTTAAATAATTCAAAATATAGCCATACAATAAAGTATTATGTGACTGGATAAGTGAGACAAATCTATGAATTGTCTTGGAGAGATATGCAAGACAGCCCATAAACTAAAGGAAGCAAGCTGCAGAATAATGTTTATATTACATGTTTGGAAAAAAGATTCTCTACACACACACACGTATATGAAAAGGTATTCAAGAACTGATTAGTAGTGGTTAAGTAGGGCTTGGAAAGCCGAAAAGGGAGACAGGGCTTTTATTTTTCACTTTGCACTCTACTCTCTTAATTTCAGGAAGCAGAAAATCTATTAATTTTATATAAAAGAGAACTAATAAAAACTCTACAATTTCTAAAACTTTAAGTTAATGGAGAACAAGTTAAAAAGGAAGAAAAATAAACACTTAGTATTGATAGTGACATGCCCAGATAAAGGAAAAAGAAATCTGTAAGTTTTGTAAATTAAATTATACATAATAAGGAGTTAGCGTCTTCGGTCTCTAAAGGATATAAAAGGTTCAGACATTTCCTTCTTAAAGAACTTATCTACCTCCTTTCTTTAAAGGCAACAGCAGGAAAAAAAGCAACTTTGAATGAATTTTGATATTCAGAGTTTGTTTTTTTTTTTTTTTTAATGGTACCATCATCATATTTTCTAATGTTTTTCCCAGCAGCCATGATATTCCAGCTATATTTTTTATTTAACTATGCCGTCAGGCTTTATAACCTTGTTTTATGGGAAAATGTATTCTAAATTAAAGTAATTGAATTACAAATAAAGTGTTAAAGTAAAAACCATCTGTAAATAAGGGATTTCATCATGTTTATATGATAAAAAAACATCAGCACAGTTTTTTGGTCAATACAATATAAATAATACCTAAATTGAAATATTCTCTAAAATGATAAAACCCCATCAAAACCCACAGTCTTTATTCATCTCTTTGGGATTTAGAGCTCAAACAAATTTTCTGCAGCAGCTGAGAGGTCGTGTGTGAAATCAGAAGTCCCCAGGATAACCTTAGTTACCTCAGCCCGACTCTTGCCAAGCCTCGTGGCACTGTAACTCTTTGCTCTGAGGACTATAAATGAGGAACGGATTTATCTTTTGGTTATTCTTTGAGCTAAATCCACTCAATGACATTTAGATCCTGACTCAATATTGAAGGACCAGAGGGGCAAGTTTAAAAGGCAGGAATAGAACTGAAATTTTTTTCACATGAGTCTGCCCCTTTTCACATTCTACCAGTGTACATGCTAGAGAGAACTCCTGAAATTGTAGTCAATCTCACCCGCCTGTCTTGGTTCCCTAAGACTGCTGTAACAAAATATCATATATGGATGGCTTTAAAGAACAGAAATTTTTTTCTCCCCGAAGTTCTGAAGGCTACAAGCCTGAATTCAGAGCATCACCAGAGCTATGCTTCCTGTCAGCTCTAGGGGAAGCTCATTTCGTATCTCTTTCAGCTTCTGGTAGCCCCCCAGCGTCTCTTGGCATACCTTGGCTTGTAGACAGGGCCTTCCAGGATGTCTCCTCCTCTGTGTCATGCTCCCTGCCTGTTCTCCCCTTTTATACGACACCACTTAGAAGGGATTAGGTTTAGGACCCATGCTACTCCAGTATGATTTAACTGATAACACCTTCAAGGGAACGCCCTATCTCCCCAAACATTGTCACATTCCCAGGTATTGGGGTTAGGACTTCAACACATCTTCTGGAGAGCACAATTCAATCCATATCACCTCCTCTTTTTCCCACCTGACGTCCATCCCCCTCACCACAAATTAGTACTTCCTTAGCACTCCAGTGCCCAAATATATTTTTCTTGATTTTAGTGATGCCAAGGTACGTAAAATAACTAACAGACCAATGGAACCCAATAGTGATCAGTTTGGTAATGGGAATAAGGCATCAACATATTCATTATAACGTTCTCTACTTACTCTTTGTTCTTCTTTTATTTCGTTTTTAATGTTTCGAGGCAAATGAAATAGCTAAGAAATTGCAAATGTGGAACAGCACTTAATTCTTCTTATTATGGTTAATTAAATAACACTCCCCGCGACACGTCATGGTAATCATCTCCTTCCCCTCGCTCTTCCTTCCCTGTTAATTTAGTTCCTTAATTTATTTCTGAACTGTGGACTTTAATAAATGGTTATTTTAATGAGGTCTTAAAAATACTTGTGTTGTTGATAAGGTTGCTTTTAAGATTCATCTTAAAGGTGATACAGATCTCAGGAAATTTAAAGGTAATTTAAAGAAAAGTCCAACATTTCTTAGATGATAATAGAACTTTGACTCACTATTTAGTAGTGATCCCAGCCTTAGTAATTCCCTTTAAATATTGGTTTCCATTTTATTGCAGATCTTATCTAATTTCATTTCTTGTCTTTAATCTGATCCACTAGCTACAATCCAAAGACACCATAAACTTGAAATTTATGTTGTACTTGGAGTACAACGTAAGGATGGGAAAAGACCCCACTGGCCCTAACCTGAAGACAAATTAAGAACGTCAGTAAATTTCATCCTTTATTAGACTGTTCCCAGACTCCACAGCTTCAATTTGCTGCTTCCCACCACCATCATCCCCACCCCAGGCGCCCAATGTCTCTTTTTTTTTTTTAATTTTTATTGTGCTTTAAGTGAAAGTTTACAAATCGAGTCAGTCTCTCATGCAAAAATTCGTATAGACCTTGTTGTATATTCCTAGTTGCTCTCCTCCTAATGAGACAGCACACTTCTTCCCTCCTCTATTTTTGTGTCCATTTGGCCAGCTTCCGACCCTCTCTGCCTTCTCATCTCCCCTCCAGACAGGAGATACCAACATAGACTCATGTGTCTACTTGATCCAAGAGGCTCATTCTTCACCACTATCATGTTCTATCCCATAGTCCAGACCAATCCCTGTCTGAAGATTTGGCTTTGGGAATGGTTCCTGTCTCGGGCTAACAGAAGGCCTGGGGGCCATGACCACTGAGATCCTTCTAGTCTCAGTCAGACCATTAAGTCTGGTCTTTTTATGAGAATTTGAGGTCTACATCCCACTGCTCTCTTGCTCCCTCAGGGGTTCTGTTGTGTTCCTTGTCAAAGCTGTCATCAGTTGTAGCTGGGCACCATCTAGTTCTTCTTCTCTCTGGCTGATGTAGTCTCTGCTTTATGTGGCCCTTTCTGTCTCCTGGGCTCATAATTACTTCATGAAATTGGTGTTCTTCATTCTCCTTTGCTCCATGTGGATTGAGACCAATTAATTGATGCATCTTAGATGGCCGCTTGCTAGCATTTAAGACCCCAGACGCCACTCTCCAAAGTGATATGCAAAACGTTTTCTTAAAACATTTTGTTATACCAATTGACCTAGATGTCCCCTGAAATCACGGTCCCCACACCCTACTTCTGCTACGCTGGCTTTCAAAGCATTCGATTTATTCAGGAAACTTCTTTGCTTTTGGTTTAGCCCAGTTGTTCTGACCTCTTTTGTATTGTGTGTTGTCTTTCGTTTCACCTAAATTAGTTCTTGTTTACTATCTATCTACTCCCTCCCTCTCCCTCTCTTAACCATCAAAGAATATTCTCTTCTGTGTTTAAGCTGGAAACCCTGGCGGTGTAGTGGTTAAGTGCTACAGCTGCTAACCAAAAGGTCGGCTGTTCGAATCCACGAGGCGCTCCTTGGAACCTCTATGGGGCAGCTCTACTCTGTCCTATAGGGTTGCTATGAGTCGGAATCGACTTGATGGCACTGGGTTTGGTTTTTTTTTTTTTTTTTTTGGTTTATGTTTAAACTATTTCTTGAGCTCTTATAATAGTGGTCTCATACAATGTTTGCCCTTTTGGAACTAGTTTCACTCAGCATAATGCCTTCCAGATTCCTCCATGTTATGAAATGTTTCACTGATTCATCATTGTTCTTTATCGGTGCATAGTATTCCATTGTGTGAATATACCATAATTTATTTATTCGTTCATCCATTGATGGGCACCTTGGTTGCCTCCATCTTTTTGCTATTGTAAACACTGGTGCAATGAACATGGGTGTGCATATATCTGTTCGTGTAAAGGCTCTTATTTCTCTAGGATGTATTCCAAGGAGGAGGATTGGTGGATCGTGTGGTACTTCTATTTCTAGTTCTTTAGGGAAGCAACAAATCAATTTCCAAAGTGGTTGTACCGTTTAACATTCCCACCAGCGGTGTATAAGTGTTCCAGTCTCTGCACAATCTCTCCAACATTTATTATTTTGTGTTTTTTGGATTAATGCCAACTTTGCTGGGGTGAGATGGAATCTCATTGTAGTTTTGATTTGCATTTCTGTAATGGCTAATGATCATGAGCATTTTTCTCACGTATCTGTTAGCTACCTGAATGTGTTCTTTAGTGAAGTGCCTGTTCATATCCTTTGCCCGTTTATTAATTGGGCTATTTGTCTTTCTGTTGTTGAGTTTTTGCAGTAACATGTAGATTTTAGAGACTAGCCACTGATTGGACACGTCATAGCTAACAACGTTTTTCCAAACTGTAGGTAATCTTTTTACTCTTTTGGTGAAGTCTTTGGATGAGCATAGGTGTTCGACTTTTAGGAGCTCCCAGTTATCTAATTTTTCTTCTGGTGTTTGTACATTTCTAGTAATGTTTTGTATACCATTTATGCTGTGTGTTAGGGCTCTTACTGTTGTCCCTACTTTTTCTTCCATGATATTTATCATTTTAGATTTTATATTTAGGTCTTTGGTCCATTTTGAGATATTTTTTGTGCATGATGTGAGGTATGGGTCTTGTTTCATTTTTTTGCAGATGGCTATCCAGTTATGCCAGCACCATTTGTTAAAAAGACTGTCTTTTCCCCCATTTAACTGACTTTGGGCCTTTGTCAAACATCAGCTGCTCATATGTGGATGGATTTATGTCTGGTTTATCAGTTCTGTTCCATTGGTCTGTGTATCTGTTGTTGTACCAGTACCAGGCTGTTTTGACTGCTGTGGTGGTATAATATGTTCTAAGATCAGGTAGTACGAGGCCTCTCACTTTGTTCTTCTTTTTCAGTAATGCTTTACTTATCCCGGGCCTCTTTCCCTTCCATATGAAATTGGTGATTGGATTCTCCATCTCATTAAAAAATGTCACTGGTATTTGGATCAGGGTTGCATTGTATCTAGAGATTGCTTTGAGCAGAATAGACATTTTTACAATGTTGAGTCTTCCTATCCACGAGCAAGGTATGTTTTTCCACTTATGTAGGTCACTTCTGGTTTCTTGCAGTAGTGTCTTATAGTTTTCTTTGTATAGGTCTTTTACATCTCTTGTTAGATTTATTCCTAAGTATTTTATCTTCTTAAGCAATATTATAAATGGTATTGATTTGGTGATTTCCTCTTCCACGCTCTCTTTGTTGGTGTAGAGGAATCTAACAGATTTATGTATGTTTATCTTGTATCCTGATACTCTGCTAAACTCTTCTATTAGTTTCAGTAGTTTTTTTGAGGATTCTTTAGGTTTTTCTGTGTATAAGGTCATGTCATCTGCAAACAGAGATACTTTTACTTCTTCTTTGCCAATTTGGATGTCCTTTATTTCTTTATCTAGCCTAATAGCATCCTTGTCTGATTCCTTTTCTCAGGGGGAATGCTTTCAGTCTCTCTCCATTTAGGATGCTGTTGGCTGTTGACTTTGTATAAATGCCCTTTATAATGTTCGGGACTTTTCTTTCTATTCCTATTTTGCTGAGGGTTTGTTTTTATCATGAATGGGTGTTGGACTTTGTCAAATGCCTTTTCTGCATCAATTAATAGGATCATGTGGTTCTTGTCTTTTGTTTTGTTTACGTGATGGATTACATTGATTGTTTTTCTAATATTGAACCATCCCTGCATACTTGGTATGAATCCCACTTGGTTGTGTTGGATTATTTTTTTGTTATGTTGTTGAATTCTACTGGCTAGAATTTTGTTGAGGATTTTTGCATCTATGTTAATGAGGGATATAGGTCTCTAATTTTCTTTTCTTGTGGAGTCTTTACCTGGTTTTGGTATCAGGGTTATGCTGGCTTCATAGAATGAGTTTGGGAGTATTCCATGCTCTGAAATACCTTTAGTAGTAGTGGTGTTAACTTCTCTGAAAGTTTGGTAAAATTCTCTAGTGAAGCCGTCAGGGCCAGGGCTTTGTCTTTGTTGGGAGTTTTTTAAATTACTTTTTCAATCTCTTCTTTTGTTATGGGTTTATTTAGTTGTTCTGCCTCTGTGTTAGTTTAGATAGGTAGTGTGTTTCTAGAAATCTGTCCATTTCCTCTGGGTTTTCAAATTTGTTAGAGTACAACTTTTCATAGTACTCTGTTATGATTCTTTTAATTTCAGTTGGGTCTGTTGTGATATCGCCCATCTCATATCTTATTCTAGTTATTTGCTTCTTCTCCTGTTGTTCTTTTGTCAGTCTGCCCAATGGTTTGTTGATTTTATTAATTTTTTCAAAGAACCAATTTTTGGTCTTAACTCTTTCAATTGTTTTTCTGTTTTTTATTTCATTTAATTCTGCTCTAATTTTTATTATTTGCTTTCTTCTGGTGCCTGAGGGTTTCTTTTGTTGCTCTCTATTTGTTCAAGTTATAGGGATAATTCTTTGATTTTGGCCCTTTCCTCTTTTTGTATTGTGCATTTATTGATATAAATTGACCTCTGTGGACTGCTTTAGCTGTGTCCCAAAGGTCCTGATAGGAAGTATTTTCATTCTTATTGAATTCTATGAATTTCTTTATTCTGTCCTTAATTTGTTCTATAATCCAGTCGTTTTTGAGCAAAGTATTGTTCAGTTTCCATGTGTTTGATTTCTTTTCCCTGATTTTTCTGTTTTTGGCTTCTAGTTTTATGGCTTTATGATCAGAGAAGATGCTTTGTAATATTTTGATGTTTTGGATTCTGTTAAGGCTTGCTTTATTGCCTAATATGTGGTCTATTCTACAGAATGTTCCATGTGCGTTGGAAAAGAAAATATTCTTGGATGCTGTTGGGTGGAGTGTTCTGTATTGTCTATGAGGTCAAGATAGTCAATTGTGGCATTTAGATCTTCCATGTCTTTATTGAGCTTATTTCTGGATGTTCTGTCCTTCACTGAAAAGTGGTGTTGAAGACTCCTGTCATTATTGTGGAGTTATCTCAATTTTCAGTGCTGTTAGAGTTTGTTTTATGTATCTTGAAGCCTTGTCGTTGGGTGCACAAATATTTAATATGGTAATATCCTCCTGGTATATTGTCCCTTCAATCATTATATAGTGTCCTTCCTTCTTCTTTGTGGTACAGTTTGAAGTCTGTTTTGTCAGAAATTAGTATAGCCACTCCTGCTCTTTTTTGATTGTTGTTTGCTTGATATATTTTTTTCCATCCTTTGAGTTTTAATTTGTTTGCATCTTTAAGTCTACGGCATGTCTCTTGTACGTAGCATATAGACAGATCATTTTTTTTTTTTTTTAATCCATTCTGCCACTCTCCGTCTCTTTATTGGTGCATTTAGCCCATTTACATTCGGTGTGATTATAGATAGGTATGAGTTTAGGTGCTGTCATTTTGACGTCTTTTTTTGTGTGTTGCTGACAGTTTCTTTTTCTAGTTATTTGTGTGTGTCTGTGCTGAGTAGTTTTTCTTTGTATATTGTGTGTTCTTTTTCATTGTAGTTGATTTTGTTTTTGCTGAGCCTATGTTTTTGTTTTTATTTTCATGTGTGGGATTTTTAGACTTCTTTGTGGTTACCTTGATATTTACCCCTGTTTTTCTAAGTTTTAACCTAACTTATATCTCCGTATATCACCTTGATTTCCTCTCCATATGGAATATCTATGCCTACTTTATTTAGTCACTCTTTATTGATTTAATGTTGTCATCTTTTACATAATGACATCACTGATTCCCTGTTTTGAGCATTTTTTTTATCTTAATTTCTTTTTGTGATTTCCCTATCTGGGTTGATATCTGCTTGCTCTGTCCTGTGTTCTAGTTTTGGGTTGATATCTGATATTATTGATTTCCTAACCAGAGAATTCTCTTTAGTATTTCTTGTAGTTTTGGTTTGGTTTTTGCAAATTCCCTAACCTTCTGTTTGTCTGGAAATGTTTTAGTTTTGCCTTCATATTTGAGGGACAGTTCTGCTGGATATATGATTCTTGGCTGGCATTTTTTTCCTTCAGTTCTTTATGTAAGTTGTCCCATTGCTTTCTTGCTTCATGGTTTCTGCTGAGTTCTTTGAGCTTATTTTTATTTACTCTCCTTTGTAGGTAACTTTTCATTTATCCCTAGCTGCTCTTAAAATTCTCTCTTTATCTTTGGTTTTGGCAAGTTTGATTATAATATGTCTTGGTGACTTTATTTTGGGATTTACCTTGTATTGGGTTTGATGAGCGTCTTGGATAGATATCCTTTCATCTTTCACGATATCAGGGATGTTTTCTGCCAACAAATCTTCAACTCTGTATTTCCTGTTATTCCTCCCTGTTCTGGTATTCCAATCATTCACAAGTCATTCTTCTTGATAGAGTCCCACATGATTCTTAGGGTTTCTTCCTTTTTAAAATTCTTTTATCTGATTTTTCTTCAAATATATTGTTGCCAAATGTTTTATCTTCAGTCTCACTAATTCTGCCTTCCACTTGTTCAATTCTGCTCCTCTGACTTTCTATTGAGTTGTCTAATTCTGTAATTTTATTGTTAAGCTTCTGAATTTCTGATTGCTGTTAAGCTTCTGAATTTTTGTCTCTCTACGGATTCTTGCAGCTTATTAAATTTTTCATTATGCTCTTGAATAATCTTTTTAATTTCTTCAAGTGCTTTATCTGTGTGTTCCTTGGCTTGTTCTGTGTTTTCCCTGATCTTGTTCCTGATGTCTTGAAGAGTTCTGTGTATCAATATTTTGTATTCTACATCTGATAATTCCAGGAATACATCTTCTTCTGGGAGAGTCCTTGATTCTTTGTTTTGAGAGTTTGTTGAAGCAATCTTTGTCTGTATCTTTATATGATTTGATATTGACTGTTGTCTCTGAGCCATCTATAAAAATAAGTTATTGTATTAATTTATTTTATGTTTGCTCACTGTGTCCTAGTTTATTGCTTTGTTTTGTTTTAATATACCCAAATAGGCTACTACAGTGAGCTAACTTGATTATTGGAGTCTTTGAAGCACTAATGTCCTGTTACCAGATGACTATGGCTGTTACTGGGTATATGAGCCTAGGAGTCCATTCACTGTTCTTGTGTAGATTCAGCTTAGGTTCCTGATAGTTGGTCACCTAGTGTGTGGTGCAGGCTCTCACCTAGGACCTTAGAGAAACAGTGGTGATTGGTGTATGCACAAGTTTATGGTAGTATCAGGGGGTCACACTCTGAGCAAGGCAGGGGGTTGACAACCTTCCCCCAGGTGTCTGTGAGGAAGGCCTGTCCCATACCATAGAGCACTCTGGTGGGTGGTCTCTGCAGCCGTACCACAGGCACCCAGTGCTTTTACCTGTAAGGGCTGGTCAGCACCACTTATCCTTGGAGCCCTTTTGTGAGCGGCTAGGTGGTGTGGTTGGATCCTCTAGTCCTCATGCCCCTGCTGTGGGTAGGTGAAAGCCTTGTTTAATAGGCAGAGTGGTATCAAACCTCTGAAACCTGTCTCTCCACCACACTGCTGAAACAGTTACAGTTAGGCCTCAAACAGATTCACCTTGCAATATAACAGCCAAATCCTATCTGGTGTAGTGGAGCCACCTGGCACCATGCTTGGTGAAATACAGTCTGTGGATTGCTTGTGCCTGGACTAGAGCGGCTTCTGCTCTCAGTTTCCAAATTAGAGGAGTCGGCAGAGTATTTTCCCATTTGTTAATTTGTTCCTTCTCCAAGGCTCAAGGAGCACAGCAGGACCTATCTCTGGCCCAGGGAAATAACTGTTAATGAAGCTGGCTGAGGCAGAGGGAGGAGGGATCAGAGAGATAGGAGAGAGTTCTTTCAAAAGGAGGAGCTGTTAGATCTGCGGGGTAAATTAGACAAAATCACTTATCTTGTGTCAAGAGTGCTGTTTTATCTCAGATTCTAGAGGTGTGTGTAGCCTGTGTGCACTGGCTGTGTCCCTGCTGAGATTGCCTCAGGGTGTTAAGGCTGTATCCTGTGCTTGCCTTCTTTCATTGTAGTTTCCGTGTCCTAAAAGCCACGGCCAGCCCTACTGCAGACATGCCACAGGGTCAGGGGTGCGGCACTTCACTTGCCTTCTTTCACTGAAACAGCCACGTCCCTGAAAACTACCATCAGCCCCACCACAGTTGAGCCAAGAGATCAGGGCTGAGGTGCTACCGTGGGCTTGGGCAACTCCTCACTGCTTCTGCACCATCTCTTCCTCTCCCATCACTCAGTCCAAATTCTTAACTTTGTCTTTGATGCTCAGGGTTCCTAGCTTGGCGTATATATAATCGATTCACTTGTTTTTTTGGATCTTTGTTGTAAAAGGGATCACCTGAAGCATCTGACTACTCCACCATCTTGGCCCCACCTGCCCAATGTCTTTATTCTAACTTTCCCTGTATGTTACCATGTTATACTCCAGGGAGATCTAAAACTCTTCCTATTAGAGCATGATTAGCTGACAACTTAAAATGGCATCTCATCTAAAAAAGAAGATATTTTTATTTCAGGAAGAAACAAGGGGAAATTATTTTAAACATGGAATTTGCATATCCAAAAAGAGAAAAGACATTGGAAAAACACATTTCGATATTTGTGATTTAAAATCTATAAAGCTGAGCCAATGGAGTATATAGTCATGAATATATTGTCATTTTCTAAGTCATGTAGGTGTAAAGGCTCACAGCCCTCCCCCTACCCAAATCATGATTAATCAATCAGCAAATTTACTGATGCATTTTCTTTTTCCTATTTGTCCATTATGCTCCATTTCAATTTCCTGCAGCCTGGTCTAGCGTGTCTCACTATATCACTAAATCCTTCTAAGGTACTTTCATCATGTCTTTTTCCTTAAAAAAAAAAAAAAAAAAAAACCCTTATCCTTTCTGGGAGGAGGATCGGGAGTCCTGTCAAAGTGCTCACATGAAATATTGTATCTTTTCCTGGATGTAACAGACTTGCCTGCTTACAAATAACAAAGACCAAAAACTCAGGACCAAGAAGAAATGGCTCTGCCCAAGAACAGAGGTCCCCACCTCCTGTCAAGGCATCAACATTGTTGATTTACTTCTCTTTGCCTTAGTTAACTTAATGCTAAACACTTGCATAAATCTAAAGTGTCTGGCTCAATAAAATTTACATATGAAAGCACCCATGTAACTATGATCAAGATATAGACCATTACCAGTAGTTCAGCAGTCCTCCCATCCTCCTTTCTTACAGTGCTCCCCCAACAGTAGTAACCACTATAGACCAGAAGCGTTTATTTTGTTTTATTTTATCGTTTATTTTATATCCCTTGAAGTATTTTACATATAATACATATTCCCGGCCAATTCACCTCATGCTCAGCCAGCACTCATCTGTCAGTGGAGGTTTGCATGCTGCTATGATGCTGGACAGGTTTCGGTGGAGCTTCTAGACTAAGACAGACTAGGAAGAAAGGCTTCCAAAAATCAACCAATGAAAACCGTATGGATCATAATGGTCCAGTCCACAACCAATCATGGAGGTGGTGCAGGACCTGGCGGTATTTTGATCTGTTATGCATGGGGTCTCCATGAGTCAAGGCTGACTGGATGGTCACTTTGTAGATGGAGAAAAGATGGGATGTATTAGAATATATGACACTTTCTACAAAATGTCAACATCCATGTAAAAGTTATTAAAATATCCATCCTGGTCAAAAGGAAGAAAATATATAACAGAATTTCAAATTCTCAAGGAATCTAGACTTTCTGGAGCCATTGAGGCTGAACGAACCCCTGAAACTATTGCCATGAGATAATCTTTAAATCATAAACTTTAAACCAAAAAATGTCCTCTGAAGTCTTCTTAAAACCAAACAATAGTTTAGCTTAACTAATAATGAATATCTGTCTTGAGCATTGTGCTCCTTTAAAAACTGTCAATATGGGATCAAATTGACAAGAGCAACTGGAAAGATTAGATATGAAACTTAGCAGTGAGTTTATGTTAACGTAGAAGGATCAATTCAGAAAAGGAGGGTGAGAATGATTGTAGAACTTGAAGAATGTGATCAAGGTAACTGAATTGTACAAGTAGAAATAATTGTATTGCTTTATGTTCTGCTGTGTGCAATATCAACAACAAAATAAAATAAAATTTTAAAAAATCCATTCTAAATCTCCATCTAACCTAAGTTCAGAGACATTTTTTCTATGAATGCTTTTTATTTTGTATTTTTCTTTTGAGAGTACATTTATATTTGTCTTTTGATGTCTTTTATGTGCTATTATTTTTATAGTAAATTACAAGCAAACTAATTTTCCCACTGTTCATTAAAACCTAAATTATTTGTCCAGAATTTCAAATTCTACCTTTTCATCCATTGTCTTAAAGAATGAAGCGACAGGTAACTCCCATAAGCCAACTGTATTCAATAAGAAGGAAAAACTAAATGATACCAAAACTTAATGAAGAATTTACCAGTAATTAGTGAAATAACTTTTTTTTATTTTTACTTTTATAGTTGAAATTGGTCGAGATATCTAAAAGTTTCTCTGCACATGTAATCACCTGCCCAGGGAAATCCCTGAGGTTAGGAATCATGTATTATAATCTTTGCATAAGCAACAGTACCTAACTGGGTAACCTGCATAAAGTAGAGTTCCATGAATATTTGCTGATTAATGAAAAAGAATATAACTGCAAATTTAACTACATCTCCTTTGCAAGAGACCTTTGAAGAGTACTTGAAATCATTTATTCTTTTTTGCTACCACTTCTATCTTAATTTTCACGGACTCCACCATCAAAGATTCAAAGTTAGAGAAGCAACCAGGACAGGATTCTTAATCGTGGTCTCTTTTGCTTGTTTTCAAATTCTGGGCAGCACAGAAGCCATGTTTTCTAAGAGGATTCTTTCGTTCGATTGTATGCGTGTTTGTCTTACCATTGCCTTTTCAAAAGAAAGGGCTGGGGCAGTGACTCAAGAACATTAAGGCAAACAAAAAACAAAACAGTTGCTATCTAGTTGCCTGAATTCATGGTAACCCTATGTTTATCTGAATAAAACTGTGCTCCATAGGGTTGTCAATGGCTGATTTTTCAGAAGTAGATCACCAGGTCTTTTTTCTAAGATGTCTCTGGGTGGGCTCCAACCTCCAACCTCCAACCTTTCAGTTAGCAGCCAAGGGCATTTACCATTTGCACCACTCAGGGACTTTAAAAGCATTAGCAGAAGGAAAATTCAAAGTCCCAGGTTACATTCAGTGGTTCATCCTGTGATAGGAATTAGTTGGTCTTGGTTTATTTCCCTGGGCCAAATCTGTTGCCTAAGGTCAGCTCTAGGTCTACACTTTTCAAGATAATTTAATGTATAGTGCTGAACTCTGCTATGTTCTGAACAATTTAAATACTAAATGGAAAGTTGTACCATTAATGTGGATTAAATTTTGCTGACAAGTAACTACAGCTCCCTGACTCATTAAGTTAGTATTCATCTGTTTCGGGAATCCTGTAGATGGTGTCGAAACTAGTATCACTATCTGTCCCATTTTATTGACATTGCTGTTGTTAAATTTTCCCATTACTTTTATGATATCTTGAAATTAAAATGAATCCTAGGGGAAAGCATAATCAGTCTTGTTCGGGTTCTGACAATGTGCTACGAGGCATCAGGACTGCTATTAGGGAAAACGTGCCCTTTCTATAAAGGAGGATCACCTTTACCATCCTTCTTCCTGACCCCTATATCAAGAATTGCAAAATCCCAAATTGACTTTTACCCACCATATTTCTTTGTAATCACGTCATTTTAAAAGAAAGTGTCACTGGTCAGATCCTGATGCAATAAATTAATGTGATAGTAACCACCTTACATAAACGTTTGGCTAAGAATGAGGTCCCACATGAAGATGAAGCAAATCAACTCACATTACAACTCTAGTTGGAATCTACAAAATGAGGATATTAGGACTTACCTCATAAATTTTCACGTGGGTTCAATGAGCTCGTAAATGTAAAATGCTTTAAACAATACCTGGTACATAGTAAGCACTCAATGAATGTTAGTTGTTGTTATTTATTGGCTAAATCAAAATACAAAATCTAACAGTAATATGGAGGTAATGGTGGTTCGGTGGCAGAGCTGTCACTTTCCATGTGGGAGACCTGGGTTTGATTCCTAATCAATGCACCTCATGTGCGGCTACCACCCCTATGTCAGTGGAGTCTTGTGTGTTGCTATGATACTAAATAGGTTTCAGCAGAGCTTCCAGACTAAGATGCACTAGGAAAAAGGGCCTGGTAATCATCTACTTCCAAAAATCAGCCAGTCAAAGCCCTATGGATCACAACAGTCCAAAATACAACCAATCATGGGGATGGTGCAGGACCAGCAGCATTTTTCTATTGTGACTCGGGCCAATTTGATAGCAGCTAGCAAAAACAAGAGTAATATTTAATTCAAATGGACCGACCTTGTCAAATTTCAACCTAATTGGACCCAATCATACTTTGCATATGGGACTATCAGAACCAACTCCTGAGCTCACTTCATCCAGGGCTAAGTGTACTAACTTGAAACAATAATATAAAAAAGGGACCACTCCAGTTAATATATTTTACCTTATGATCAAATTTCTGAATTCCACCAAAAAAAGAATCCGTATAAATTGAGACCATCTATTTCAAAAGTTGTATCCATTCCCACCCTTCACCTCCTATTTATTTGATGCCATACAAAACTTTTTTTTTTTTCATTTATCAAATTTCACAGGCTTCTGAGAGGTAAGTATTGTCTCAGGAAAAGATAACTTTTGGTGGGACAGCGGCATAATATGCTGACCATGCTATCTAATTTTAATCTGGATTTCTAGACTAACAGCTATGTTTTTTGAGAAAAACATGTTTTTCCTCTGATGTGAAACCATATGCCCCAAGAGGTCTTAACCAAGTGATTTTCTACATCCCTCAAAAGAGTGATATCTAGGTGCTGTTGCCAACCAGGTAGTTTTGTGATATAAACAAAGAAAATACATGTAAGCATTCTGTGACCGTGATCTAAGCATCCTGTGAAACTATCTGTAATCACTAGCTATACTATTAAAAATCGGTAACCAATCAGAGTGTGATCATTATAATATTCATTGATTTTCCTGTAATTGCCCTCCCTATGGTTTGGTTCCTCTTTTTACCCTGTAAGAATACTTGTATAATTAAACTGCCCTGGGACTACCTGGTTCCATTTTCAATGGGCTACTTGGTTCCCCAATTGCAATTGTTTTAAACACTTAAGAAGCCTCTCTGCTATAACTTGAAACAGCTTTCAAGTTTTTCTCTACAACAGTATAGAAGTAGGACTTAGGAGGAAAAAGAATGGGAAAAAATAAGAGATGGTTAAGAGAGGAAAGGACAGAGTCTGTGCTCGAGATACACGGGATTTTGGAAAGAAGCAGTTCTCAGCTTCCTGTTCCCTCTTCCTCCTCCAGATCCTCTTCACCCTTCCATCCACACCTCCAACCATTCCTTCAAACAAGATACAATTATAAAATTAAAGCGCTCTTTGGTCCTTACACAGATTTCGAGTCCTGCTGTGATCAAAACACATCTAATTCCCCTTACAGTGTTTCGTTGTAGTTGTTATTGTTATTGTTTAATACTGTAATTTAAACAATGTTTAAAATGTCATGATTTGAAATCATTATATAAATGACAAATCTAATAAGTCTTGAGCTGACCATATATTTTCTTGCACATATAATCGAGATATTTTTGTTGTATGCTCAAGTGTTAATCAATTATAACATTAACATAAATTAACATGGAAGTACGTTAATTCCAATGGAGTCCCAAAGTGTTATTCCCTTTCAGAAAGGTTTTGTAGTTTGTATTGTGTTTCTAAGGCTCTGTTCTTTCAGCAGGCTGAAGAAGTGATAAACCTTTCCATTGATCGTTTTATTCTATAATCCATGAAAGAAAATGCTGGACTCTTCCATTATTTCCTTTCTTCCTATCCCATTCCTTCTCTTCATCCACCCGCAACCACTCATGTATGGTCATTAGAAGGGAACAGAGGACCACACTTCTGCCTTTTAATTGGGTGTTTAACAGGAAAGTGTTTGAAAGCAATTAATGGGGACAAACAGTTTTGTCCTGTTTTATCAATTGGTCTTCAAGAAAAATGCCTACCCAAGGTAATGATTCTGTGCGAGCCAGAAAACTGTTGTCCTTTTCAGTTTTTCCCATGTCACAATTTATTCATTTAATTCAGGTCTCCAAAATTACTGCACTGCCAATTATCTCTCTGTGTGTGGAAAATGAGTTTGGCCTACTTCAGCTTTTTCTTCATTCGATGCCTGCTTTTGGCCTTTATTTTGTGCCCGAGTAATGTGCAATGGGAAAAAAAGGAGAGGATCTTCAAAAATATGTGAAGTGGCTGGAGTGGCTTCTTGGTACCTGTGAAGAGTCCCCTTGAAGAAGCTTAGAGAATAATGGCATATTGCTTCTGGCAGTGGTTTATTTTGTCCACATGATCCATTTCACACGCACCCAGGCAACTGATGAATGGAGGATTAACACAAGTTTCACCTTATTGAAACGAGTGATTCAAAGCAAACAAATAGTGCTAACTAGTTGGAATATGAAATTAAAGATTCTTTAAGTCCCTTTGTTGTCCTGCAAGTCACATTCACACTGAACTAAAAAATATGCAGACAGACACACAAACACCAGGTCATATGATTGCTTTGAAGTTAGATTGATCTACCTTGGTTGTATGTTTGAAACAATATCGAGATCTGTTTGCATCACATAATTTACCCTCACTCCATTCACTGAGAAAAAACCCATTATCAGAACTAAAATATTTAGTTAAAATGTATGTATTGGAAAAAACATTATGTAATGATCTGCTTTTAGGTTATACTGTCTGTCTTCATACTACATTTAAGCTTTTAATAATCACAATTATTATAAAAACTATCATAGATATTCTAGAGACCAAATTCAGAGTAACTGGGAGCTCATAATGTCTTTTTTTCATACCCGATAGCTTTGCTGGTCATAATTTATTTTATGACTATCACAGACTAATTCACGGTGTTGGGGTCATCATGGCAATGAACAATGAATGTATATAAGAGTACACACACACTCAGTCTCTGAGTTCACTTTGTCAGATGGGTTAAAGGGTTGGTTTCAGTAATATTTGAAGCAGCATGGAAAGTGACTAACTTGATGAGTATTTCATTTCCCATAGTTTTAGTTTTATAGTCATATTCACATCTGCTTTTAATAACTTAAATAACCTATTCATTTTCTAAGCATATTTCTCAAGTATAACCAGAATATGGGCTCAATTTCCTACCCCAACCCAATATTATCTAATATTGCTGCAATAAAAGAAAATAAATTCTGAAAGAAAAACTGACAAGGTTTTCTATATGATTGTTTATAGTTATTGAAATGAGATTTTTTCAGATGCATAGGATGTTTTCATTTATTCATTTATTTTTGAGCATCTAAATGATTTACAGCATGTGGCTATTGAGAAAACAACTAAGTAAAAAGAAATGATGTCCAACTTCTAGAAACTCATAACCCAATGGGAGAGAATAGATATGCAAACTTAAAAACAATACTATGCTGTTTATCATAGGTATCAAATTATTTGTACTGGTATTTAGGAAAAAAGAGTAGGTAAGCTTAGTAGAAACAAAGAAGCCTTGTTAGAGAGGGGTAGAAGACAAGATTATGAACATAGGTTTGGATGAGAATGGCTGAGGAATCTGCGTTTTGTCTAGTTGGGAATGCACTGAATGGAGTAACATGATTAAAGTGCTGTTTAAGAAAATCGTCCATCACCAATGAGCGAGATCCCTTATAATAAAAAATATATGTATATATGCAGAAGAGTATTTAAGAAGCTACTCTCTATTCTATGCATGGAATAGCAAGGATACGGATCTTGGGCATTGTAAAAGGGAGATCTGGGTGTAAGACCTTACCAAAAATTAACTGACTGGATATTGGGAGGTACAAGACAGTGAAGAACAAACTACTCTGGGTTTTTGAGCTTCTGTGAACTAAGATAAATAGAAATATGATTAATATGTAAAGAAATATCAGGAAGTACAGCTGAATTAAGAAGAAAAGAAACTGGTTTTGGAAATACTGAGTTTGTGTTGTTAATGAGAAATCTAAGTTGGAATATCAGGGGGAGTTGACCAGAGAGATTTGAGTTGAAAATATTGATTGTGAAGTCAATCAGGTGTCATGCGAGTGAACAAGAAAACCAAGGAAGATCACGTAGAGACAAAGAACCTTGTGCATATTGCTAAATTGTAGGGGTGCTCCACAGTAGGAAGGCAAAAGCAGAGAAGGAATCAGAGTTAAGTGTTGATTTGGGGGTACATATATTTTGGGTTGAAGCCCTGGTGGCACAGTGGTTAAGTGCTGAGATGCTAACCAAAAGGTCAGTGGTTCACACCTACCAGCTGCTCTGTGGGAGAAAGATGTGGCAGTCTGCTTCTATAAAGATTTACAGCCTTAGAAACCTCACGTGGCAGTTCTACTCTGTCCTATACGGTCGCTACGAGTCGGAATCGACTCTACAGCAAAAGGTTTGGTTTGGTTTTGGTTTTTTGTTTTGGGTTTAAAAGGATACAATTATGTGATTTGCAGTTAGTTCTATGAAGAGTTATGTTATTGCTAGCTATACCAAGGTAGAAATAGCTTCCCAGAATACTCCTATGGCCCACTGTGCTGACCCACCTGACATCACGACACAAAGGTGCAGAGCCAGGGGTCATATTGTGATGTGACTGAGTTCTATGAAGTAAGTAATGGGAGAGAAAGAGAGCTAATCTATGGAAAATTCTTCCAATCATTGGATGAGTAAAATTGTAGGCAGAAGATTGATTTGGTTCTTACTGATGCCTAGACAAACCAGGAGTCTTCCCTGTCAGACATACACCAGGTAATTCAGCACACATAAGTCATTTATTCCCACTTTTTGATGTGAGTTCCTTGAAATGTTAGAATTTCTACATGGTAAAAAGCTATAGTTCTACAACAAAAACCAAATATTTTTTGTGTTTTGGGCATTCTAATTACCAAAAAAAAAAAAATCTTTTTGATCAACTAGAGGAAATACTGAACTGTCTTTCTCTTCTCTCTGAAAAAAATATTACAAAATTGTTGTCATGTGTCAAGATGAGGTCTTGCTTCAATCCATAAGAACTGCTGTTACAGCTTCAGTAGGACACTAATACACACTGAGTGAGCCCAAATTGTTCCTCCAATTATGTTGAAATGAGAGAATGATTGGAAAAGTACAAAAGGCCAGAATTATACTTAAATCTCAAGTCACTTAAATGGGTGAAATAGCTTGCTTTAAAATATCAATTACAGCACTGGTTGAGATACTACAATCTAGTAAACAATACGTTGTCGTTGTTAGATGACTTCGAGTCCGTTCCAACTCATAGAGACCCTAGGTACAACAAAATTCTGTGCCATCCACACAATCATTGTTATGCTAGAGACCATTGTTGCAACCATTGTGTCAATCCATCTTGTGAGGGTCTTCCTCTTTTTCACTGACCCTCTACCTTACCAAGCATAATGTCCTTCTCCAGGGACTGGTCCCCTCCTGATAACATGTCCAAAGTATGTGAGATGAAGTCTCACCATCCTTGCTTCTAAGGAGCATTCTGTTTGTACTTCTTCCAAGACAAATATGTTCATTCTTCTGGCAGTCCGTGGTATATTCACCAACACCATAATTCTAAGGCATCAATTCTTCTTTGGTCTTCCATATAAATTGTCCAGTTCTGACACGTACCTTAGTCCTAAAAATGACGTGTTTGCTTTTTAACACTTTAAAGAGGTCTTTTGCAGCAGATTTGCCCAGTGCACTAAGTCTTTTGATTTGTCGACTGCTGCTTCCACGGATGTTGATTATGGATTCAAGTAAAACGAAACCCTTGACAACTTCAATCTTTTCTCTGTTTATCATGATGTTACTTACTGGTCCATCAGTGAAGATTTTTGTTTTCTTTATGTCGAGGTGCAACCCATACTGAAGGCTGTAGTCTTTGATCTTCATCAGTAAGTGCTTCAAGTCCTCTTCGCTTTCAGCAAGGTTGTGTTGTTTGCATATCACAGGCTGTTAATGACTCTTCCTCCGATCCTGATGCCCAGTTCTTCTGCCTACAGTCTAATTTCTCGGATTATTTGCTCAGCATACAGATTGAATAAGTATGGTGAAAGAATACAACCCTGACACACATCTCCTGATTTTAAACCACTCAGTATTCCCTTGTTCTGTTCCAACAACTGCCTCCTGGTTTATGTTGAGGTTCCTCATGAGTGCAATTATGTGTTCTGTAATTTCCATTCTTCACAATATTATCCATAATTTATTATGATTCACACAATTGAATGACTTAGCATGGTCAATAAAACACAGGTAAACATCTTTCTGGTATTCTCTGCTTTCAGCCAGGATCCATCTGACATCAGCAATGATTGATATCCCTGGTTCCATGTCCACTTCTAAATTCTGCTTGTATTTCTGGCAGTTCCCTGTAGATGTACTGCTGCAACTGCTTTTGAACGATCTTCAGCAAAATTTTACTTGTGTGTGATTTTAATGATATTGTTCGATAATTTCTGCATTCTGTTGGAGCACCTTTCTTTGCAATGGCATAAATATGGTTCTCTTCCAGTCGTTTGACCAGGTAGTTGTCTTCCAAATTTCTTGACATGCGTGAGTGAGTCCTTCCAGCACTGTATTAGTTTGTTGAAACATCTCAATTGGTATTCTGTCAATTCCTGGAGCCTTGTTTTTGCCAATGCCTTCAGTGCAGCTTGGAATTCTTTAGTAACATTAGTTCTTGATAATATGCTATCTCCTGAAATCGTTAAATATTGACAGATTCTTATTGGTATAGTGACTCTGTGTATTTTTCCATCTTCTTTTGACGCTTCCTGAGTCATTTAATATTTTCCCTGTAGAATTCTTCAATATTGGAACTCAAGACTCGAATTTTTTCTTCCTCTTTCAGCTTGAGAAATGCTGAGCATGTTCTTCCCTTTTGGTTTTCTACCTCCAGGTCTTTGAATATTTCATTATAATACTTTACTTTGTTTTCTCGAGCCGCCCTTTGAAATCTGCTATTCAGCTCTTTGACTTCATCATTTCTTTCCTTTCCCTTTAGCTGCTCTACCTTCAAGAGCAACTTTCAGAGTTTCTTCTGACATCCATTTTGGTCTTTTGTTTCTTTCTTGCCTTTTTAATGACATCTTGTTTTCTTCATGTATAACGTCCTTCATGTCATTCCGCAACTTATCTGGTCTGCAGTCATTAGTGTTCAATGCATCAATCTATTCTTGAGATGTTCTCTGAATTCAGATGAGATATACTCAAGGCCGTACTTTGGCTCTCATGGACTTTTTCTAATTTTTTCAACTTCAACTTGAACTTGTATATGAGCAATTGATGGTTTGTTCTGAAGTTGGCCCCTGGCCTTGTTCTGACTCATGATATTGAGCTTTTCCATCGTCTCTTTCCACAGATATAGTCGATTTGATTCCTGTGTACTCCATCTGGTGAGATCCACATGTATAAAAAAAAATAGTCACCATTTATGTTGTTGAAAAAGATATTTTTAATGCAAAATTCTATCATGCAATCTTCAGCATTGTTTGTGTCACCAAGGTCATATTTTCCAACTATGGATCCTTCTTCTTTGTTTCCAACCTTCACATTCCAATCCCTACTAATTATCAATGCATACTGATTGCATGTTCGATCAATTTCAGACTGCAGAAGGTGGTAAAAATCTTCAGTTTCTTCATCTTTGGCCTTAGAGTTTGGTGGGTAAATTTGAATAATAGTCATATAAACTAGCCTTCCTTGTAGGCGTATGGATATTATCCTATCACCGACAGTGTTGTACTTTGGGATGGACCTTGAAATATTCTTTTTGATGATGAACATGACACCATTTCTCTTCAATTTGTCATTCCCAGCATAGTAGATCATACAATTATCTGATTTGAAATGGCCAAAACTAGTCCATTTCATCTCATTAATGCCTAGGATATTGATGTTTATACATTCCATTTCATTTTTGATGACTTCAGTTTTCCTGGATTCATAACCCGTATATTGCATGTTCCAATTAATAATGGATTTTTGCAGCTGTTTCTTCTCATTTTGGATTGTGCCACATCAGCCAATGAAGGTTCTGAAAGCTTGACTCCATCCATGCATTAAGGTCAACTCTACTTTGAGGAGGCAGCTCTTCCTCAGTGATATTTTGAGTGCCTTGTAACCTGTGGGGCTCATCTTCTGGCACTACATCTGACAATGTCCTGTGCTATTCACAAGGTTTTCACTAGTCCATTTTTTCAGAAGTAGACTGACAGGTCCTTCTTCCTAGATTGTCTTAGTCTGAAAACTCTGTTGAAGCCTGCCCACCAAGGGTGACCCTGCTAGTATATGAAATAATGGTGGCAAAGCTTCTAGTTATCATAGCAACACACAAGCCACCACAGTATGATAAACTGACAGACACGTGGTCGGTATAAGCAATAGGTAAACTCAATTTCTTTACATATCCAATTATCTCTACAAATTTTACAAAATGAAAAATAAATACAGAAACAGCTACTTTTTCCTGAAAATAACAAAATATATGATCTTTAGTATAAAAAGAAACTTTCTTTGGCTAACGACGTGCATACTATGCTATAGTTGCATTCTGATGAGTGAGGGCAAGTTGGGGATTTCAAAGCCCAGTAAATTTTAATCTGTTATTTGAAAATATATTTTGCTATCACCATTGAAATCTTTTTTATTTTTGTTGTTGAATTAAACAAGGTTTAGTTTTTGTTGTAGTAATATTTTCATTTTAGACTTACATGTAAAATAAACAAAAATAAATAAATGCATAATGAACACCAAATATGCATTACCCATTTTTATACCCATCTTAATGTTATGCCATAATTGCTTCTGATTCTTTATTTTTAATACAGCTTTACAAATACAGATAAGGCTTCTCTGTTTTTCCCTTCCCAGGAAAAGCTACTTTGATAGATTCATTATTTATCATTCCCATATGTGGTTTTATACTCTACTTACATGTTTCAGTATCTATAAATGCTAAAGAATATGGTTTTACAGGGTTTTTTATTTTCATATCAATGTCATCATACTATAGATAAAATTTTACAATTCAGCATTTGTTTTTACGTTTATTCATGTTGATAGATGTATATCCAGTTCGTTCCTTTTAACTGTTACAGAGGATTCCATTGTATGAATAAGCCACAATTTATTTGTCTATACTTTTATTAAAAAAGAAGAGTCCTGGATAGTACAAATGGTCAACAGGCGTGGCTGCTAATCAGAAGGGGAGGTTCCAATCCACACAGAGGCACCTTAGAAGAAAGGCTGGAGGATCTACTTCTGAATAGTCAACCACTGAAAACCGTGTGAAGCACAGGTCTATTTTGACTCACATGGGGTCACATGAGTCTGAATCGACTCCACGGCAACTGGTTTTATCAAAGGACCTTTAGGTGGTTGCCGGTATTTGCCGTCATGAACGACGCTGCAGTGAGCACTCTTACACGTGTCCTTGTACGTGAGGGCAAGAGTTTCTCTAGGTGGGAATTTTAGATTTTTTTATAGATATTTTTAGGGAAAAAGTCAGTTCTGTTTTAATAACCACAATAAAGAAGAACAGCATTTTACATTTATTCTTTAGTTTATTTTTTGTTTATTTGGAGTAGGATCAGGGAATTTATTATTTCTTTCAAAGATAAGATGTTTGGATTGGTTGATGATGAATAATGATCCCAACAAATGAACTGTCGATTCACAGCATAGTTACAGTTTTTGTACAGATGGTCTACACTTGGTTAACCCTTGATGAAGACAGTATACTTCATTTCTACAACCTGAAATGATGTAAAGATTAATAAATAATGCATGTATTTGTCCATCATCAAAGTAATTACAACTTTAAATTTGAAAATAATATTTAATCTGAGATATTTGACCTTCCTGATTAAGAAGCCTGGAAATTTACAATTAGGAGACCAGAGTTCAAGTACTGACTTGACAACCAACTGGTGATCTTGAGTAACTTCCTCTCCTTGTCCACCTCATCTGTAGAATGAGGCTATCAGACTAATAAAAGTTGGCTCTCCAGCCACCACTCTTCATTCCCAGGGTCGGTGACAGACATTGCTAATTGAATCAATTCTGACACTAATTTATTCTAAGCATTTTTGACACCACATTCAAACTAAATAGTCATTAGTGTTTGATAAATAACATAAGGTGGAATCTATTTGCCGTGCCAGGACTACATAATCTCTGAGGTCTCTTCCGTTTTCATCATCCTATGATTCTTTGACCACCACGTGTCTGTCAGTTTGTATTACTGTGGTGGCCTGCATGTTGCTGTGATACCAGAAGCTGTGCCACTAGTATTTGGAAGACCAGCAGGGTCACCCTTGGTGGACAGGTTTCAGTGGAGCTTCCAGATTAAGACAGACTAGGAGGAAGGAACTGGCAGTCTACTTCTGCAAAGACTGGCCATTGAAAACCTTATAAAGAGCAGCAAAACTTTCATATAGTGTCAGACAATGAGCCCCTCAGGTTGGAAGGCACTCAAAATACCACTGGAGAAGAGCTGACTCCTCAAAGTAGAGTCAACCTTAAAGACATGGATGGAGTCAGGATTTTAGGACCTTCATTTGCTGATATGGCACAATTCAAATGAGAAGAAACAGCTGCTAATGTCCATTAATAATCAGAAAATGAAACGTAAAAAGTATGAATCTAGGAAAATTGAAGTCATCAAAAATGAAATGGAATGCATAAACATCAATATCCTAGGCATTAGTGAGCTGAAATGGACTAGTATTGGCCATTTTGAATCAGATGATCCTATGGTCTACTACGCTGGGAATGACAAATTGAAGAGAAATGGTGTCATGATCATCATCAGAAAGAACATTTCAAGATCTGTCCTGAAGTACAACACTGTCAGTGATAGGATAATACTCATATGACTACAAGGAAGGCCAGTTAATATGACTATTATTCAAATTTACACACCAACCTCTGAGGCCAAAGATGAAAAAATTGAAGATTTTTACTACCTTCTGCAGTCTGAAATTGATCAAACATGCAATCAAGGTGCATTGATAATTACTAGGGATTGGAATGTGAAGGTTGGAAACAAAGAAGAAAGATCCATAGTTGGAAAATATGGACTTGGTGATAGAAATGACACCGTAAATTGCATGATAGAATTTTCCAAGACCAATGACTTCTTCATTGCAGATACTTTTCTCAGCAACATAAACGGCAACTATACACGTGGACCTAGCCAGATGGAATACACAGGAATCAAATTGATTACATTTGTGGAAAGAGACAATGGAAAAGCTCAATATCATCAGTCAGAACAAGGCCAGAGGCTAACTGTGGAACATACCATCAATTGCTCATATGAAAGTTCAAGTCAAAGTTGAAAAAAAATTAGAACAAGTCTATGAGAGCCAAAGTACTACCTTGAGTATATTCCACCTGGATTTACAGACCATCTCAAGAATAGATTTGACACATTGCACACTAATGACCAAAGACCAGATGAGCTGTGGAATGGCATTAAGGACATCATACATGAAGAAAGCAAGAGGTCATTAAAAAGACAGGAAAGAAAGAAAAGACCAGAGTGGATGTCAGAAGAGACTCTGAAAGTTGGTCTTGAACGTAGAGTAGCGAAAGCAGAAAGAGGAAATGATGAAGCAAAAGGGTTGAACGGAAGGTTTCAAAGGGCAGCACAAGATGACAAAGCAAAGTATCATAATAAAATATGCAAAGACCTGGAGTTGCAAAACCAAAAGGGAAGAACATGCTTGGCATTTCTCAAGCTGAAAGAACTGAAGATAAAATTCAAGCTTCGAGTAACAATATTGAAGGATTCTAAGGGGGAAATTATTCAATGACATAGGAAGCATCAAAAGAAGATGGAAGAAATACACAGAGTCACTGTACAAAAAGAATTGGTTGATGGAGGCGGAGCCAAGATGGCGGACTAGGCAGACGCTACCTCGGATCCCTCTTACAACAAAGACACGGAAAAACAAGTGAATCGATCACATACATAACAATCTACGAACCCTGAACAACAAACACAGATTTAGAGACGGAGAACGAACTAATACGGGGAAGCAGCGATTGTTTCCAGAGCCTGGAGCCAGCGTACCAGTCAGGTACGGCACAAGCACAGAGACCTGCTCCACCCCCCTGAACTAACCCCGGGAGGGGGACTAGCCGGTTCCACGGGCGGCGTGGGACGCAGCCGTTAGGAGAAGTCCCCGGGAGGCAGTGACTGATCTTGGAGCAGAAAGAGCAGCATCCGAGCCGGGGAACCGTCCCGCAGGGATTTGGACTGCACGCAGGTACGCCATAAACACGGAGAGTTGCTCCACCCCCTGAACTAACCCCGGGAAGGTGACCAGCCGGGTCGCGCGGGCGGCGTGGGACGCAGCCGGTAGGAGAAGTCCCCGGGAGGCAGCGACTGATATTGGAGCGGGGAGAACAGCGTTCCAGCCGGGACACTCGGTCGCGGCACAAGCACGGGGAGCTACCCCACCCATCTGAACTAACCCCGGGAGGGGGCCCACCTGGTTCACGGGGGCGGCACGGCCACGTGGCTGGAGGGACGAGAAGTCCCCGGGAGGCAGCGACTGATTTTGGAGTCGAGAGTGCACCATCCCAGTAGGGGAGCCTTGACGCTGGGCGTGGGGCTGGAAGCGGAGGATCTGACCGTGACTCCAGCGGGCCAGACCCCCTGGGGGCAATCTCCACACAGCCAGCACACATAGGCGACGCGCCCGCGGGAATCTCAGATATAATAGTCATTCCAAGCAAGACAAGCAACTCTGGTTATATTCTGAGGTGCTACTCTCCTATCTCTCTGTTCCCTCCCCCACCCTCCCCAGGCGGCTTCATTAACATCTGAATAGCCTGAGCCAGAGGGAGAACTCTGATAGGGATCTGACTGCTGTTTTTTTTTAGCGGATTTTCTGGAAAAACTAGTTTCCCAGTGATGGCTCGGAGACAACAATCCATATCAAACCACTTAAAGAAGCAGACCGTGACAGCTTCTCCAACCCCCCAAACAAAAGAATCAAAATCTTTCCCAAATGAAGATACAATTTTGGAATTATCAGATACAGAATATAAAAAACTAATTTACAGAATGCTTAATGATATCACAAATGAAATTAGGATATCTGCAGAAAAAGCCAAGGAACACACTGATAAAACTGTTGAAGAACTCAAAAAGATTATTCAAGAACATACTGGAAAAATTAATAAGTTGCAAGAATCCATAGAGAGACAACATGTAGAAATCCAAAAGATTAACAATAAAATAACAGAATTAGACAACACACTAGGAAGTCAGAGGAGCAGACTCGAGCAATTAGAGTGCAGACTGGGACATCTGGAGGACCAGGGAATCAACACCAACATAGCTGAAAAAAAATCAGATAAAAGAATTAAAAAAAATGAAGAAACCCTAAGAATTATGTGGGACTCTATCAAGAAGGATAACCTGCGGGTGATTGGAGTCCCAGAACAGGGAGGGGGGACAGAAAACACAGAGAAAATAGTTGAAGAACTTCTGACAGAAAACTTCCCTGACATCATGAAAGACGAAAGGATATCTATCCAAGATGCCCATCGAACCCCATTTAAGATTGATACAAAAAGAAAAACACCGAGACATATTATCATCAAACTCACCAAAACCAAAGATAAACAGAAAATTTTAAAAGCAGCCAGGGAGAAAAGAAAGGTTTCCTTCAAGGGGGAATCAGTAAGAATATGTTCTGACTACTCAGCAGAAACCATGCAGGCAAGAAGGGAATGGGACGACATATACAGAACACTGAAGGAGAAAAACTGCCAACCAAGGATCATATATCCAGCAAAACTCTCTCTGAAATATGAAGGTGAAATTAAGATATTTACAGACAAACACAAGTTTAGAGAATTTGCAAAAACCAAACCAAAGCTACAAGAAATACTAAAGGATATTGTTTGGTCAGAGAACCAATAATATCAGATAACAGCACAACACAAGGTCACAAAACAGAACGTCCTGATATCAACTCAAATAGGGAAATCACAAAAACAAACAAATTAAGATTAATTAAAAAAAAAAAATACACATAACAGGGAATCATGGAAGTCAATAGGTAAAAGATCACAATAATCAAAAAGAGGGACTAAATACAGGAGGCATTGAACTGCCATATGGAGAGTGATACAAGGCGATATAGAACAATACAAGTTAGGTTTTTACTTAGAAAAATAGGGGTATATAATGAGGTAACCACAAAAAGGTATAACAACTCTATAACTCAAGACAAAAACCAAGAAAAACGTAACGACTCAACTAACATAAAGTCAAACACTATGAAAGTGAGGATCTCACAATTTACTAAGAAAAACGCCTCAGCACAAAAAAGTATGTGGAAAAATGAAATTGTCAACAACACACATAAAAAGGCATCAAAATGATAGCACTAAAAACTTATTTATCTATAATTACGCTGAATGTAAATGGACTAAATGCACCAATAAAGAGACAGAGAGTCACAGACTGGATAAAGAAACACGATCCATCTATATGCTGCCTACAAGAGACACACCTTAGACTTAGAGACACAAACAAACTAAAACTCAAAGGATGGAAAAAAGTATATCAAGCAAACAATAAGCAAAAAAGAAGAGGAGTAGCAATATTAATTTCTGACAAAATAGACTTTAGACTTAAATCCACCACAAAGGATAAAGAAGGACACTATATAATGATAAAAGGGACAATTGATCAGGAAGACATAACCATATTAAATATTTATGCACCCAATGACAGGGCTGCAAGATACGTAAATCAAATTTTAACAGAATTGAAAAGCAAGATCGATACCTCCACAATTATAGTAGGAGACTTCAACACACCACTTTCGGAGAAGGACAGGACATCCAGTAAGAAGCTCAACAGAGACACGGAAGATCTACTTACAACAGTCAACCAACTTGACCTCATTGACTTATACAGAACTCTCCACCCAACTGCTGCAAAATATACTTTTTTTTCTAGCGCACATGGAACATTCTCTAGAATAGACCACATATTAAGTCATAAAACAAACCTTTGCAGAGTCCAAAACATCGAAATATTACAAAGCATCTTCTCAGACCACAAGGCAATAAAACTAGAGATCAATAACAGAAAAACGAGGGAAAAGAAATCAAATACTTGGAAAATGAACAATACCCTCCTGAAAAAAGACTGGGTTATAGAAGACATCAAGGAGGGAATAAGGAAATTCATAGAAAGCAACGAGAATGAAAATACTTCCTATCAAAACCTCTGGGACACAGCAAAAGCAGTGCTCAGAGGTCAATTTATATCAATAAATGCACACATACAAAAAGAAGAAAGAGCCAAAATCAGAGAACTGTCCCTACAACTTGAACAAATAGAAAGTGAGCAACAAAAGAATCCATCAGGCACCAGAAGAAAACAAATAATAAAAATTAGAGCTGAACTAAATGAATTAGAGAACAGAAAAACAATCGAAAGAATTAACAAAGCCAAAAGCTGGTTCTTTGAAAAAATTAACAAAATTGATAAACCATTGGCTAGACTGACTAAAGAAATACAGGAAAGGAAACAAATAACCCGAATAAGAAATGAGAAGGACCACATCACAACAGAACCAAATGAAATTAAAAGAATCATTTCAGATTATTATGAAAAATTGTACTCTAACAAATTTGAAAACCTAGAAGAAATGGATGAATTCCTGGAAAAACACTACCTACCTAAACTAACACATTCAGAAGTAGAACAACTAAATGGACCCATAACAAAAAAAGAGATTGAAACGGTAATCAAAAAACTCCCAACAAAAAAAAGTCCTGGCCCGGACGGCTTCACGGCAGAGTTCTACCAAATTTTCAGAGAAGAGTTAACACCACTACTACTAAAGGTATTCCAAAGCATAGAAAATGACGGAATACTACCCAACTCATTCTATGAAGCCACCATCTCCCTGATACCAAAACCAGGTAAAGACATTACAAAAAAAGAAAATTATAGACCTATATCCCTCATGAACATTGATGCAAAAATCCTCAACAAAATTCTAGCCAATAGAATCCAACGACACATCAAAAAAATAATTCACCCTGATCAAGTGGGATTTATACCAGGTATGCAAGGCTGGTTTAATATCAGAAAAGCCATTAATGTAATCCATCACATAAATAAAACAAAAGACAAAAACCACATGATCTTATCAATTGATGCAGAAAAGGCATTTGACAAAGTCCAACACCCATTCCTGATAAAAACTCTTACCAAAATAGGAATTGAAGGAAAATTCCTCAACATAATAAAGGGCATCTATGCAAAGCCAACAGCCAATATCACTCTAAATGGAGAGAACCTGAAAGCATTTCCCTTGAGAACGGGAACCAGACAAGGATGCCCTTTATCACCGCTCTTATTCAACATCGTGTTGGAAGTCTTAGCCAGGGCAATCAGGCTAGACAAAGAAATAAAAGGTATCCGGATTGGCAAGGAAGAAGTAAAGTTATCACTATTTGCAGATGACATGATTATATACACAGAAAACCCTAAGGAATCCTCCAGAAAACTACTGAAACTAATAGAAGAGTTTGGCAGAGTCTCAGGTTATAAAATAAACATACAAAAATCACTTGGATTCCTCTACATCAACAAAAAGAACACCGAAGAGGAAATAACCAAATCAATACCATTCACAGTAGCCCCCAAGAAGATAAGATACTTAGGAATAAATCTTACCAAGGATGTAAAAGACCTATACAAAGAAAACTACAAAGCTCTACTACAAGAAATTCAAAAGGACATACTTAAGTGGAAAAACATACCTTGCTCATGGATAGGAAGACTTAACATAGTAAAAATGTCTATTCTACCAAAAGCCATCTATACATTTAACGCACTTCCGATCCAAATTCCAATGTCATATTTTAAGGGGATAGAGAAACAAATCACCAATTTCATATGGAAGGGAAAGAAGCCCCGGATAAGCAAAGCACTACTGAAAAAGAAGAAGAAAGTGGGAGGCCTCACCTTACCTGACTTCAGAACCTATTATACAGCCACAGTAGTCAAAACAGCCTGGTATTGGTACAACAGCAGACACATAGACCAATGGAACAGAATTGAGAACCCAGACATAGATCCATCCACGTATGAGCAGCTGATATTTGACAAAGGACCAGTGTCAATTAACTGGGGAAAAGACAGCCTTTTTAACAAATGGTGCTGGCATAACTGGATATCCATTTGCAAAAAAATGAAACAGGACCCATACCTCACACCATGCACAAAAACTAACTCCAAGTGGATCAAAGACCTAAACATAAAGACTAAAACGATAAAGATCATGGAAGAAAAAATTGGGACAACCCTAGGAGCCCTAATACAAGGTATAAACAGAATACAAAACATTACCAAAAATGATGAAGAGAAACCCGATAACTGGGAGCTCCTAAAAATCAAACACCTATGCTCATCTAAAGACTTCACCAAAAGAGTAAAAAGACCACCTACAGATTGGGAAAGAATTTTCAGCTATGACATCTCCGACCAGCGCCTGATCTCTAAAATCAACATGATTCTGTCAAAACTCAACCACAAAAAGACAAACAACCCAATCAAGAAGTGGGCAAAGGATATGAACACACATTTCTCTAAAGAAGATATTCAGGCAGCCAACAGATACGTGAGAAAATGCTCTCGATCATTAGCCATTAGAGAAATGCAAATTAAAACTACGATGAGATTCCATCTCACACCAGCAAGGCTGGCATTAATCCAAAAAACACAAAATAATAAATGTTGGAGAGGCTGCGGAGAGATTGGAACTCTCATACACTGCTGGTGGGAATGTAAAATGGTACAACCACTTTGGAAATCTATCTGGCGTTATCTTAAACAGTTAGAAATAGAACTACCATACAACCCAGAAATCCCACTCCTCGGAATATACCCTAGAGACACAAGAGCCTTCATACAAACAGATATATGCACACCCATGTTTATTGCAGCTCTGTTTACAATAGCAAAAAGTTGGAAGCAACCAAGGTGTCCATCAACGGATGAATGGGTAAATAAATTGTGGTATATTCACACAATGGAATACTACGCATCGATAAAGAACAGTGACGAATCTCTGAAACATTTCACAACATGGAGGAACCTGGAAGGCATTATGCTGAGCGAAATGAGTCAGAGGCAAAAGAACAAATATTGTATAAGACCACTATTATAAGATCTTGAGAAATAGTAAACCTGAGAAGAACACATACTTTTGTGGTTACGAGGGGGGGATGGAGGGAGGGTGGGAGAGGGTTTTTTATTGATTAATCAGTAGATAAGAACTGCTTTAGGTGAAGGGAAAGACAACACTCAATACATGGAAGGTCAGCTCAATTGGACTGGACCAAAAGCAAAGAAGTTTCCGGGATAAAATGAATGCTTCAAAGGTCAGCGGAGCAAGCGCGGGGGTCTGGGGAACATGGTTTGCGGGGACTTCTAAGTCAATTGGCAAAATAATTCTACTATGAAATCATTCTGCATCCCACTTTGAAATGTGGCGTCTGGGGTCTTAAATGCTAACAAGCAGCCATCTAAGATGCAGCAATTGGTCTCAACCCACCTGGAGCAAAGGAAAATGAAGAACACCAAGCCCACATGACAACTAAGAGCCCAAGAGACAGAAAGGGCCACATGAACCAGAGACCTACATCATCCTGAGACCAGAAGAACTAGTCGGTGCCCGGCCACAATCGATGACTGCCCTGACAGGGAGCTCAGCAGAGGACCCCTGAGGGAGCAGGAGAGCAGTGGGATGCAGACCCCAAATTCTCATAAAAAGACCAAACTTAATGGTCTGACTGAGACTGGAGGAATCCCGGCGGTCATGCTCTCCAGACCTTCTGTTGACACAGGACAGGAACCATCCCTGAAGACAACTCGTCAGACATGAAAGGGACTGGTCAGCGGGTGGGAGAGAGACGCTGATGAAGAGTGAGCTAATTATATCAGGTGTACACTTGAGACTGTGTTGGCAACTCTTGTCTGGAGGGGGGATGGGAGGATAGAGAGAGAGGGAAGCCGGCAAAATTGTCAAGAAAGGAGAGACTGAAAGGGCTGACTCAAGACGGGGAGAGTAAGTGGGAGTAGGGAGTGAGATGTATGTAAACTTATATGTGACAGACTGATTGGATTTGTAAACGTTCACTTGAAGCTTAATAAAAATTATTATAAAAAAAAAAAAAAAAGAATTGGTTGACATTCAAGCATTTCAGGGGTGGCATATGATCAAGAGTCAATGAAGGAAGAGGTCCAAGCGCAGGTGAAAAACAAGGCTCCAGGAATTGACAGAATGCCAATAGAGATGTTTCAACAAACAGACGCAACTCTGGAAGCACTCATTTCCTATGCCAAGATATTTTGGAGGACAGCTACCTGGCCAACTGACTGGAAGAGAACCATACTTATGCCCATTCCAAAGATATTCCAACAGAATGCAGAAATTATTGAACTATATCATTAACATCAGACACAAGTAAAATTTTGGTGAAGATCATTCAAAAGTGGTTACAACAGTACATGAACAGGTAACTGCCAGAAATACAAGCAGGATTCTGAAGAGGACTTGGAACGAGATATATCATTGCTGATTCCTGATGGATCTTGGCTGAAAGCAGAGAATACCAGAAAGCTGTTTACCTGTGTTTTATTGACTACACAAAAGCATTTGACTGTGTGGATCATAACAAATTATGGATAACATTGTGAAGAATTGGAATTCCAGAACACTTAATTGTGGTCTTGAGGAACCTGTACGTAGATCAGGAGACAGTCATTCAGACAGAACAAGGGGATATTTCGTGGTTTAAAGTCAAGAAGGGTGTGCATCAGGGTTGTATCCTTTCACCATACTCATTCAATCTGCGTGAGTAAATAATCTAAGAAACTAGACTACACTCAGCATCAGGATCAGAGGAAAACTCATCAACAACCTGTGTTATGCAGATGACACAACCTTGCTTGCTGAAAGTGAAGAGGACTTGAAGCACTTGCTGATGAAGATCACAGACTTCAGTATGGCTTGCACTTCAACATAAAAAAAAAAAAAATCCTCACAACTCGGCCAGTAAGCGACATCATAATAAATGAGATGGATTGACATAGTGGCTGCAGCAATGGGCATGACAACTACTGTGAGGATGGCACAGGACTCCATGGTGTTTTGTTCTGTTGTACAAAGGGTTACTGTGAGTCGGAACCGACTCGATGGCACTTGAGAACAACAACAAAATGATTCTCTGAAGAAGGTACCACTGGAGTGTCTGGCTTTCTATGCAACCTTCTGTGCTGGAAAAAAATAATAATTTGTCAGATTAGACCACTTTCTGTAACTTCATCACCCTTTAAAACAGATAGTCCCTTTCTATCCTACCTCTGCACCCTCACCTGTCCAACATCTACAGTTAATTGAGACAGTCGGTTTTGTTGTTAGCTGCCAGCGAGACCCTATGTATAACAGAACAAAATGCTGCCTGCGCCTGCATCATCCTTACAATCGCTGGTATGTTTGAGCTCATTCTAGGAGTCACGTTACACATTATTTTGTTTCATTTCACTTGCCTTTTTTTTTTTTTTTTTTAATTTTGTGCCCCCCTCCCCTTGTGATGTAACGATTTGGACTCATGAAAAGTTGGTGTGAATTTTAAAAAGGGAATTCACTGGGTATAAAGAACTTATTAGAAATTTTAAAAATCCTTGGTTACATTATCAATTTTATTTCAGTGGCACTAGAGCCCTGAAAACAATATAGGTCATCCATAAGTTACCAAGGAAATATGAATTCACAAGGTCCCTATAAGAACAACAATAATTATAATAAATATTAAAAACTCTACTCTTGCCTACTTCAATAGATGTATCTATTGAAAGGAGATAAACTAGGTAATTGTGTCTTTCAAAAGCAATTTATACAACAGGGTTTTTAAATGTCTGCACCACTTTAAAGGGAAATTTAAAAAGTATATATTACCATTATGCTCTAGCCATCAGAAATTATCTTAAAATTGATTAAAGTATTACTTATCTTAAGTACTGTTGACCTATTTTCACTCAAGCCTGTCATCTATACCTCTAGGATATACAGTTTATAAGGAAACAGAATATCAATTTGAACACTAGAAGCTTCTTCTTAAAGAATAATGATCATACTCAATAACTTATTCCACTAGATCATACACTAGTACCTAAGGCTGAAGATATATAACAGGAAAAGATGTTTTTTACTCGATGTAGGAAGAATGTAAGACTCTCCAGTCCCTAGCTGACCCTTGAATTAATTTCAAGTCCCTGGCATGTGTTTGAAACTGAAGTCTTTATGATCCAAAGGTTCTAATATTTAGGCCAACAAATCCAATTCAAGGCTGATCTGCAAATTTTTCTCATTTACTCTCTTTATTGTGTCAAGTTTTATATCAATGGTAAGTGTAATGGGAAATACTTTCTATCAGCCATGAATGGACCTGGGTTCTCTCTAAATCTGCCATGAACTAATCAAGCATTTTGAAGCAAATAATTTCTTACATATGTTACTAAAAGAAAGCATTGAACTGAATAAGTGATTTCCAAACTGTTATGCAGAGTCTAAGGGTTGTAATTTCACCACAAGGCTCATCATCACTAGGGAAATGGGTAGAGACAGAGAATCGAGGTAACACTATTTCTATCTCAATGAAGTGTTTTTCCTTATTGTATATATTAAGATTTTGTATAAGATTTTGTTTGAATAGGAGTGTTCCACTATTATAATATTTGGAAACCACTATATTACATGTGATTTTAAGTAATATGGCAGACTAGATATCCCGATAAAACATTTCAGTGTTAAATATATGGAAATTCTGAATAAAATATAGCAAGCATCTTTTTAAATGCATAGCTGAAGTAACAAGAAGGTAAAGAAATCCTCAGAGATCAAAACAAAGAGGTAGATAAAAGGCAGAGTGGCAAGCGAGCTCTAATGCTGTGGTCAAAAAATGGACTTCACCCCAAGAAAGATGTGGCCCCCACGTAATGTCAGTCAGATTCACAGCATGAGACTGGCTAGGGTTTTATAGCAAATTTGGTGAGGAAATTATGGATAGAGATATGGGACAGTTTAAGAGATCACATGAAATAGGAGGCATCAAGGACCAGCAAACAGTAGGGAGCCCCCGAGTGTGGGAGAGCTCCTCAGAGCTAGAGACACAGTATGGGCCTCCTCAACAGGAATCAAAGTTAAGGGGTGACATAGCCCTTAACAAAATGATGCCACCAAGGAGGGGAAGGGGCAGGTGAAGAAATATTCTGACCTCCTGCTCCTCTTGCCCTCTGGTCTGCTGACCAAGTCTTCTGTTGGTGAAACCCAACAGAAACCCAAGGGGTTCTGAGTGATGCTGTCCATGGTACCAACCCTCCAGAGAATACAACAACAACGGAACAGGTGCTGTGGAGCAGACTCCAAACTATGACAACCCCACGTACGTCAGAGTGGAACTGTGCTCCCTGGGGTTTTCAATAGCTGATTTTTCAGAAGTAGATCCCCAGGCCTTTCTTCCCAGGTACCTCTGGGTGGACTCAAACCGCCAACCTTTCAGTTAGCAGCTGAGCATATTAAATGTTTGCACCACCCAGGGACCCCTCATGTGTTTGCAGAAGAGGGGATGTTCAAATGTATACTTCAAGTGGTGTGGGTTCAGGTAACCCCAAGTGAGGAATAAACATAAAGTATCTAAAACAGTTCCTGATCCCAATTTTTCTTGTAGTATCTACCTTATACTCTTCTCTCATAAGGTTGCAGCTAGAATTGAGATGTTGTATGTAAAATGTTCAGCATACTCTCTAGGATATGGAAGAGCTGGATAAATATTAGTTAATTGCTTTTATTGTTGTTACAACAAATTAGTTTAACAACATTTATACCTGCCCGCTGTGTGCCAGAAACTGTTATTTTAAGTGCCATCCGGTTGGTTCTGACACATAGTGACCCTATGCATAACAGAACGAAACACTGCCCAGGCCTCCACCATCCTCACAATCATTGCTATGCTTGAGCCCATTGTTGCAGCCACGGTGTCAGTCCGTCTCACCAAGGATCTTCCTCACCCTCATTCACCCTCTGCTTTACCAAGCATGATGTCTTTCTCCAGGGACCAGTCCCTCTCGACAACATGTCCAAAGTACATGAGACAAAGTCTCACTATCCTCGCTTCCAAAGAGTATCCTGGCTGCACTTACCCCAAGACAGCCCTGTTCATTCTTCTGGCATCCATGATAAATTCAATATTCTTCACCAACACCACAATTCAAAGGCATTCTTCTTTTGTCCTCCTTATTCATTGTTCAGCCTTCACATGCATATGAGAGGACTAAAAACACCGGGGCTTGAGTCAGGTGCAGCCCGTTTCCTCAAAGTGACACCCTCACTTTTTCACACTTTAAAGAGGTCTTTTGCAGCAGATCTGCCCAATGCAATATGTCATTTGATTTCTTGATGGCTTCTTCCATGGGAGTTGATTGTAGATCCAAGTAAAATGAAATGCCAACAATCTCAATATTCTCTTCATTTCTCATGTTTAGACACTTTAGAAATATTAAATAATTTAATATTCATAATGATCCCATAAGGTAATTATTATTATTCTCATTTTACAAATTGGGAAATCAAGACACAAGAAGGTTATTTTACTCAAGGTAACGCTGTTGGAAATTGGGGAGTTTTTCTATTTTCTAAAAGAGTTTGTGTGATTTTGACATTATTTCTTCCTTATATGTTTGGTAGAACTTACCAGCTTCACTAACCATCTCAGAGTTTTCTCTGATGGAAGGATTTCATTACATATCCGATATCTTTAATAATTATAGATTGATATTTTAAATTTATTCTTAACTCTCCAAATTCTTCAAGATGTTTTTCTAGATATTCAAGTTCTGTCTGAATTACCCAGTGTACTGTACTGGAATTAGCTGTATTTGCATATTCCCATCAGTTTCTGAAAGGAGTGTACTAAACACATACACAAACACACACACAATGAATTTTCTAATTTACCTGTTTCCTCTACCCTGATTCACTCTGTTGGTGAGGTGATTCTCTTTTCCCCATTTCTCTTGTTTCCGTGAGCAGGGGTTTTTCCTAAGCTCACTCTTGTCTCTCTGCCCCTTTACTTTGTTATAGGCAGGCAAAGCAATTTCTATGAGTACATCTTTTTTTTTTTTTTTTTTACATATTCCATTAAGTTGTACTTTGTGCAATATTAAAATTGCTATTCTGGCTACTTTTTGTTTCACATTTTTGTGGTATATATTTCCTTATGCTGTATTTTCAGCTTTTCTGAACCCTTGACAATGCAAATCCTGCAAATAACATCCTTCTGGGTTTAATTTGTTGGTTTTAGATTTTGAGAGTCTTTTCCTTTTGATCAATAAATTCAAACCATTTACTGTATTTTATGCAATAACACGCTTTTTGCATTTGTTTGCCAGCCGTGCCTTCCCATACCACAAGCACCATCACAAGTCCCATCATGCCAATCCTCTTCTGCACATTGTTGTAAAAAAAAAAATTAGCATAGTGCACTTAAGAAAATACCTCTCGCGGGGAGGACACAGCCAGTAAACAAACACAGAAGGTGCATGTTATTTGTGTAAAAATACAATACATATATGGAAACTGTGATATTTAGCTGTTTATTTCATTTTACTGCACATTTTCTATTTGTAAAACTTTCTTTTTGATTTTTTTTTTCTCTTTGCTGTCATACTTTGGGTATAGAAATTTTTTTTTGCAGGCTAGAAAATTATTCTATTTTTATTCTTGTGGTTGCTACCTGCAAATTGTGAGGAGCTATGTATCTGCTTATGGAGCTCCGGTGGCAAAGCTACTAAAAGGTCAGGCTGCTAACTAAAAGGTCAGCAGTTTGAATCCACTGGCCTCCCCTTGGAAACCCTATGAGGCAGTTTTACTCTGTCCTATAGGGTCGCTATGAGTTGGAATTGACTTGACAGCACAACAATGACAACATATATCTGCTTATTTTTTCTATAAATGTTGAAAACATATCAGCATCTATGTCTTTTATGTCTTTCTCTGCACAAAATGAGAAACCTAACATTCTTTATATTTACACTTTTCATAGCGTATTGGTTACCTATTGCTGTGTAAGGGTGTAGTGAAATCAGCTCCTTTATATGGCCTTTTGCCTTGGTTCTATGGAAAAACAACTTGGGATGTTTTTCCCCTAAGCCCTGTGGAGTTAGTTTTGCCCTAGTTTTCTACCCCGGAGGGTTTGTTACATTTTCTGCGTAAACTGTAAACAATTTGAGGTTTGATACTTTTTGTCTGGCCCTGAGCTGCAGCCTGCCCTGCGGTTGGTATGCATCTTGCAGGGATTGGTCAATATACTATGCAAATGAAGCAACTGTAGACTATGCAAGTGAAATTACTACAGCCTACTATGCAAATGAAGTGTCTGTGGCCTACCGAGAGGGGATTGGTCAGTTCCTGGCCCTGGTGGGAGGGCCATGCCTTGAAATTAACGAGGAGTTTGTGTATATATGTGGACAACCCCACAGAAGTTTTTCAGACGGGAAACAGGAAGAAGCAGAAATAAAAAAGGCAAGAGAGAGGAGAAAAGCAAGGAACACCCTAAAAGAGCTGTAACATAGGTCAAATGCTGTAACACTGAAGACAACGACAGGCCCAGAAGGGGCCCTACAGCAGAGCTGGTGGTGGCAGACAGCAGGGCCAAGAGGAGCCTGTCCCAAGGGGGCCGAGGGGAGCCCTGCATGGCAAAAATGAGTTGACAGAGCTGTCCTGCACCAGAGAAGCGAGATTTTGTCTGCACACTTCCTGATGCTGATCCTGAGTTATAGTCTGTTGATCCTGATCCTGAGTTGTACCTTGCTACTTTCTTAATAAACCACTTAACTGTAAGTATGGTCTGTGAGCTCTGTGTGGCCATTGCAATGGATGATCACACCCCGAAGAGAAGTAGAGAGTACTGTGGGATGGACAGCTGATGTCAGAATTGGTAGAAACATTACAGAGAGGAGGTGTGTGTGACCCCCACCTCATAGGGATTAGCCTTGGGCTGATCATGATTTGCATTATCCCCCCTAAAGTTAGACATGCTCCGATGCTACTACTCCCACCATTGCTCAAATGGTTTATTCCAAAATTTATCAGATTAAAGCAGCCTACATTTTTTATCTCACTGTGTCTGAGGATCAGGATTTCAGGAGTAGTTTAGCTGCGTGCATCAGGCTCAGAGTCTCTCACAAGACCACTTGAATCAAAGTGTCAGCTGGAGCAGCAGTTCTCTTACAGCTTGACTGGGAAAGGATCCACTTCCAAGCTCACTCACGTAGCTGCTGTTGTGTTCTCTCTGGCTGTTGGACAGAGACATCAGCTCCTTGACCTGAGAGCTTCTCTATATGGCAATTCACAACAGGAGGGTATGATTCCCTCAGAGTGAGCAATGGGGTTAGCAGGAGAGTCCAAGACGGAAGCCAGAGACAGGCCACCACATTTGCTAAATTCTACTCATCGATGGCACTGGGTTTTTACTCATTAGAAGTGAATCACCAAACCTTTTGTTGACCCAGGACAGGAACCATTCCCGAAGACAACTCATCAGACGCGGAAGGGACTGGACAATGGGTTGGAGAGAGATGCTGATGAAGAGTGAGCTACTGGTATCAGGTGGACACTTGAGACTGTGTTGGCGTCTCCTGTCTGGAGGGGAGATGGGAGGGTAGAGCGGGTTAGAAACTGGCAAAATGGTCACGAAAGGAGAGACTGGAAGAGCTGACTCATTAGGGGGAGAGTAAGTGGGAGTATGGAGTAAGGTGTATGTAAGTTTATATGTGACAGACTGACTTGATTTGTAAACGTTCACTTAAAGCTCAATAAAAATTATTAAAAAAAAAAAATGAATCACAAAGAGTCCCTGGGCAGCGCAAATGGTTAAGCACTTGATTACTAACCAAAAGGCTGGCGGTTCAAACCCACTCATAGGTGCCTTGGAAGATAGGCTAGCAATCTTCTCCCAATAGGTCACAGCCTTGAAAACCTTATGGAGCAGTTCTATTCTGCATACCTGGGGTCCCCATAAGTTGGATCAACTTAATGGCAACTAACCACAACAACATCATTCCTAAATGCTGCTGTTTCATAGTCCTGTGTGAAAACTATGAGCACAAGAAAACCCCCTACAGAAACTTTAACTCCTTAAAAGTGAATCACCAGACCCAGCTCACGTCCAAGGATATTACATAAAGTGTGAATACCAGGAGGTCAGGATCACTACGGACCATCTTGGAGACTGCCTACTTTACACAGTTAATATATACCATCATTTCTTCTTCTTTTTTTTTTTTTTTTGGCCAGAGTTATGTTGTTATAAGAAAGGAAGAAAGAATAACCGTAAGAAAAAATATTTTAAAAATAAAACAATATAAGTCAAATTTCCTGTTTTTTAGAAATAAAATCACAGACTACATGCGTAATTTTTAAAGTAAACTTAAAAGAGAGTTTCTTTTTTTTTTTTTTTTAATTGTCCTTGTTGTTTTGTCTTTCCTGAGTCCCTCTCTGGGACCCTAGAGTGTAAGCTCCTGTTACCTGAAACTGTCTGCTTGGGAGTTTCACCCTGTTTTGCAGGTAGGAGATTTGGGAAGAAGTTGACATGTGCTTCTGGAATCACTGGTATTTAAAAATAAATAAATAAACAGCTCTATGGATGTATAATTGATAAACAATAAGCTGTACAAAAAGTATAAAATTTGACATATGTATGCTCCTGTGGTACCATCACCACAATCAACGTAATGAATACCACCCCAAATACTTCCTCACACACTTCTGCAACCTCTTCCTTGCATTCTTCTTTCCTTCCCCCATCTGTCACTATATAATAGCTTGTACTTCTTAGAGTGTTTTATAAATGGAATCATATAGTCTGGGCCCTTTTTTGTCTGGCTTTTTTCATTTAGTATAACTAGTTTGTGTTTTACCCATGTTGTTGTGAGTATCAATAATACATTCCTTTTCCTGCTGAGTAGTATTTCATTGCTTGACATTCACAATTTGTTTATCCAGTCAGCTATTGATGTACATTTGGGTTGTTTCTAGTTCTGGGCTATTTTAAGTAAAGCTGCTATGCAAACCTGGTGGTGTAGTGGTTAAGTACTACAGCTGCTAACCAAAAGGTTGGCAGTTCAAATCCACCAGGTGCTCCTTGGAAACTCTATAGGGCAGTTTTACTCTGTCCTATAGGGTCGTTTTTTTAATAGGGTTGTTATATATCGGAATTGACTCAACGGCAACGGGTTAGGTTAGATTAGGTTTTGAACATTAATTTACAAGTCTTTGTATGGACATATATTTCTTTTTGTCTTGGGTAGATGCCTAAAAATGGAATAGCTGGATCATATGATAGATATACTTTTTGAGACACTGCTGATCTGTTTTCCAAAGTAGTCGTATTATTTAACATTTCCACAAGCAGTGTATGGGTGCTGTACCTCCTGCACATCCTCACCACCACTTGGTATGGTTACTATTTTAAATTTTAGCCATTCAGATAGATCTAATAATGTCAGATATGATATGCCTTTATGGTTTTTCTCTAATGACTAATGCTGTTAAGTATCTTTTCCTGTGCTTATTTTCCATCTGTAAACCTTCTTTGGTGACGTAATCAAATCTTTTGCTTATTTTTCTTTATTAGGTAGCTTATTTTCTAATTGTTGAGTTTTGAGAGTTTATACTCAGGATATAAGTCGTTTATCAGATACATGCTTTGCGAAGATTTTCTCCTGGTTGGTGGCTTGTTTTTTCATTCTCTTAAAAGTGCCTTTTCCAATAAAACTAGAAATCAATAACAGAAAAACTAGGGAAAAGAAATCAAATACTTGGAAAATGAACAATACCCTCCTGAAAAAACACTGGGTTATAGAAGACATCAAGGAGGGAATAAGGAAATTCATAGAATGCAACGAGAATGAAAATACTTCCTATCAAAACCTCTGGGACACAGCAAAAGCAGTGCTCAGAGGCCAATTTATATCGATAAATGCACACATACAAAAAGAAGAAAGAGCCAAAAGCAGAGAACTGTCCCTACAACTTGAACAAATAGAAAGTGAGCAACAAAAGAACCCATCAGGCACCAGAAGAAAACAAATAACAATTGAAAGAATTAACAAAGCCAAAAGCTGGTTCTTTGAAAAAATTAACAAAATTGATAAACCATTGGCTAGACTAACTAAAGAAATACAGGAAAGGAAACAAATAACCCGAATAAGAAACGAGAAGGACCACATCACAACAGAACCAACTGAAATTAAAAGAATCATTTCAGATTACTACGAAAAATTGTACTCTAACAAATTTGAAAACCTAGAAGAAATGGATGAATTCTTGGAAAAACACTACCTACCTAAACTAACACATTCAGAAGTAGAACAACTAAATAGACCCATAACAAAAAAAGAGATTGAAACGGTAATCAAAAAACTTCCAACAAAAAAGAGCCCTGGCCCGGACGGCTTCACTGCAGAGTTCTACCAAACTTTCAGAGAAGAGTTAACACCACTACTACTGAAGGTATTTCAAAGCATAGAAAATGACGGAATAGTACCCAACTCATTCTATGAAGCCACCATCTCCCTGATACCAAAACCAGGTAAAGACATTACAAAAAAAGAAAATTATAGACCTATATCCCTCATGAACATAGATGCAAAAATCCTCAACAAAATTCTAGCCAATAGAATCCAACAACACATCAAAAAAATAATTCACCATGATCAAGTGGGATTTATACCAGGTATGCAAGGTTGGTTTAATATCAGAAAAACCATTAATGTAATCCATCACATAAATAAAACAAAAGATAAAAACCACATGATCTTATCAATTGATGCAGAAAAGGCATTTGACAAAGTCCAACACACATTTATGATAAAAACTCTTACCAAAATAGGAATTGAAGGAAAATTCCTCAACATAATAAAGGGCATCTATGCAAAGCCAACAGCCAATATCACTCTAAATGGAGAGAACCTGAAAGCATTTCCCTTGAGAACGGGAACCAGACAAGGATGCCCTTTATCACCGCTCTTATTCAACATCGTACTTGAAGTCCTAGCCAGGGCAATTAGGCTACACAAAGAAATAAAGGGTATCCGGATTGGCAAGGAGGAAGTAAAGTTATCACTATTTGCAGATGACATGATCTTATACACAGAAAACCCTAAGGAATGCTCCAGAAAACTACTGAAACTAATAGAAGAGTTTGGCAGAGTCTCAGGTTATAAGACAAACATACAAAAATCACTTGGATTCCTCTACATCAACAAAAAGAACACCGAAGAGGAAATAACCAAATCAATACCATTCACAGTAGCCCCCAAGAAGATAAAATACTTAGGAATAAATCTTACCAAGGATGTAAAAGACCTATACAAAGAAAACTACAAAGCTCTACTACAAGAAATTCAAAAGGACATACTTAAGTGGAAAAACATACCTTGCTCATGGATAGGAAGACTTAACATAGTAAAAATGTCTATTCTACCAAAAGCCATCTATACATATAACGCACTTCCGATCCAAATTCCAATGTCATATTTTAAGGGGATAGAGAAACAAATCACCAATTTCATATGGAAGGGAAAGAAGCCCCGGATAAGCAAAGCATTACTGAAAAAGAAGAAGAAAGTGGGAGGCCTCACTCTACCTGATTTCAGAACCTATTATACAGCCACAGTAGTCAAAACAGCCTGGTACTGGTACAACAACAGGCACATAGACCAATGGAACAGAATTGAGAACCCAGATATAAATCCATCCACGTATGAGCAGCTGATATTTGACAAAGGCCCAGTGTCAGTTAATTTGGGAAAAGATAGTGTTTTTAACAAATGGTGCTGGCATAACTGGATATCCATTTGCAAAAGAATGAAACAGGACCCATACCTCACACCATGCACAAAAACTAACTCCAAGTGGATCAAAGACCTAAACATAAAGACTAAAATGATAAAGATCATGGAAGAAAAAATAGGGACAATGTTAGGAGCCCTAATACAAGGCATAAACAGAATACAAAACATTACCAAAAATGATGAAAAGAAACCCGATAACTGGGAGCTCCTAAAAATCAAACACCTATGCTCATCAAAAGACTTCACCAAAAGAGTAAAAAGACCACCTACAGACTGGGAAAGAATTTTCAGCTATGACATCTCCGACCAGCGCCTGATCTCTAAAATCTACACGATTCTGTCAAAACTCAACCACAAAAAGACAAACAACTCAATCAAGAAGTGGGCAAAGGATATGAACACACATTTCACTAAAGAAGATATTCAGGCAGCCAACAGATACATGAGAAAATGCTCTCGATCATTAGCCATTAGAGAAATGCAAATTAAAGCTACGATGAGATTCCATCTCACACCAACAAGGCTGGCATTAATCCAAAAAACACAAAATAATAAATGTTGGAGAGGCTGCGGAGAGATTGGAACTCTTATACACTGCTGGTGGGAATGTAAAATGGTACAACCACTTTGGAAATCTATCTGGCGTTATCTTAAACAGTTAGAAATAGAACTACCATACAACCCAGAAATCCCACTCCTTGGAATATACCCTAGAGAAACAAGAGCCTTCACACAAACAGATATATGCACACCCATGTTTATTGCAGCTCTGTTTACAATAGCAAAAAGCTGGAAGCAACCAAGGTGTCCATCAACGGATGAATGGTTAAATAAATTGTGGTATATTCACACAATGGAATACTACGCATCGATAAAGAACAGTGACAAATCTGTGAAACATTTCATAACATGGAGGAACCTGGAAGGCATTATGCTGAGCGAAATGAGTCAGAGGCGAAAGGACAAATATTGTATAAGACCACTATTATAAGATCTTGAGAAATAGTAAAAACTGAGAAGAACACATACTTTTGTGGTTACGAAGCGGGGAGGGAGGGACGGAGGGAGTGGGTTTTTTATTGATTAATCAGTAGATAAGAACTGCTTTAGGTGAAGGGAAAGACAACACTCAATACATGGAAGGTCAGCTCAATTGGACTGGACCAAAAGCAAAGAAGTTTCTGGGATAAAATGAATGCTTCAAAGGTCAGCGGAGTAGGGGCTGGGGTCTGGGGAACATGGTTTGCGGGGACTTCTAAGTCAATTGGCAAAATAATTCTATTATGAAAACATTCTGCATCCCACTTTGAATTGTGGCGCCTGGGGTCCTAAATGCCAACAAGCGGCCATCTAAGATGCATCAATTGGTCTCAACCCACCTGGAGCAAAGGAAAATGAAGAACACCAAGGTCACACGACAACTAGGAGCCCAAGAGACAGAAAGGGCCACATGAACCAGAGACCTACATCATCCTGAGACCAGAAGAACTAGTTGGTGCCCGGCCACAATTGATGACTGCCCTGACAGGGAGCACAACACAGAACTCCTGAGGGAACAGGAGATCAGTGGGATGCAGACCCCAAATTCTCATAAAAAGACCATACTTAATGGTCTGACTGAGACTAGAGGAATCCCGGTGGCCATGCTCCCCAGACCTTCTGTTGGCACAGGACAGGAACCATCCCCGAAGACAACTCATCAGACATGAAAGAGACTGGTCAGCGGGGGGGAGAGAGATGCTGATGAAGAGTGAGCTAATTATATCAGGTGGACACTTGAGTGTGTGTTGGCAACTCTTGTCTGGAGGGGGGATGGGAGGATAGAGAGAGAGGGAAGCTGGCAAAATTGTCACGAAAGGAGAGACTGAAAGGGCTGACTCAATAGGGGGAGAGCAGGTGGGAGTATGGAGTAGGATGTATGGAAACTTATATGTGACAGACTGATTGGATTTGTAAACGTTCACTTGAAGCTTAATAAAAGTTAATTAAAAAAAAAGTACCTTTTTAATTTTGAGGAAGTCCAATTTATCAATTTGTTCTTTTATGGGTCATGTTTTTGTGTCATATTTAAGAAATCTTGCCTAGCCCAATGTCACAGTTATATTCTATTACATTTTTCTGTAAGAGTTTTACAGTTGTTAAGTTTTACATTAAGTCTATGATTTACTTTGAGTCAATGTTTGTATATGGTATGAGGTATGTGTTGATCAAATTTCGTCATTTTTTTTGCACATGAATATCCAGTAGTCACAGCACCATTTTTTAAAAAGAACATCCTTTCTCCACTGCATTGCCTTTGGACATTTGTCAAAAAATAGCTCTCCATAGATGTATGGATTTATTTTGGGACTCTATAATCAACAATTTATCTATTTTCCGCTTTTAGTTCAAAACCATGTTCTTTTGATTACTCTAATTTATAATAACTCTTGAAATTAGGTAAGTGTTAGTATTCCAAATTCATTATTCTTTTGCAGCTTTTTTCTTTTTCTGTCTATGCTAGAGTTTTACATTTCTGTATGAAATTTATAAATTTAGATGGACAATTTCCTCAGAAAAAAAAAAAACTAAAAATCTGCTGGGGAGGTGGGGCCAAGATGGTGGAATAGACAGATGCTTCCGGTGAGTCTTCTTACAAAAAGACCCGAGAAAACAAGTGAAATGACTGTATTTATGACAAGCTAGGAGGCTTGAACATCAAAGGCAAAGTTAGAAAACAGGCTGAGAGGCAGGGGGAGGAAGAGATTGTTTAGAAGTGGAGAGGAGTTGCTGGACCTGAATCGCCGGGAGCCCTCAGGCACCATTCCCGGGAGCGGCTACAGCAGGCTGGTACTAGTGTTCAGCCACATTTTCCTCAGGGAGAAGCAGCCAGCCACACAGCCTACTCACACCTCCCAACCCAGAGAAGAATGGCACTCTCGACAAAAGCTAAGTACTTGTGTATATTTTACTGTGCCCTCCCCCCCAAGATGGCTTCAGTGGCTGTTAACTTCCCTGGGCCTGAGATAGGCGCTGCTGAGTACCTAGAGCCATCCTCTTGGCCTTGGAGAAGGAATAAATTTGCAACTGGGGGAAAAGATAATTTGCCAACTCCATTAACCCCAGGAGTTCTGGACAGAAGCAGCTCCTATCTGGGCGTAAACAGTCTGTGGACTTGGACTACCTTTCACCCCTGCACGGACCTGTATGGCCCTATTTCAGGATAATATGCCCTTGTTGGTAGACTGCAACTGCTTCAGTTGTGCAGTGGAGAGGTGTGTGTTTGATGTTTGACACCACTTTACCTATTAAACAGAGTCATCACCTACTTACATCAGGGGCCTAAGGACTGGTGGCTCCACTCAGGTCACCCTGCCACCCACAACAGGGGTCCAAGGATAACTGGCACCTCCCATTCCTTACAACCAAAAGCATTGTGTACCCATGGTCCATCTGTAGAACCATCCCACCTGTACACTCTAGGGAAGAGGGACGTGTTTCCTCAAAGACACTTGGGGGATGATTCTCAGCCCCTGCCTTGTTCAAAGCGTGACCCCCTGCTGCAAACAGATACCTGTACATACACCAATCACCCCTGCCTCTCTAAAACCATAGGACAGAGTCTGTACCACACACTTGATGAGCAGCTACCTGGACACCTGAGCTGAATCCATACAAGAAAAGTGAATGGACTCCTAGACTGATATACCTGATAACAGCTCTAGCCATCTGGTGACAGGAAGTCAGGGCTTCAAAGGTGAAAATAATCAAGCTAGCTCACGCAAGCAACCCATTTGGGTATATCAAAACAAAACAAAGCAATAAGCTAGAATACAGTAAGCAAACATAAAATAAGCTAATGTAATAACTTATAGATGGCTCAGAGAAAACAGTCAATATCAAATCACATAAAGAAACAGACCATGATTGCTTCAACAAGCTCTCAAAACAAAGAATCAAGGGATCTTCTAGATAAAAGTGCCTTCCTGGAGTTACCAGATGCAGAGTACAAAAGATTAATATACAGAGCTCTTTAAGAAATCAGGAAGGAGATCAGGCAACATGCAGAACAAGCCAAGGAACACACAGATAAAGCAGTTGAAGAAATTAAAAAGGTTATTCAGGAACATAATGAAAAATTTAATAAGCTGGAAGAATCCATAGAGAGACAGCAATCAGAAATTCAGAAGATTAACAATAAAATCACAGAATTAGACGACTCAATGGAAAGTCAGAGGAGCAGAATTGAGCAAGTGGAAGGCAGAATTTGTGAACTTGAAGGTAAAGCGCATGGCACCAATATATTTGAAGAAAAATCAGATAAAAGAATTAAAACAAATGAAGAAACCCTAAGAATCATGTGGGACTCTATCAAGAAAAATAATCTACAAGTGATTGGAGTACCAGAATAGAGAGGGATAACAGAAAATACAGAGAGAATTGTTGAAGATTTGTTGCCAGAAAACTTCCCTGATATGGTGAAAGATGAGAAGATATCTATCCAAGATGCTTATCGAACTCGACATACAGTAGATTTTTAAACGAAATTCACTGAGACATATTATAATCAAACTTGCCAAAACCAAAGATAAAGAGAGAATTTTAAGAGCAGCTAGGGATAAATGAAAAGTCATCTATAAAGGAGAGTCAATAAGAATAAGCTCAAAGTACTCAGCAGAAGCCATGAAGCAAGAAGGCAATGGGACAACTTATATAAATAACTGAAGGAAAAAAATGCCAGTCAAGAATCATATATCCAGGAAAACTGTCTCTCAAATATGAAGGTGAAATTAGGACATTTCCAGATAAACAGAAATTTAGGGAAATTGTAAAAACCAAACCAAAACTACAAGAAATACTAAAGGGAGTTCTTTGGTTAGAAAATCAATAATGTCAGGTATCAACCTAGTTCTAGAACACTGGACAGCACAATCAGATATCAACCCAGAGAGACAAATCACAAAAATAAATCAAGATAAAAAAACACTCAAAACAGGGAAACAGTGATGTTATTCTGTAAAAGAAGACAACATTAAAACAATAAAGACAGACTAAGAAATGTAGTCATAGATCTTTCATATGGAGAGGAAGACAAGGCGATATAAAGAAATAAAAGCTAGGTTTAAACTTAGAAACATGGGGGTAAATATTAAGGTAACCACAAAGGAGACAAACTATCCTACACATCAAAATAAAATACAAGAAAAGAATAGAGACTCAGAAGAAACAAAATCAACAACAACGAATAAGAGGAAAAGACAATATACAGAGATAAACTACTCCGCGCAAAAAATGAAATGGGAAAAAGGAACTGTCAACAACACACAAAAAAGACATCAAAATGACAGCACTAAATTCATACCTATCCATAATTACGCTGAATGTAAATGGACTAAATACACCAATAAAGAGACAGAGAGTGGCAGGATAGATTAAAAAAAAACATGATCTGTATATATGCTGCCTACAAGAGACAAACCTTAGACTTAGAGACACAAACAAACTAAAACTCAAAGGATGGAAAAAACTATATCCTGCAAAAAAACAATCAAAAAAGAAGAGGAGTGGCAATATTAATTTCTGACGAAATAGACTTTAAAGTTAAAACCATCACAAAAGATAAGGACGGACACTATATAATGAATAAAGGGACAATATACCAGGAGGATATAACCATATTAAATATTTATGCACCCAGTGACAGGGCTGCAAGATACATAAAACAACTCTAACAGCATTGAAAAGAGAGACAGGTCCACAACTCTAGTAGGAGACTTTAACACACCACTTTCGGTGAAGGACAGGACATCTAGAAAGAAGCTCAATAAAGACATGGAAGATCTAAAGGCTACAGTCAACCAACTTGACCACACAGGCATATACAGAACGCTCCACCCAACAGCAGTCAAATATACTTTCTTTTCTAGTCCACATGGAACATTCTCTAGAATAGACCACATATTAAATCATAAAGCAAGCCTTAGCAGAATCCAAAACACTGAAATATTATAATCATCTTCTCTGACCAAAAAACAAAAACCAAACCCACTGCCGTCGAGTCGATTCCAACTCATAGCAACCTTATAGGACAGAGTAGAACTACTCCATTGAGTTTCCAAGGAGCACTTAGCAGATTTGAACTGCCGACCCTTTGGTTAGCAGCCATAGCACTTAACCACTACACTGCCAGAGTTTCACTTCTCTGACCATAAGGCCATAAAAGTAGAAATCAATAACAGACAAAGCAGAGAAAAGAAATCAAACACTTGGATACCAAACAATACCCTGTTAAAAAAAATATAGAAGACATTAAGGATGGAATAAAAAAATTCATAGAATCTAATGAGAATGAAAACACTTCCTATCAGAATCTTTGGCACACAGTGAAAGCAGTGCTCAGAGGTCAATTTATATCAATTAATGCACACTTACAAAAAAGAAGAAAGGGCCAAAATCAAAGAATTATCCTTACAACTTGAACGAATAGAGAGCAACAAAAGAAACCCTCAGGCACCAGAAGAAAGCAAATAATAAAAATCAGAGCAGAATTAAATGAAGTAGAAAACAGAAAAACAGTTGAAAGAGTTAACAAGACCAAAAGCTGGTTCTTTGAAAACATCAACAAAATTGATAAACCACTGGCCAAACTCACAAAAGAAAAACAGGAGAGGAAGCAAATAACTGGAATAAGAAATGAGAGGGGCAATATTACAACAGACCCAACTGAAATTAAAAGAATCATATCAGATTACTATGAAAAATTGTACTCTAACAAATTTGAAAACCTAGAAGAAATAGATGAATTCCGAGAAACACACTACCTACCTAAACTAACACAAACAGAGGTAGAACAACTAAATAGACCCATAACAAAAGAAGAGATTGAAAAGGTAATCAAAAAACACCCAACAGAAAAAAAAGCCCTGGTCCGGACTGCTTCACTGCAGAGTTCTACCCAACTTTCAGAGAAGAGTTAATACCACTACTACTCAAGGTATTTCAGAGCATAGAAAAGAACAGAATACTCCCAAACTCCTTCTCTGAAGCCAGCACATCCCTGATACTGAAACGAGGTAAACACACCACAAAAAAAGAAAATTAGAGACTTATATCCCTCATGAACTTAAATGCAAAAATCCTCACCAGGCATGCAGGGATGGTTCAGCATTAGAAAAACAATTAATGTAATCCATCATATAAATAAAACAAAAGACAAGAATCACATGATTTTATCAATTGATGCAGAAAAGTCGTTTGACAAAGTTCAATACCCATTCATGATAAAAACTCTCAGCAAAATAGGAATAGAAGGAAAATTCCTCAACATTATAAAGGGCATTTATACAAAGCCAATAGCCAACATCATCCTAGATGGAGAGAGTCTGAGAGCATTCCCCTTGACATCAGGAACCAGACAAGGATGACCTTTATCCCCACTCTTATTCAACAGTGTGCTGGAAGTCCTAGCCAGAGCAATTAGGCTAGATAAAGAAATAAAGGCATCCAGATTAGAAAGGAAGAAGTAAAAGTATATCTATTTACAGATGACATGATCTTATACACAGAAAACCGTAAAGAATCCTCAAGAAAACTACTGAAACTAATAGAAGAGTTCAGCAGAGCATCAGGATACAAGATAAACCTAAAAAATCAGTTCGATTCCTCGACACCAACATAAAGAACATTGAAGAGGAAATCACGAAATCAATACCATTTACAGTAGCCCCCAAGAAGATAAAATATTTAAGAAGAAATCTTTCCAGAAGTGTAAAAGACAAAGAAAATGGCAAGACGCTACTGCAAGAAACCAAAAGAGACCTACATAAGTGGAAAAACATACCTTGCTCATGGGTAGGAAGGTTTAACATTATAAAAATGTCTATTCTACCAAAAGTGATCTATAGATATAATGCAATTCCAATCCAAATTCGAATGGCATTTTTTAATGAGATGGAGAAACAAATCACCAACTTCATATGGAAGGGAAAGAGGCCCCGGATAAGTACAGCATTACTGAAAAAGAACAAAGTGGGAAGCTTCACTCTATCTGATTGTAGGACCTATTATACTGCTACAGTAGTCAAAACATCCTGGTACTTGTACAACAGATACATGGACCAATGGAACGGAATTGAGAATCCAGACATAAATTTATCCACGTATGAGTGGCCGATATTTGACAAAGGCCCAAAGTCAGTTAAATGGGGAAAAGACAGTCTTTTTAACAAATGGTGCTGGCATAACTGGATATCTATCTGCAAAAATATGAAACAAGACCCGCACCTCAAGCCATGTGCAAAAACGAACTCAAAATGGATCAAAGACCTAGATATAATTTCTAAAACAATAAAGATCATGGAAGAAAAAATAGGGACAACGTTAGGAGCCCTAATACATGGCATAAACAGTATACAAAACATTACAGACAGTACAGAAGAAAGACTAGATAAGTGGGAGCTCCTAAAAATCAAACACCTATGCTCATCCAAAGACTTCACAAAAAGAGTAAAATGATTAGCTACAGACTGGGAAAAAGTTTTCAGCTATGACATTTCTGATCAGCGCCCTATCTCTTAAATATACATGATACTGCAAATACTCAACTACAAAAAGACAAATAACCCAATTAAAAAATGGACAAAGGGTATGAACAAACATTTCACTAAAGAAGACATTCAGTAGTGAACAGATACATGAGAAAATGCTCACGATCTTTAGCCATTAGAGAAATGCAAATCAAAACTACAGTGAGATTCCATTTCACCCCAAAAAGGCTGGCATTAATCCAAAAAACACAAAATAATAAATGTTGAAGAGGTTGTGGAGAGACTGGAACACTTATACACTGCTGGTGGGAATGTCAAATGGTACAACCACTTTGGAAATCAATTGGCTCTTCCTTAAAAAGCTAGAAATAGAACTACCATATGATTCAGCCATCCCACTCCTTGGAATATGTCCTAGAGAAATAAGAGCCTTTACACGAACAGATATATGTACACCCATGTTCACTGCAGCACTGTTTACAATAGCAAAAAGATGGAAGCAACCAAGATGCTCATCAATGAATGAATGGATAAATAAATTATGGTATACTCACACAATGGAATACTACGTATCATTAAAGAACAGTAATGAATCTGTGAAACATTCATAACATGGAGGAACCTTGAAGGCATTATACTGAGTGAAATTAGTCAGTTGCAAAAGGACAAATATTTTATGAGACCATTATTATAAGGACTCGAGAAATAGTTTTAACATGGAAGAAAATATTCTTTGATGGTTATGAGACAGGGGAGGGAAGAAGGGAGGGAGGAGGTATTACTAATTAGGTAGTAGGTAAGAACTATTTTAGGTGAAGGGAAAGACAACACATAGGACAGGAGAGGTCAGCACAACTGGACTAGCCAAAAGCAATGAAGTTTCCTGAATAAACTGGATGCTTCAAAGGCCAGTGTAGCAGGGGTGGGCTTTAGGGGACCATGGTTTTAGGGGACATCTAAGTCAAGTGGCATAATAAAATCTATTAAGAAAAATTCTACAACCCACTTTGGAGAGTGGCATCTTAACGCTAGCAAGCAGCCATCAATGGGTCTCAACCCACCTGGAGCCAAGGAGAATGAAGAACACCAAAGACAAAAGGTAATTATGAGCCCAAGAGACAGAAAGAGCTGCATAAACCAGAGACTACGTCAGTCTGAGACCAGAAGAACTAGATGGTGCCCGGCTACAACCAATGACTGTCCTGACAGGGAACACAAAACAGAACCCCTGACGGAGCAGGAGAGCAGTGGGATGTAGACCCCAAATTCTCATAAAAAGACCAGACTTAATGGTCTGACTGAGACTGGAAGGACCCCAGTGGTCATGGTCCCCAGACCTTCCCTTAGCCTAAGACAGGAACCATTCACAAAGCCAGCTCTTCAGACAGGGATTGGACTGGACTATGGAATAGAAAATGGTACTGGTGAAGAATGAGCCTCCTGGATCAAGTAGACACATGAGACTATGTTGGTATCTCCTGTCTGGAGGGGAGGTGAGAGGACAGAGGGGGTCAGAAGCTGGCCAAATGGACATGAAAAGAGAAAGTAGAGGGAAGGAGTGTGCTGTCTCATTAGGGGGAGAGCAATTCAGAGTATATAGCAAGGTGTATATAAATTTTTGTATAAGAGACTGACTTGATTTGTAAATTTTCACTTAAAGCACAATAATAATAATAAAATCTGCTGGGATTTTGATTGAGATTGCATTGAAACCATAGGTCAATTTGGGAGAAAATGACATCTTAACAACATTGAGTTTTTCAACCCACAGACAAGGAATATTTCTCCACTTATTTAGGTCTTTGTTCCTCTATATGTAATGTCTCTTGTTCATTTGGCTGCTTTTAAGATTTTCTCTTCATCACTGGGATTGAACAATTCAGTATGTGTTTTGGTGTAGTTTTCTTTTTATTTATTATTTGGTGCTTTGAGCTTCTTGGATTGGTAGGTTTACAGTTTTCCTTAAGTCTAGAAAATTTGAGCCATTATTTCTTCAAATGTTTTTTTCTGTCTCCCTGCTTCTCTGGGGACTTCAAATATGTACATATTAAGCTGCTTGAAATTGTTCCATAGCTCACTGGGGCTGTTTTCATTATTGAAAAATTATTGTTTCTCTGTACCCTTTTAGAAAGTTTCTATAACTATGGCTTCAAGTTTACTAATCTTTTCTTCCAAAATATCTAATCTGTCAGTAATCCTTCAGATGTATTTTTCATCTCAGATATTGTAGTTTTTGTCTCTAGAAATTCTATTCTATTTGGATCTTTTTATATCTTTTACATCTCTACTTAACGTTTAGAACATACGGAATACAGTTATAATAACTGCTTTAGTGTTCTCTTGGGCTATGCTAGCGTTTCATCTGTTCTGGATTAGATTCGAATGGTTGATTATTCTCATCTAGTTTGATTACTAGGCTACTTCTGTTGTCTTTTTGAATCCCTGTAATTTGATTGGATAGCAGACATTGTGAATTTTACGTTTTTGGGTGCTGGATATTTTTCTATTTCTGTAAATATTCTTGAGCTTTGTTCTAGGATGCAGTTATGTTACTTGTAAATAAATTAATCCTTTTGGTTCTTGCTTTTATGATTTGTTAGGTGGTTCTGGAGTTTAGGGCTTGGGTTTAGAGTTTCAATGGTTATGGTTCAGGGTTCAGTGTAAGCCTTCTTATTTTCCTCTACTGAGGCAAAATCTTCCTGAATACCCAATTTCCCATAAGTTATTAATTTTTCCCATCTGGCTGGTGGGGAAAAGTATTGTTCCAGGTAATGCCTAGTGATCACACAACTTTGTCTCTTACCCTTTCACATAGTTTTTCTCTGGTCTCAATTTCTTCACATGCGTGTGCTGATCAATACTCTGCTGAATATTCAAGGGAAATCCTCTGCAGATCTTTGGGGTTCTTGCTTTTTGCAGCTCTCTTCTCTAGTACCCTGAACTATAAAGTCTAGACTACTTGGTCTGCCTGTACTCTCAGCTCTTTCTCCTCTATTCAGATAGTCCTCTGGGCTTTACCTCAGTTCCTCCTCTCTGTACAATGGCTTGGAAGGCCTCCTCAGGCAGTAATCTGGAGCAAACATAGGGCTCATAGTTTAGTTCCTGCTTCTCAGGGATCACTATCCTTCATTGCTTGATGCCCAGTGTCTTGATAACTACTGATTTATGTATTTTTTTCTGTTCTTTTCTTTCTTCTTTCTTTTCTTTTCAGCAGAAAGATAAATATCACTCCTGTTACTCAACCTTGACCATAGTGGAATTCCAAGAGTTTCTTCTTCATAACTGTTTGTTCATTTTTCACATTTCCATTACCCCATTCATCTCTCAGCATTTTCCATTGGCTAATTTTAGATTATTATTCTCTCTGTTACATTATTTCTGTTTCCTCTGGCATAGATTGTTATGATGTCCTTATTTCATAGTGCTTGTGTTTCTCAGGTATCTCGCAATCTTTTCTTGGACTTAGTTTTATTCTCTGGAGCTATTAGTTAATACCTAACAATGGGAAGAAGTGAAGGATAGAGCCTTAATAACCTGTACATAGATCAAGAGGCAGTTGTTCGGACAGAACAAGGGGATACTGCAGGGTTTAAAGTCAGGAAAATGTGTGCATCAAGATTATATCCTTTCACCATACGTATCCAATCTGTATGCTGAGCAAATAATCCAAGAAGCTGGACTATATGAAGAAGAATGGGGCATCAGGATTGGAGGAAGACTCATTAACAACCTTGCTTGCTGAAAGTGAAGAGGACTTGAAGCACTTACTGATGAAGATCAAAGACCACAGCCCTCAGTATGGATTACACCTCAGCTTAAAGAAAACAAAAATCCTCACAACTGGACCAATAAGCAACATCATGATAAATGGAGAAAAGATTGAAGTTGTCAAGAATTTCATTTTACTTGGATCCACAATCAACACCCATGGAAGCAGTAGTCAAGAAATCAAGATACATTTCATTGGGCAAATCTGCTGCAAAAGACCTCTTTAAAGTGTTGAAAAGCAAAGATGTCACCTTGAAGACTAAGGTGCACCTGACCCAAGCTATGGTATTGTCAATCACCTCATATAAATGTGAAAGCTAGGCAATGAATAAAGAAGACTGAAGAAGAATTGACGCCTTTGAATTGTGGTGTTGGCAAAGAATAATTTATATACCATGGACTGCCAAAAGAACAAACAAATCTGTCTTGGAAGAAGTACAACCAGAATGCTCCTTTAAAGCAAGGATGGAGAGACTATATCTTACATACTTTGGACATGTTGTCAGGAGGGATCAGTCCCTGGAGAAGGACATCATGCTTGGTAAAGTACGGGGTCAGTTGAAAAGAGGAAGACCCTCAATGAGATGGACTGATACAGTGGCTACAACAGTGGGCTCAAGCATAACAACACCTGTGAGTATAGCACAGGACTGAGCAGTGTTTCGTTCTGTTTATATAGGGTTGCTATGAGTTGGAACCGACTTGACAGCACCTAAAAATAACATATGTTTCTCCAGTGCATAGATGGGAGGGCCTCATGGAAGAGTACCCCTTGTTTTGCAATCTGGGGTCAGTCATACCTTGTTTTTCCCTAGAGAGTCTCCTAGAAGATCCACCCTAGGCACTATTCTACCCTGTTCTTATCAGCGACAGCTACATTCTGAGGTGGACCAACACTAGATCATTTTTCTATTGACTGCTTGACCTACAACCAGTTTCCACTGCTGCCCTGATGAAACGTAGATTCCTTTGGCTGGCACTGTTGGTTTCCTGACACAACAGTGTAGCATTAGAAATGACCTGCTCAGAGCAAGGTAGGGGAGAAGGAAGGATATGACTAGAACTATATTCCCAAGTCCATCAAGCCCATCTCCCATCTGTAGTTCCTGGCTGTCATGGGTTGAATTATGTCCCCCCAAAAATGTGTGCATCAACTTGATTAGGCCATGATTCTCAGTATTCTGTAGTTGTCCTCCATTTTGTGATTTTAATTTTATGTTAAGAGGATTAGGGTTGGATTATAATACCACCCTTACTCAGGTCACCTCCCTGATCCAATGTAAAGGGAGTTTCCCTGGAGCGTGGCCTGCACCATCTTTTCGCTTTCAAAAGATAAAAAGGAAAGCGAGGTAAGCAGACAGTTGGGGACCTCACACCACCAAGAAAGCAGCGCCAGGAGCAGCGTGTGTCCTTTGGACATGAGGTTCCTGCACTGAGATGCTCCCAGACCAAGGGAGGAGACTGGTGACAACGATCTTTCTCCAGAGCCAACAGAGAGAGAAAGGCTTCCCCTGGACCTGGTGCCCTGAATTTGGACTTCTTGCCTACTGGACTGTAAACTTCTCTTAGTTAAAGCCACCCACTTGTGGTATTTCTGTTATAGCAGCACTAGATGACTAAGACATTCGCCCTCTCCCATCTCAGGCCTACTCACATCCAGACCCTACACCTTTTGCCTACTTGAAATGATGTTTGTGCCAGCTGCTGAGCATCTCTAAGACTGGTCCGTCACCATATTTCATGTTACATCCTGAAGGTTGGGTTTGGGAAAAATGCCCAGCAGCTTCCACTTATTCTTCATCTTACTCAGACTTGCTTTTTCTTTTGCAGATAACTTAATTATCTAACTATATGATTCTCTGGAATTGTAATTTTAAACTTTTATTCATGATTCCAGGCTTCAATGGTAATCAGCAGGTTGAGAGTATTTCAATTAGAAAAAATCAAATTAATTCTTTTTTTTTTTTTTTTAATAAGGAGGAAAAACTACTTATTCTTTACTCTTGGGAAGTACAAATTAGGTGGAATTCTTAAAATGAAAGGGACAATTATATCTCCCTCATCTATTTCATCCTCATGCCCCTCCCCCCCTCCTTTTCTGCTCTCTAAAGCCCAAGAAATTACTAGGGAAAGAAATCATTCCACATTTTATATTCCCCACTGAAGTTCTGCCGTAAATCATGCCCTTGGCATGGCTTATAGCTTAGAATACAAAGTTCTTTAAAGTAGCATGTTGGTATTAGATTTTAGGAGATAATAGGTGATGCCTTAGTTTTATTTATCTCATATTGATCATGGTCTCATTAAAAGGATGAAGGAAGCGGAACAGAATGTTTTTCCCTCTATCATCCCTCTCTTGTAGTTACCTATTCAAGCTTCAATCTACATGGGTTTTCCCTTATCAGGTATTTATTATGTTAGAATGTGTTTAATAAAATCTTAAAATTTGTCTCAAACATGAATTTCTAAGAATGCATGCAGAGTTCTGATTAGTTCAATCAAGGTATGTTTTAAGAAGGTCATATTCTTCACTTTCACAATTAAATTCAGAAACGGGAACCACTGGTGGAAAAGGTGGGAAAATTCTGGCTCAGACAGTTAAGTGCTCAACTACTAGCTGAAAGATTAGTGGTTTAAACTCACCCAGAGAGAGTTCTGGTGATGTTCTTCTGAAAGATCACAGCCTTGAAAACCCTATGGAGGAGGGGGAGCCAACACGGTGCCCTAGATTAACACACCATGCCATTCCTCTGCAGCAAAACCCTGAAAAACTAAGTAAAACAGATACAAATTGTCAATCCTGGAGCCCTAAGCATCAAATGAAGGAATAAAGAACTAGCTCAAACACTGAATGGAAGAATAAACTGATGGGAAACAGAGAAGAAGGAGAGATATGGAGTACAGGCCCCCTGCCAACTAACACAGCATAGCTTCAGCATCTTGGAACACAGCCAGCAACGACTCAAGACAAGGAGTACAGGAAGGCAACTTCACAGAGCTCCCAAAAAGGGACAGAGCAACCAGTAACCAGAGAAACACACTTTCCCATCCCTCACCCTTCTGATGAGTTGAAGCAAGAACCCCCCTTCCCATCCCAGCAGCTCTCACCACTGGGGTCCACAATAGGAGGCCCCTCCCAGCCCACCCCACCCCTGCCACCACATGGCTTTTTTTTTCCTACTTCTTTATTCCTTTCATTTCTTCCTACCACCTAGCCCCCTGTGCCACCTCTCTCCTTTCCTGCTAGTCTCTGCTGCATCACCATGGCCAGAGAACCAGTGGCCTGCTGCAGACCTGGGTCCACCTCGTTCCCACCCACCAGCTACCTCCATGCCACCATTTTTGTTTGTTTGCTTTGTTTTTCTTTTTTTCCTTTATTCCTTCTTTTTCTCCTTTCCACCTAGCCCCATATGCCACTTACCCCCTTTCCTGTCACCATGTCCTCCCAACACACTGCCATTTTTTTTCTTTTCTTTCATTTATTTCTCCTTACCACCAGCCCCCAGGTCCATCCCACCCCACATGACCCCCACCATGATGCCATTTTTTTCTCTCTTTTTAATTATTATTATTTTTCTTTTTATTTCCTTTTCTTTCTCTCTCACACCTAGTCCTGTACACCACCTGCCCTCTTTCCCTCCGGTCCCTGCCATGCCATTATGGCTATAGAGCCACCGAAAGCTGCTGCCCCAGGTCCGCCCTACCCCAATTCATTGGCCTCCACTACGCTGCCATTTTTTTTCCTTTCTTTCTCCCACCTAGCCCTGAACGTCACCTCCCCTCCCTTCCCACCATATTCATTCCACCCCCTTTCTGGTCCCCACCGTGACACCATGTTTCATCTCTTTTAAATTATTTCTTTGTTTCTTTCTTTGTTTCTATTTCTTACTTTTCTGTTTCCCACCCAGCCCTGTATGCCAACTACCCCACTTCCCACCAGCCCCCACCATACTGCTGTGGCTAGAAAGCCAACAACATGCTGGAACCCAGGGTCGGTCCCACCCCCACCCGCCAACTCCCATCCCAATGCCATTTTTTTCTTTCTCACTCCAACACAGCTATGTATGCCACCTCTCTCCCCTTTGTCATCATACCCTGCCATGCCACCACAACTAGAGAGCCACCAGCATGCTGGCCCGCTGCTGCCCTGGGTCTGTGCTGCCCTCACCTCCAGGCCTCCATTGCACCATCATTTTTTTTTTTCTGTTTTTCCTTTTATCCTCCCACCTAGCCCCGTACATCACCTCCCTTCTATTCCCACCAACACCTGGATCCTTGCTCCCCCTCTGCCTTCGTTAGCCACCATTCTTTTCTTTTTCTTCCTTTTCCTTCTCCCTCCCACCTAGCCCCATATGCCACCTCCCCCCTTCCCACCAGCCCCCACCATGCTACTGCAGCTAGAGAGACACCACCCCACCACCCTGGGTCTGCCCCACCATAATTCACCAGCCTCCACCACACCACCATTTTTTTCTCTTTTCTTTTCTTCCTTTTCTTTCTCTTTCCCACATAGCACTGTATGACACCACCCCTTCCCACCAGACCCTGTTGAACCACTGTGGGTAGAGTGCCACTGGCACACCAGCCCACCAATGCCCTGGGTTTTCCTCACCCCCACCCACTGGCCCTTACAACACAGCCATTTTTTTTCAATTGCTTTTTTTGTCTTTCTCCCTCCCACCTAGCCCTGTACACCACCTCCCCATCTTCCCACTGGACCTGCTGCACTGCCAGGGATACAGCATCCAGGTGCACAGGCCCGCTGCTACAGTGGCCCACACTGCCCCTCCCCTCCCACCACATGACCAGCTTCTGAACAGCGGAAAGTGAGCCCCTACCACACCCCATGAGACAACCCTGCCCATCTGGTGAGGGGTTGTAAACACTCCACACAACTGAACCAACGTCAGGAGGCAGACGACACCCGACCAGTCTGCCCTCAGTCACTTCACCAAAACAGTGTACACAGAAGTGAACTTGCCCTGCCTGCTGTTGTCCTGCCCTCCCAGACAAGGTGATGAGAGCTACTGTGCCCACAGATAAACAAACAGCAAAGCACACCTGGCTGGCCCAACCTGACATATCAAAACAAAACAAAAAAGCAGGATGAAACAAACAAACATACAATCAATAAATAATGTCTTAATGTCTCAGAATGGAAACCCTGGTGGCTTAGTGGTTAAGAGGTACATCTGCTAACCAAAAGGTCAGCAGTTCAAATCCAGCAGGCACTACTCGGAAACTGTATGGGGCAGTTCTACTCTGTCCTATAGGGTCACTATGAATCAGAATCAACTCAATGGCAGTGGGTAATGTCTCAGAGACAAAAGACAATATCAAACCATATTTAAAAAAAAAAAAAAACAGGCCAAAACGGCTCCAGCAAGTGACCAAAATAAAGAAAGAGATAACATTCTGTTAGAAGAAATGCCAGTGTAATTACCTGATATAGAATTCAAAAGACTAATATTTAGGAATCTCCAAGAGATTAGGAAAGAGGTCAAGGAAAACAGACAAAACCAAAGAAAAAAATAGACAAAATTCTGGAAAACACAGACAAAACCAACAAAAACATAGCTAAAATCAAGGAAAACACAGACAAAGCAATAGAAGAATTCAGGAAAATAATACAAGAACAAAACATCAAAATAAACAGTTAGAAATCATACAAAAATAGCAACTAGAAATCCAAAAGACAAACAAAAAAAATTCAGAAACGGAGAACTAAATAGAAGGTTTTAGAAGTAAATTTGAAACAATGGAAGACAGTACTAGTGAGATTAAGACAAATCCATGGATGCCACTTTGAAAAAAAAAATCAGAGAAAAGAATGAAGAAAACCTAAGAATTATGTGGAACACAATCAACAGCAAAATTTGCACATGATCGGAGTTCCAGAACAGGGGGAGAAAATGGAAAACACAGAGAATAAAGTTGAAGACTTGGTGGTAGAAAACTTCCCAAATATCATGAAAGATGAAAAGCTGACTATCCAAGAAGCTCAAGGAACCCCAGATAGCATAGACCACAAAAGAAAGGCACCAAGACATATGATAATCATACTTGCCAAAACCAAAGACAAAAAAAGAAGCCTGAGAGCATCTCAAGAAAAATAAAAAGTCAAATACAAAGGGAAACAATAAGACTAAACTCTGAGTACTAGGTAGAACCTATGCATGCAAGAAGGCAATGGGATGACACATAAAACCTTGAAAGACAGAAACTGCCAATCAAGAAAAATATATCCTGCAAAACTCTCTGTCAAATACAATGGTGAAATCAGGACATTTCCAGAAAAACAGAAATTAACGAAATTCATAAAAACCAAACCAAACTTACAAGAAATACTAAAGGGAGTCCTTTGCTTAGAGACCCAACGACATCAGACAACAATCAGAATCTAAGACATAGGACAGCATCAGCCAGATACCAACCTAGGTAAAGAACTCTCAATAATAAAGCAAACCTGAAAGACTTAAAACAGTAAACAGAGACATCAACTGTAAATGATGACAATGCCAAAACAATAAAAGCAGGAATAAATGGTATAGGTACAGAACTTCCAAATGGAAGGGAAGTTAAAGAGATATCAAGTAAGAAAAACTGATTTAAACTTAGGAAGATAAGGGTAAATTTCAAGGTAACCACAAAGAAAGCTACCAAACTTGCCCATCAAAATAAAAAGAAGAAAAACATAAAGACTCAGTAAACAAAAATCAGTAAAAGGAAAAGTAAGGGGAAAAAATACTTAGAAACTGAATAACTCCTTGCTTAAAAACAAAGGAATCAAAAATTTTCTAGAATCAAATGAGAATGAAAACACACCATACCAAAACCTTTGTGACACAGCAAAGGCAGTGCTCAGAGGTCAATTTATAGCAATAACTACACACATCAAAAAGAGGAAAAGGCCAAAATTAAAACGTTAGCCCTACGACTTGTACAAATAGAAAGAGAACAGCAAAAGTAGCCCACAGACACCAGAAGAAAGGAAATAATAAAGGTTAGAGCAGAAATAAATGAAATAGAGAACAGGAAAACAGAAAGAATCAACAAGACCAAAAATTTGTTTTTTGAAAAGATCTACATGATTGAAAAACCATTGGCCAAACTGAAAAAGGAAAACAGGAAAGGGGGCAAATAACCCAAATAAGAAATAAGATGGGGGACATTACAACAGACCCAACTGAAATAAAAAGAATCATAAGAGAATACTATGAAAAATTGTACTCCAAGAAATTCGAGAACCTAGAGAAATTGAAAAAAAATTCTAGAAACTCACTATCTACCTAAATCCACAGAAACTGAGACAGAAAATCGAACAGACCCATAACAAGAGAAGAGATGGAAGAGGTAATTTAAAAAAAAAAAAAAAACTCCCAACAACAAAAAAAGAAAGCCTTGACCCAAATGGCTTCATTGGAGAATTCTACTAAACACTCAGAGAGGAGCTCACACAAGTGCTACTCAAACTATTTCAGAGCATAGAAAAGGAAGGAGTACTCCTGAATTCATTCTATGAAGCCAGCATAATTGTGATACCAAAGCCAGGCAAAGACACCACAAAAAAAGAAAATTACAGACCAATATCTCTCATGAATATAGTTGCAAAAATTCTCAACAAAATTCTAGCCAATAGAATTCAGCATCATATCAAAAAATAATAGACCACAACCCAGTGGAATTTATACCATGTGTGCAAGGATGGTTCAACATTGTATCAATCAACATAATCTCTAATAGCTAATAATCAACATAATCGAAAAGAAGAAAGGAATCACATAATCATCTCAATCGAGGTAGAAAAGGCATTTGACAAAGTCCAACACCCAGTCTTGATAAAAACTCTCAATAAAATAGGAATGAAAGGGAAATTCCTCAACATAATAAAGGGCATCTATACAGAACCAACAGCCAGCATCAATCTCAATGGAGAGATGCTGAAAGCATTCCACCTGAGAATGGGAACAAGGCAAGGATGCCCTTTTTCACCACTCCTGTTTAATATTGTTCTGGAAGTCTTATCAAGAGCAATAAGAAAAAAAAAAAAGAAAGGGCATCCATGTTGGAAAGGAAGAAGTAAAACTATCCCTAGTAACAGATGATAATGATACTATATATAGAGCACTCTAAAGATTCCACAAGAAAATTACTGAAACTCATCAAAAGATTCAGCAGAGTACCAGGACACAAAATTGACATACAAAAATCAGTTGGATTCCTGTACACCAACAAAGAGAACTTTGAATAGGAAATAAGGAAAACAATACCATTTATAATAGCTCTTAAAAAGATAAAATACTTAGGAATAAATCTAACCAGGTATGTAAAATTCCCATACAAACAAAACTACAAAACACATTAAAAGAGACCTAAATAATGGAAAAACATACCATGCTTATGGAGAGGAAGACTCAACACTGTGAAAATGTCAATCCTACCCAAAGCAGTCTACAGATATAATGCAATCATGATCCAAATTCCAACAGAATTCTTTAACAAAATGGAAAAACTAATCATCAGCTTTACATGGAAAGGAAAGAGGCCCTGGATAAGCAAAGCGTCATTGAAGAAAAACAATGAAGTAGGAGGCCTCACACAATCTGATCTTAAAAAAAATTAAACAGCCATGGTAGTCAAAATAGCAGATACTGGTACAACGACAGACATATAGGCCAATGGAACAAAATTGAGAGCCCAGATGTAAATTCATTCATCTATAGTCAGCTGATATTTGACAAAGGCCCAAAGTCAATTAAAAAGGGAAAAGACAGCCTTTTTAACAAAGGATGCTGACAAAAATGGATTCCACCTGTAAAAAAAAAAAAAAAGAAACAGGACCCATACCTCACACCATACACAAAAGCTAACTCAAAATGGATCCAAGACCTAAATATAAAACCTAAAACTATAAAGATCATGGAAGAAAAATTAGGGACAATGCTAGAGGCCCTAATACACGGCATAAAGGGAGTACAAACCATAACTAACAATGCACAAACACCAGAAGAGAAACTAGATAGCTGGCAGCTCCTAAAAATTATACACTTATGCTCATCAAAAGACTTCACCAAAAGACTAAAAAGAGAACCTACAGACTGGGAAAAAATTTCTGGCTACGACATATTGGACAGGTGTCTAGTCTCTAAAATCGATAGAATACTTCAACACCTCAATAACAAAAAGGCAATCCAATTTAAAAATGGACGAAGGATATGAACAGACACCTCACCAAAGAATACATTCAGGAGGCTATCAGACACCTGAGGAAATGCTCGCAATTATTATCTATTAGAGAAAACCAAATCGAAACTACAATGAGATATTATATAACTGAGACATTACTAGTACTAAAAAACAAAAACAGAAAACAAATGTTGGAGACATTGCTGGGTGATTAGAATTCTTATGCACTGCTGGTGGGAATGTAAAATCATACAACCACTGTGGAAAATGATATGGTGCCCCTTAAAGAGCTAGAAATAGAAATATCGTACATTCCAGCAACCTCACTTCTAGGAATATACCCTAGGGAAACAAAAGCCATCACAAGAATAGACACACGCACACCCATGTTCATTGCAGCATTATTCACAATAGTAAAAAGATGGAAAAAAAATCTAAGTGCCCATCAACAGACGAATGGATTAAAAAATTATGGTACATATACACAGTGGAATGCTACTCAACTATAAAGAACAATGATGAATGAGTGAAACATCTCACGACATAGAAGAATCTGGAGGGAATTATACTGAGTGAAATAAGTCAACCACAAAAGCACAAATATTGAATGAGACCACTATTATAAAAATCCAAGAAAAGGTTTACACACAGAAAAAAACAATCTTTGATGGTTATGAAGGAGGGGAGGGGTGGAGAGGGGGAATCACTAGCTAAATAGTAGACGTGTTAACTTTGGTGAAAGAAAAGACAAAACACAATATAGGGGAAGTCGGCATAACTTGACTAAGGCAAAGTCATAGAAGCTTTTAGACACATCCAAAACCTAAACACCTTGAGGGACCGAGTTACTGGGGCTGAGGGCTGGGGACCATAGTCTCGGGGGACATCTAGGTCAACTGGCATAACATAGTTCATAAAGAAAATGTTATACATCCTACTTTGTTTTGTAGAACTGGGGTCTTAAAACTTGTGAGCAGCCATCTAAGATACAACTCTTGGTCCCATGCCGTTCAGAGCAAAGGAGAATGAAGAAAAGCAAAGACACAAGGGAAATATTAGTCCAGAGTACAAATGGACGACATGAACCATAGCCTCCACCAGCCTGAGCCCAGAAGAACTAAGTGACTTACCACCACCGACCTCTCTGACAGGGATCACAATAGAGGGTCTGGGACAGAGTAGGAAAAAAAATGCAGAAAAAATACAAATTTTAAAAAAAAAAAAGACCAGCCTTAATGGTCTGAAAGATTCTGGAGGAACCCCCAAGACAACGCCCCCAGACACCCTGAGGAGAACTGAAGCCATTCCTGATGTCTACCTTTCAGCCAAAGAATAGACAGTCTTGATGGCACAGTAGTTAAGAGCTATGGCTGCCAACCAAAAGATCAGCAGTTCAAATCCTCCAGCTGATCCTTGGAAACACTATGGGGCAGCTCTACTCTGTCCTATAGGGTCGCTGTGAGTTGGAATCGACATAAAGGTTTGGTTTTGGGTTTGGTTTGTAAAACAAACAATAACACACATGAGGAAAGTTCTTCTTAGCTCAGTCAAGTATATGAAACTAAGTGGGCAACACCTGCCCAAAACAAAGAAGGCAGGAAGAGACAGGAAAACTGGATGAATGGACAAGGGAAGCCTGGGATGAAAAGGAAAGGGTGAGTGCTGACAGAATACAGGAATTGCGAACTGTGTCACAAAACAACTCGTGTATAAATTTTTGAATGGGAAACTAATTTGCACTGTAAACCTTCACCTAAAGCACAATGAAATTAAAAAAAAAAAAAAAAAAACACCCTGTGGAGCAGTCCTACTCTGCACACATTGGGTGGCCATGAGTCAGAATTGATTCGACAGCAATTAACAACAATGGTAACTCTTTTCTTAACCCTACTCTCATTGTCATTTCTGCAGATGGCTGACAGCCTGTGTCTCAGATGAAAATCATTCTTTAATGGATGTTGTGTGAACTTATTGTAGGCCTGGCTGCCAACAATGTATTCTTATCTAAATAGGTAATGATTTACCATGTACAACTAAAACATTGCACTGTATTTAAAAATAACAATAATAATAAAATGAATCTTGAATCATTACATCTTTCATTTAGAAAAAATTCTCTGAGCAATGTTTTGAACAATGTGGCAACCTAGCGTACCAGATGGCTGTGATCTTTGTGGACAATGGAACTGGGCATTCAGTACTTCACTCTCCCAAGTCTTGGACTAAGGTAAAGTGTCCAGGCAATTTTAATGTCAACAATAACAATAGGATAACCCAACCATGACAACCCAAGATAACTGAGATAAAGAAAGAAAAGTTACAACTGGTGGCTCTATTACAAACAAACAAAAAAATGATCGTGAAATTTTGTGGGACTTTCAGTGGTACCTCTAGGGTTGGTGTCACCCACTACGGTAATTCATAGTGTCGCCCCTTACCCCCACGGACCTCCTCCATACCAGGCCAGATAGAATCCTTAGGAACATTTTTTGTAATAATGCTACTTGTAAATCGTAATTCCAGTATATCATTCAATGTAATGGCAATAGCAGTGACATAAACAACCAGCAAAATTATGTCTTTAAATTCCAATGTCATGCACACAGCTTAAATGTATTTACATTTACATAGTTTCATGTGGTTAAAGTGAAAATTCGTTAAGAAAACAGAATTAGAAGTAAAAACTTTTGAGAACTACATCGAATTATGTTTACTTTAACATTAAACTTTATCATTACATGAGAAACATTAATAGATTAGGCTTGCATAATCAATAAGGCCCAGGAAGTTGTAGATAAATGTAGGTGGAAATATATTCATCAATGAAATAATACATAAAAATGCACAGGAACAAACACACAAGCGTTTCAGTACTTAGTGAACATCTCAAGTAAACCAGAACTTTCCTTACTTTCCTGGCCTTCAAGCTGTGAACTTGTGAATAACTTCATAGAAGTCAATGTCTTTCACTAACTCACTTTTTAATGTGTTTTTATTTTTTTTAACTGTAATTCAACCTTAACCCTACAATTTCATTAAAGTCAGATATACATTTACGAGACAGTGATTTTTTTTTAAATTTTTGTTGTGCTTTAAGTGAAAGTTTACAAATCAAGTCAGTCTCTCATACAAAAATTAATATACACCTTGCTATATATCCCTAGTTGCTCTCCCCCTAATAAAACTGCACACTCCTATGACCTACTATGTGGTCTATTCATTCTACAGAATGTTCCATGTGCACTAGTAAAGAAAGTATACTTGCTCGCTGTTGGGTGGAATGTTCTGTATATGTCTGTGAGGTCAGGTTGGTTGATTGTGGCATTTAGATCTTCTGTGTCTTTAGCGAGCTTCTGTCTGGATGTTCTGTCCTTCACTAAAAGTGGTGTGTTGAAGTCTCCTACTATAATTGTGGAGCTGTCTATCTCCCTTTTCAATGCTGTTAGAATTCGTTTTATGTATCTTGCAGCCCTGTCATTGAGTGCATAAATATTTAATATGGTTATATCTTCCTGGTGTATTGTCCCTTTAATCATTATATAGTGTCCTTCCTTATCCTTTGTGGTGGATTTAACTTTTAAGGCTATTTTGTCATTTTTGATTGTTTGCTTGATACATTTTTTTCCATCCTTTGAGTTTTAGTTTGTTTTTGTCTCCAAGTCTAAAGTGTGTCTCTTGTAGGCAGCATATAGACAGATCGTGTTTTTTAATCCTTTCTGCCACTCTGTGTCTCTTTATTGGTGCCTTTAGTCCATTTACATTCAGGGTAATTGTGGATAGGTGTGAGTTTAGTGCTGTCATTTTCATGTCTTTTGTGTGTGTGTGTTTTTGTGTGTTGTTGACAGTTTCTTTTTCCCACTTAATTTTTTGTGCTTATCTTTACATATTGTCTTTTCATCGTATTCATTGTTGCTGATTTTGTTTCTGCTGAGTCTCTATTTTGTTTCTTATATTTTATGTTGATGAGTAGGATTGTTAGTCTCCTTTGTGGTTATCTTTTTATCCCTATTTTTCTAAGTTTAAACCTAACTTTTATTTCTTTATAACTCCTCATCTTCCTCTCTGTATGAAAGATCTGTGACATTTCTTGGTCCCTCCTTATTGTTTTAATGTTATCTTCTTTTACCTAAAAACATCACTGTTTCCCTGTTTTGAGCATTTTTTAATCTTGATTTATTTTTCTGATTTCCCTATCTGGGTTGACATCTGATTGCTCTGTCCGGTGTTCTAGTCTTGGATTGATACCTGATATTATTGATTTTCTAACCAAAGAACTCCCTTTAGTATTTCTTGTAGTTTTGGTTTCATTTTTACAAATTCCCTAAACTTCTGTTTATCTGGAAATATCCTAATTTCACCTTCATATTTCAGAGAGTTTTGGTGGATATATGATTCTTGGTTGGCAATTTTTTTCCTTCAGTACTTTATATAAGTTATCCCATTGCCTTCTTGCCTGCATGGTTTCTGCCAAGCAGTCCGAGCCAATCCTTATTGTCTCTCCTTTGTAGATGACTTTTCGTTTATCCCTACCTGCTCTTGAAATTCTCTCTTTATCTTTGGTTTTGGCAAGTTTGATTATAATATGTCTTGGTGACTTTCTTTTAACGTCTAGCTTATGTGGTGTTCAATGAGCATCTTGGATACATATCTTCTCATCTTTCACAATATCAGGGAAGGTTTCTGCCAACAAATCTTCAAGAATTTTCTCTGTATTTTCTGTTATCCCTCCCTGTTCTGGTAATCTAATCACTCACAGGTTATTTCTCTTGCTAGAGTCCCATATGATTCTTAGGGTTTCTTCATTTTTTTAAATGCTTTTATCTGATTTTTCTTCAAATATATTGGTGCCAAGTGCTTTATCTTCAGTCTCACCAGTTCTGCCTTCCACTTGCTCAATTCTGCTCCTCTGACTTTCTATTGAGTTTTCTACTTCTGTAATTTTATTGTTAATCTTCTGAATTTCTGATTGCTGTCTCTCTATGGATTCTTGCAGCATATAAAATTTTTTATTATGTTCTTAAATAGCCTTTTTAATTTCTTCAACTGCTTTATCTGTGTGTTCCTTGGCTTGTTCTGCATATTGCCTGACCTCCTTCCCCATCTTGTTCCTGATTTCTTGAAGAGTTCTGTATATTAATCTTTTGTACCCTGCATCTGGTAATTCCAGAAAGGCAACTTCATCCAGAAGATCCCTTGATTCTTTGTTTTGAGAGCTTGTTGAAAGAATCATGGTCTGCTTCTTTATGTGATTTGCTATTCACTGTTGTCTCTGTGCCATCTGGAAGTTATTGTATTAGTTTATTTTATGTTTGCTTACTCTGTCCTAGCTTCTTGCTTTTTTTGTTTTGATATGCCCAAATGGGTTGCTTGAGTGAGCTTGCTTGATTATTTTCACCTTTGAATCTCTGACATCCTGTCACCAGATGGCTAGAGTTGTTATCAGGCATATCAGCCTAGGAGTCCATTCACTTTTCTTGTATGGATTCAGCTCAGGTGTCCAGGTAGTTGATCACCAAGTGTGTGGTGTGTGGTGTGGGCTGTCACCTACAGTCTTAGAAGAGCAGGGGTGAATTGGTGTAGGCATAGGTATCTAGCAGGGGGTCACACACTGAGCAAGGCAGGGGGCTGAAAACCATCCCCCGAGCATCTGTGAGGAAAACATGTCCCTGTTCCCTACAGTGCACAAATGGGTGGGCTCTGCAGCTGGACCATGGGCACCCAATGCTTTTGGTCATGAGGGCTGGGAGGCACCACTCATCCTTGGACCTCTGTCACAGGTGGCTTGGTGGCACAGATGTAGCCACCAGTCCTCAGGTCCCTGATGTGGGTAGGTGAGGACTCTGCTGAATAGGCAGGGCGATGTCAAACATCAGAAACCCTCCTCTCCACCACAGAGCTGAAACAGTTGAAGTCAATTCTCAGGAACATACACCATTGCACTGTGACAACGAGGGCCTAAGTTGCTGAAACAGACCCACACAGGTCCGTGCAGGGGCGAAAGGCATTCAATGTCTGCGGATCACTGTTGCCTGTGCCCATGCAAAGGAGCCACTTCTGCCCTGAGTTCCCAGTTTAGGGGTGCTGACAGATTATTTTTCCCCCATTTGTCAATTTGTTCCTTCTCCAAGGCTGGAAGAATGGCTCAGGATATGTAGCAGGACCTATTCAGGCCCAGGGAAAGTGACCACCACTGAAGCCAGCTAGAGGGCTGGAGCATAGGGAGGGAGGATCCGATAAATGGGAGAGAGTTCTTTCAAAAGGGGTGCTTTTTGGTCCGTGTGGTAAATTAGACGCAAATACTTATCTTTTGCCTAGAGTGCTGTTCTTCGCTGATTCTGGAGGCATAAGTGGACTCTGTGCTGCTCACTCTCTCCCACTGTGAAAAGCATGTCCTGAATGCTACCACCAGCCCCGCCATGGTCACACTAGAGGATAGGTCCTGTGGGGCTGAGTCAGGTCCAGCAACTCCTCACTGCTTCTGAACCGTCTCTCCCTCCCCCTGCTGCTCAGTCCAATTTCTTAACTTTGCCTTTGATGTTCAGGGCTCCTTGTCATACATATAATCGATTCACTTGTTTATTTGGGTCTTTGTTGTAAAAGTGATGACCGGAAGCATCTGACTTCTCTGCCATCTTGGTCCTACCTCCTAAAAGTTTTTAAAAATTGAATTTAAGATTTAAGTTATATTTCTAAACATGTCTCATGTTTTAAACTGTCAGTTTCTCTATTTCATTATCAAAGAGTTATATAATCTAATTGTTATACATGTAAGTTTATTATCAATTTTAATAATAGACTAACATGTGATATAGTTGTAAATTGCTTAAATGTAATATTTCCTAGATTATATGAGTACTAACAACAAAATCACTTTTAAAATCTTTACAACATTATTAGTTAAAACATTAGTAACTGAGCAGAAGCCTTGTTTAATTTTCCTCCTTTTCCTTTAATTACTACTTAATTCTCAAAAAAGTCATTGATATAAGTTCACAAATGCTAATTACCACAATATTGTAGCTAAAACACCAGAAAATTTGACAAAATCAGCAACTATAAAAACTCCAGCAACAATGAAAACAACAGTAAGTGCTTGTAGCACATGCAAAGGAAACCACGTGATTCAAAGTATCAGTGTAATTGGGTAAAAATGGCAACTCTGATCAGACTGCATTGTTGTTGTTGTTAGGTGCTGTTGAGTCGATTCCGACTCATAGCGACCCTATGCACAACAGAACGAGACACTGCCCAGTCCTGCACCATCCTTACAATCGTTGTTATGCTTGAGCTCATTGTTGCAGCCACTGTGTCAATCCACCTCGTTGAGGGTCTTCCTCTTTTCCGCTGACCCTGTTACTGTGCCAAGCATGATGTCCTTCTCCAGCGGCTGATCCCTCCTGACAACACGTCCAAAGTATGTAAGATGCAGTCTCACCATCCTTGCCTCTAAGGAGCATTCTGGTTGTACTTCTTCTAAGACAGATTTGTTCGTTCTTTTGGCAGTCCGTGGTATATTCAATATTCTTTGCCAACACCGCAATTCAAAGGTGTCAATTCTTTGGTCTTCCTTATTCATTGTCCAGCTTTCACATGCATATGATGCAATTGAAAATACCATGGCTTTGGTCAGACGCACCTTAGTCTTTAAGGTGACATCTTTGTTCTTCAGCACTTTAAATAGGTCTGTTGCAGCAGATTTGCCCAATGCAATGCGTCTTTTGATTTCTTGACTGCTGCTTCCATGGCTGTTGATTGTGGACCCAAGTGAAATGAAATCCTTGACAACTTCAATCTTTTCTTCATTTATCATGATGTTGCTCGTTGGTCCAGTTGTGAGGATTTTTATTTTCTTTATGTTGAGGTGTAATCCATACTGAAGGCTGTGGTCTTTGATCTTCGTTAGAAAGTGCTTCAAGTCCTTTTCACTTTCAGCAAGCAAGGTTGTGTCATCTGCATAATGCAGGTTGTTAATGAGCCTTCCTCCAATCCTGATGCCCCATTCTTCTTCATATAGTCCAGCTTCTCGTATTATTTGCTCAGCATACAGATTGAATAGGTATAGTGAAAGAATACAACCTTGATGCACAGCTTTCCTGACTTTAAAACAACCAGTATCCCCTTGTTCTGTCTGAAAAACTGTCTCCTGATCTATGTGCATTAGAAGGTTCAAAGTGCATTAGAATGTTCAAAAAGTAAATTAGCATAGAGTTTTAGCCTTGTAGGTATATTGATACATGTAAAGTGGGCTTACAAAAAAAGTTTTGTTATTATAACTAACTACAGGAATATTTTTATTTAAAAAGTAATAAATTTCTGCTGAAACACTACACAACAATTTTATAGTCATTTTGGTGTCACTCCCTATGACACTGTCACCCAGTGTGGTCTGCACCCCATGAACCCTCCTAGTGACTCCACTGGGGACTTTGCAGAGACCTAATAAAGAACCCATGGTGCTATTTTGCTGGAGAGTTGCTAGAACAGTCCCAGTGTTAACTTTAGAAGAAGCTACAAGTTGGACTTTGTGATAATGGAGACTATAGTGGTTTCTACGAGTTGAAAAATTATGAAATAAATATTGGATAAAACTCCTGAATATTAGTAAGAGAAGACATTTACATTCTTGTGACTCTGATTCTCTCTTAAAAAATTGCATATTTGAAAGCATTTTTGATAGAAATGCTGAGTAGAGAACAGTTGTCAGTACACTCTTGCTTTCACTGAGTATGAGCCAAAGTGTTAGAAACTCCCTAGTTAAATATGGATACAGTAGGCTGAGCATGACCACCAGAAATAACGTACTTATCTGGAACTTGGTACTTTACAAAATGCTTTCATGTACATTGTCTCATGTGCTCTTCAAAAATAGTTCTGTAGATAAGGCCAGCATTTTCATTATCCCTTTATATACAGATGAGGCCCCAAGAGGTTGAAAGAGCTGTCTAAGTTCATGCATCTAATCAGAGCAGCTCCCATCCTCAAAGCTAGACACTTGGCCTTCTTTTATATTCTGTTAACCCTGCCAATACTTTCTTTTTTTTTTTTTTTTTTTTTTGTGAACCTTTCTTCCCTTATTGCTAAATTTCCTGAAAGAGTAGTTTAAAACTGTTATTTCTACTTTGTCACCTTCTACAGATTCTTCAACCCATTACTTGCTGGCCTCCCCCTCTACTAAAATTAGGTTCATCAGTTGGCTCCCTGTTTCTTAAGTTAGTGAAACTTCTTGGTGTTTATTTTATTTGAGCTCTTGGCAGCATTTGGCACTGTAGACAAGTCCCTCTGTGAAAAACAGAATAAAGCCTTCTTCCCCCAAAATATGTCCACATTCTAATCCCTGGAACCCATGAATATGTTCGGTTACATGGCAAAGGGAATTAAAATAGTAGATAGAGTTAAGGTTGCTAATCAATTGATCTTAAAATAGGGAGATTATTCTGGTTTATCTGGATGGGCCCAATTTAAGCACAAAGTTCTTAAAAGTGGAAGAAGAAATGGAAGAGGGAGTAAGTGAACAAGATGTGATGATGAATATAGGGTCAGAGAGATGCTGTTGCGATGTGAAGATGGAGGAAGCGGCCACGAGCCAAGGAATGTAGCATCTATTGTTGTTGTTAGGTGCCGATGAATCAGTTCCGACTTATAGCAACCCTACACACAATAGAACGAAACACTGCCTGGTCTTGCGCCATCCCCACAATTGTTGCTATGCTTGAGCCCATTATTGCAGCCGCTGTGTCAATCCATCTTATTGACAATTTTCCTCTTTTTCACTGACCCTCTACTTTACCAAGCATGATGTCCTTCTCCAGGGACTGATCCCTCCTGACACAACAGTCCAAAGTATGTGAGACACAGTCTCACCATCCTTGCTTCCAAGGAGCATTCTTGTTGTATTTCTTCCAAGATAGATTTGTTCATTCTTTTGGCAATCCATGATATATTCAATATTCTTCACCAACACCACAATTCAAAGGCTTCAATTCTTCTTCAGCCTTCCTTATTCATTGTCCAGTTTTCCCATGCATATGAGGAGATTGAAAACGCCATGGCTTGGGTCAGACCCACCTTAGTCCTCAGGTAACATCTGTGCTTTTTAACGCTTTAAAGAGATCTCTTGCAGCAGAGTTTTCCAATGCAATGTGTCTTTTGATTTCTTGACTGCTGCTTCCATGGGAATTGATTGTGGATCCAAGTAAAATGAAATTCTTATCTATAAGGATAAGAAACTCTTATCTAATCCTAGGTCTCCACACCATTCCTCTGCAATAGGCTGGGGTCAAGAACCAGACCCTGCTTGAACACTAATCTGCTCAGTTTTGGCTCCTGGGCCAATCTCAGAGGTCCTGGCCCCTGCTGGCCAGGCCTAAGATGGATGTGGCCAGGAAGTTGATCCCTGGAAGGAGACAGTGGAAGTAAGAAGGACATGAGTTGTAGCACATGTTTATTTGTTTGTGAGTGTGACTTTGTATCCTGGGGCCTCCACCAATGGCCTAGAGCCAGAAAAATAATCCCAGCCACTGACCAAATCCCTTCTCCCTTTCCTGCTCTTCCTTCTTAACACTTCAGCCTCCTTCTCCATTCTGTTCAAAGTACCACATTCACCTCTACTCCTATAGCACCTAAAATCATTTCTCTAACTCTCAGTGGTATGAGTGCCATCCTTTGGAAAATGTTCCTGTAGCCCATATCTCCCTCCTGGGTTACATGTCCGTGGACCTCAAACTCTGTAATTCCTAGACTACATTCATTATCCTTTACCTTAGGACTTTCGTTCTCCAATTTCATAATCTGAGTGAATGGCACCTACCCAATTTCCAAGCCAGAAATCGAACACCATACTCGGTCTTCTCTTTCATTCTCTCTCTATATGTAATCAACCACAAAGTTCTCTCACTTTTACCTCCTAGATATTTCTTTAATCCACTCATGTCTCTAAATCGACCTGTTGTTATTCTACTCCATGCTACCACCATCTGTCCCCTGGGCAGTTGACTCAGCCTTCTGTGGCTGTCCTGCCTCCAGTACATCTCCCTTCCAACCCATTCACACCCATTCACTAAACTGAAGCCAGCATTATCTTTCTAAAACAGAAGTCTGATCATGCCAGGTCTCCCTTTACAATGGCTCTCCATCTCTTATAACAAACACCTTATAATGGTCTACAAAGACCTGAGAGATCTGGCCTCAACTCTCACCATTGGTAACTTCACATACAGCTTTATTGAATTCTTGTCAGTTTCCATCTGCATCATAACGTCTTTGGTCTTAAGTATTAGTACGTGCTGTTCCATTTTCCCAACACATCACTCCCCTCCTCCTGGCTAATTTCCATTTGTCCTTCAGGTTTTATATTCTATGCCACTTCTCCCAGGAAGCCTTCTAGCTCCCTCAGTCTGAGTTAGGTGGCCATACAATATGCTGCTCTGAGACCTATCCTTATATTAATAATTACCACAATATATTGTAATTCCCTCTCACTTGGCTATATTCCTCATAAGGCCATAAGCTTGGAGGGCATGACATTTTCTTAATTACAATCTTTCCAGGCTCAGAACCTTCTAAAAAGTAGACTTTCAACAAATTAAGAAAAAAAAAAGTGAACTATTGATTGAAGGAACTAGATTCTTACTCAAAAAAAAAAAAAATGACATAGATGCACACCAAGGGTTACATTACCTTTGGTAAGTAGTCGTTTTTCCAGTGCATCTGGTCTCCTCCTCTGACCTCCTGTCCCTGTTCCTTTGTTCATGCTATTATCCTACAGCCTGGCATGTT